>NC_136490.1:33402075-33654575 GCF_053919585.1 Euprymna scolopes | reverse complement strand
ACTTATTAAAATTCATAGAGAAGTACACAAAAAAATCCACAAACGCATACACACAGACACACACACAAACAAACAAACACACAAAAAACAAACAATTACAACAAAGCTAAAAAAAAAAAACTCCCAGTTATGCAAGCAAAAATGCATGCCTATCAAAGCAAACTTTTGCTCGTATTTAATCGTCCTGGACAAGAAGATCTGATGTTGTCGAGACCCCGAAATTTTATTTACTGTAGATTTAAAATGTTGAACATGTTTATAAAATGAACTTCACTAATGGATACTGCAATACGTGTGTGCAGGGGTAGGCTAAACCCTAACAACACTACACCTTTTCACTCACAAATTAAAACTGGTTAAAATTTGTACAGCAAACTATATAAAAAAAAAATTACCATTCATGCAAGAAACTTGATCATTCAAAAATCATGCATACCAATGCAAATATTTGGCAAGATACTAGCTGGGATTTAATCGTTCCAGGTTAAGTCTCTGAACACAAAACTTTAGAGGATTAAAAATCGTCACTCAAATAACAACCAACTCAAAAAATAGTAATCCTCGCTCCTTTGTCAGAAACATCGCTCATGGAATTCTATTTTCTGGGTTGGCTATTGTTTTGAATTAAGTGCCTTAGACATTTATCTGACATTTGGATGCGGATCTTTTTCAACAACTGCTTTCGGATGTTTATTATCAAGAGTGTATAGCCATCTTCTATCTTCTACCTTCTATGAGGTGCCTTCAATGAGTTTCCAGACTTTTTTTGTATGGGCACTTTTATTGATAACTATCAGTTCAGCCCGGCTTTGCTCAAGCCCTATGTACTGTTCATGCCTTTATGTGCATATGTATATTTATATTAAAAAGTTTGACCCATGTCCATGTAACCTACATCTAAAATTTCAAGTGTTTGGACCCAAAATTGGCAGAGAAGTTTGGAAGAGTCTGCAAAGGTCAACTTTTTCAACTTTAACCTCTTGGCAGCGAAATTGTCGCCTCAAAACTGATTAAAAAGCTTGCTACATGTTTGAATACTCTTTATGTAAAATTTCAAATGTTTAGACCCAAAATTGGCTGAATAGTTTGCTAGAGATCGCAAAGGTCAAATCTTTTAAACTTTGACCCCTTGGCAGCCAAATTTTCGGCCCAAAACTGATGTCTGAATACTTTTTATGCAAAATTTCAAATGTTTAGACTAAAAATTGGCTGAGTAATTTGGTAGAGACTGCAGTGGTCAAATTTTTTAAAACTTTGACCCCTTAACATTTATTGTTTTGGGCCCAAATCAAATTAAAAAGTTTGATCCATGTCCAAGTAATCTACATCTAAAATTTCAAGTGTTTAGACTCAAAATTGGCGGAGGAGTTTGGTAGAGTTCTGAAAGGTCAAATCGCTGAACTTTGACCCCTTAACCAAATTTCTGGCAGAAAACCAATTAAAAAGATTTTCCCAGATCGCAATACCCCTTATGTGAAATCTTCAGTCTGTAGACTGAAAATTGACAGAGTAGTTTGGTAGGGAAATGTACACACATACACACACACACACAATTTCATTTTTGTAGCTATATAGATATATGCATGAAACTCTGTTCCCTTCGAAGTAATCTCCTCCAGCTGCAATGCACTTGTTCCGTTCCAACAACTTCTGGTAGGCCCTTTCCAATTCCTGCTGTAGCTGTTCATTTGAACCTGAAATCATAAAAATTGGTCAGTCCTGTCATAAGATGTGTAGCAATAACATACTGAATTTTCAATAGTCTACAGCAATTTTAAATGCCTGCACAAAAAAAGTCTTGAAACTTATTTAAGGCACCTTGTACATCTTCAATGCTTTCATTATCACTATGGAATCTCAATATCTTTATGGAATTCCTGAAACTCCCTTCTTACCGTACGATCCTTTAGGGATCTTTCTTTCTATGCTCTGTTGATATTGGTGACTGGTAAGTATTATGACCGAGTTTGTACTCTTGCAAGAAAAGTATTTGCATTTTCTTTCTCACTAAGAAAAAAAAATTGTATTAAATCAGCATGGTACGGCTTGATTTCTGTTGTTAGCACTTGTTTCCCCAATTCTTTCTAGAATCACGTGTTTACGAGAGGGACCACATGAAGTTTGTCAACATCCATAAATGAAGTATATCTTTATTGTTTAAGCATATCACCATGATTAATTTAAAACTTTTTTTTTTCAGATTATTAAAAAATCATCCATTTTCTGTAATATTCTCACTCATGTTGACTTGAAAACGACTTTCTTTACTCAGCAGAAAAAGAGTCATCTTCCATCATGATAATGCTCGTCCGCACACAGGACTACTCACTAAAGATCTCCTAGGAAAATTTGGTTGATAAATTTTGCCCCATCCTGCATATTCTCCTGGTCTAGCTCCCTAGGATTATCACATATTTCGAAGATTACAAAACCATTTAGATGACCTTAGATTAACATCATGAGAGGAGATTGAACGTGAGTTAGGTTCATATTTCACATTAGAAGCTAAAGAATGTTACAAGTGAGGCATTTATAAGCTCGTTGACAAGTTATTGCTGTGAAGAAAGATTGTTAAAAAAGCACAATTTTTCATTTTCAAGATAAAATTTTAAATCAGCAAAATTTTTTTGCACCAACTCTCATATTTAACTCATAACCGAGAAGGAAAGAAAGTAAAGAAAGACAAAAAGAGAGAGAGAGAGGCGGGTAGCGAATAGAAAGGGATCAATTTAAAATTTTGTCTTTTAATATCTTTTTATACTTAACTAGCTTTGCAAACTCATTTTTTCCTTATTCAAACAATCTAATCCAAACCAAATGGGTGATCTAATGGGTCACATTTTAAAATAAATTTTACATTGTTCACTTTTTTTTTACAAACGAGGCTCAAAGTCCACTCGAGGATATTAGTTCACTGAACTTGACAGATGGATGGTGAAGGGGATTAGTATCGATGGTTGTAAACTGCCCAAAATTGATTATTTAAAAAGAAGGCTCGACAAGAATTTGTTTACATTAGACTTGAAATAATGGTGTAATCGGATGGGAAGCAGCCTTGCAATACTATGTTCCATTGATAGGCAGTTTTAGGAAATAAATTTTGCTCATAGAAGATCCATTTAATTTCAGGAGAGAATAAGCCCCCCCCCCCCCACACACTCTGTTTTTTTTTTCTTGTTTTTTTCCTATATTTTTTTTCTCTTTCCAGACGATTCGAGTCCCAATAAGAAGTGAATCTGGTGTTTCACAGCTTTTAAAATACTACAATCATCTTTCACATTTGGAAAAACGTTTTTATGGTCCTCGAAAAAGCCTGGGTGTATATTTTCATTGGTATGTTTTGTTTTTCTCTAATTTTCATTGGTAACATTTTTTGAGTAAAACTGCAGTTTAGTGGCCTTACCATAATACAATGAAAAATTGTTTTTTATTTTTATTTTTATTTTTTTTTTATCAGATATTAGTAAATAAGGAATTATTTTGATTTAAAATCTATTTAGTATTACGTTTATAATCTTAAGAAAATACTTGAAATGTGTACATATACAAGGACAATCTATACCCGTGGATTAAATGAAAAGTTCAATTTAAAAGTTCATATATTCCTGAGTTTGTGGCATAAAGTTTAAACTAATTGTTAACTTTATTTGGCGAGTTAAAATCTATTTAGTATTTACGTTTTTAATCTTAAGAAGAACACACTTGAAATCTATCTACTATTATATAAAAGGAACTTTCTGTGTGTGTGTGTGTGTGTGTGTGTGTGTGTGTGTGTGTGTGTGTGTGTGTGTGTGTGTGAGAGACACAGAGAGAGCGAGAGAAAGAGAGAGAGTTTCCTATGGATTCCAAAACGGCTGGGCCTATTTTCATTTTATTTCACACGAAGGTACTTTATGTGCCTGGCAGTGTTCTTAGATAAGTTCCTATTTACAATGCCTCCCCACGGGACAGAGTTAGACACCAGGGTCGTTTTTTAACGTTGAGAAAAGGAACAAAAATAAAAATTGTCTCAGTCGTGAAGGATTTCTCCTCCACTGACAGAGAACAAGAAATTGAAGTGTAGCATCTGAAGAACAGATACTACACTTTGATCTTGTCCCGAGAATGTCTTTGATAAGCATCGATAATCAATAATCGAAATAATCCAATGAAAGAAGGAACAGGCGATTGTGACCAAAGTTAACACCTTATACAGCCTAACATCACAAGTGCATTTGAAAAGTTTTCTTACCACACAAGCCGAAAGGCCAGAGATATAAAAATCAACAGTAGATTCTTTGATATGACAGGGGTGCGTTTGAAATTAATGTTTCTGTTTAGAGCACAATTGAAGCATGATATTTGACTTTTGCATTTTAAACATAAATTCAAACTATTATCACTGCACAAGCAGAAAGACCAGGCATATAAAATCAATAGTAGGTTCTTTCATATGACAGGAGCGCATTAGAAACGAATGTTTCTGTTTAGAGCAAAATTGAAGCATGATATTTGACTTTTGCATTTTAAACTTAAATTCAATCCATTATTACCGCATAAACAGAAAGGCTATGCATATAAAATCAACAGTAGGTTTTTTTTATATGATAGGGACGTGTACGAAATGAATGTTTCTGTTTAGAGTACAATTGAAGCATAATAGCTGACTTTTGCATTTTAAACTTTAACTCAAGCCATTATATATTAAAAATAATTTTATAAAATCAACAGTAGGTTCTCTACAGTGCAATATAAACTACAATACATTGTGGACTAAGTCAAAGTTACTGTGGGAAGGCATGTGAAGCTTAATCCCAGTGCATTGCAATATGTCTCCAACTGGAGCAGGCAATTAATCAATTTGATTGAAAAATGGGCGATTTTACCGATTTTGATGATAATAAAAATATAAGAGCGTGAAACATTCATTGATCATAATTCAATTTCAAGCAACCTTGAGTTTCCCTGCTAGCATGTACATACATTGAAATAATCATTATTACTTCTCTAACTTCCATTTATATAAGGAATCCGGTGCTTTTTTTCTAGCGATTATTTTTCAACACAAGAATCCAAGTTTTCCCAGCTGTACCGGAAAAATATCCAGCAAATAAAATATTGTTTAGTAAATCGCTATTTTTTTGGCATTTCCATACACCAAACATGGATATAAATATCACTAAAACATCCGCTGGGTCATAAGCTTCATTTCGGTACCTACCTTGTCTGGGTGGGTTGCCTGTAGACTGAGATATACCGTGTCACACACACACACACACACACACACACACACACACACACACACACAGAGTAAATCGAGCTTACTAAGGGAGATAATAACTTCCGGTGAATACCGGAAAAATATCCAGTAAATTAAACGTTGTTTAGTAAATCGTTATTTTTTTGAATTTTTTTTGCATTTCCATACAACAAACATGGATATAAATGCCACTAAAACATCTGCTGGGTCATAAGCTTCATTTCGGTACCTACCTTGTCTGGGTGGGTTGCCTGTAGACTGAGATAAACCGTGTCACACACACACACACACACTCACAGTAAATCGGTACCTAACACACACACACAGTAAATCGGTACCTAACTTGCCTGGGTGGGTTGTCTGTAGGCTGAGATAAACCACGTCACACACACACACACACACACACACACACACACACACACACGCGCGCGCGCGCACGCACACACAAACACACACACACACACACACACACACACACACACACACACTGTAAATCGGTGAATACCGGAAAAATATCCAGTAAATAAAACGTTGTTTAGTAAATCGTTATTTTTTTGCATTTCCATACACCAAACATGGATATAAATATCACTAAAACATCTGCTGAGTCATAAGCTTCATTTCGGTACCTACCTTGTCTGAGTGGATTTCCTGTAGTCTGAGATAAGCCGCGTCACACACACACACACACACACACACAGTAAGAAAATTTATAAGATATATATACATTTCAAGTATGTTCTTAACGATCAAATGTGACCCTTTTAATATTTAATTATTCTTTTATGCTTTCATACCAATACATATTTTATATTTTTCCAGGTATGACTCTCTTACTGGAGTACCCTATTGTCTACGGTCAATTTATTTTGAAAAGGGCAGTATTTTGTTTAATATTGGTGCCATATACACTCAACTTGCTTGCAAACAGGTCAGTCCCTTAAAGCTGTCTTCTATTAATATATCATAAAATTATCAGATCAGAGATTGTTAGTGTGTGTTCATGCATAAACGTAACTGAATTAAATTTAGTTTTGAATTACAACAATTTCATTCAATTAATTTAATGACAAAAGTATACCATAATAAAATTAATTTAAATTTTATAAAAATCGACCAGCATTAACTTTTTTTATGTACTCATTTTTTTAAACAAGGCATATTACCACTTAGCTACTATTTGTGATCATATCTAACAGGGGACTGTGGGGAGTTGAGCCGCAAGATGTCTGTTAACATTACATTTAAACTTCCGCATGTCAATACAGTTAAGGGAGTAAGAAAAACTGGGAGGCAATTCCAAAATCTAGCAGTCTGAAAGAATTAACTATTATTGCTTTCTGGCATCTAAGAAAGTGAAGAGGTGAGATTTTGCTGTTTGTTGAGTTAGTCAGGAGTATGTATTTCGAGAGAGCACAAATAAGTTCATCAAAGTACATTCCATTAAAGTATTTGCAAAACTTCCAGTGGCCGAGGGTTAATCCTTTTACCACCTCTGGTAATGGGTATATTTCTTTGCATGGTGCAGCAATTGGTCTCCAAAGATTAACAGGGACACCACGTGAAGGTTTGCTACTTGCCCCCATTACCAGAGGTGGTAAAAGGATTAACCCTCGGCCACTGAAAGTAACCATGAAGAAATTCAGAATTCTCAGCTTAAATGCTGAAGGAATATCTGCATCTAAATCAGAAATCATAGCCAGCCTCGATGCTGATATTATATGCCTCCAAGGGACACATGAAGACAGAGTGCTCCCCAAAATACCAGGGATGCACCTTATTATCCACTACCCAAGTACTGTATATGGAAGTGCGATCTTCGCACAAGACAAGTCAATAATCAAAACCAGTACTGACTTCTCAGAAGGAGGCCTTGAGATACTTTAGGTGGGCATGGAACACCTCAACATTACATCCGTGTATAAACCACCAGCAACCTCCTTTTCATGGCTGCTAACATGCAAGAGTTCCAACAATGCGAGCCTATACATTGGTGACTTTAACAGCCATAGCACCACTTGGGGATACAATGAGACAAACAGTGATGGGGAAGCAGTAGAGGCATGGGCTGCTGCAAATGAACTCAAACTTCTCCACGATGCAAAGGATCCTAAATCCTTCCAAAGCGCCCGTTGGAGACGGGGATATAACCTTGATCTAACATTTATTTCATCAAAGCACTATGGAAACCTAGAAAAAACTGTTAGAAGCCCAGTGCCAAAAACCCAACACTGACCCATATTTATTGATATAAGACCTATCATTAGGCCACAGAAACCCCAGATTAGGCCACGGTTCAATTTCCGTAAGGCCAACTGGGAAGGCTATACCTCTGACCTAGAACAAGCCATCAACACCATCACCCCACTACCAGGTGAATACAACAACTTCCAATCCCTGATTTGGAAAGTAGTCAAGAAAAACATTCCAAGAGGGTGCAGGAAAACGTACATCCCTGGTTTCATGGAACCAAATAAAGCACAGTATGAGGAATATATCCAAGCTTATAATGAAGACTCATTTGCTGAAAACATGTTAGAGCTCGGAGAGAATTTGCTTGCTTCCATCAGTAGCGAACACAAAGAGCGCTGGCAAGAAGTCATAAGTAACATCGATATGACATACAATAGCAAAAAAGCCTGGATGACAATAAAAAAGTTAAACTCAGAAAAAGCTCCTCAGTCTCAGATTGCAGCCGTGACACCCAACCAAGTAGCCCATCAGCTGCTACTGAATGGCAAAAGAGGACAGAAAAAGAGAATGAAAGCCGAACTTAGCCACGTCATGCAAAACAGCAATGCCCATCTAGAACCATTCTCAGAAGCCGAAATAACTGCAGCAATATCTCAACTAAAAAATGGAAAGGCATCGGGCCTTGATGGAATAACCACAGAGATGGTAATACACTTTGGAACAACTGTAAGAAAATAGTTACTGGCCTTAATAAATAACTGTGCGTCATCCCTCAAACTCCCTAAAATCTGGAAAAAGGCAAGAGTAGTAGCCATTCTAAAACCTGGAAAAGACCCCACATCACCTAAGAGCTACCGACCTATCTCCCTACTTTGCATTCTCTATAAACTATATGAGCGCATGATACTTGCCAGAATAACGGAAACAGAAGAACAACTCTCAGCTGACCAAGCTGGCTTTAGACCAGGTCGGTCATGTTGTAGCCAGATTTTAAACCTGACCCAATTCATTGAGGATGGATTTGAGACCAAAAAAATAACAGGCACTGTGTTTGTAGACCTTACAGCAGCCTATGACACTGTCAACCATAGGGCACTCATACTAAAAGTAGCCCAAATGATACAAAACTCAGCATTGGTGAGCATAATTGGATGTCTACTTAGTAATCGGCGTTTCCATGTTGAGATGGATGGAAAAAAGAGTAGATGGTTTATCCAAAACAATGGCCTCCCACAAGGTTCAGTTTTGGCTCCAACCCTATTCAATATCTACACTAATGACCAACCACAATACCCAAATATACAAAGATATATATATATGCCGATGACCTATGCATCGCCACCCAGACAAATAGTTTTGGTATCATAGAAGAAAGACTCTCTGATGCCCTAGCCACTCTCTCTAGGTACTACAAAAAGTGGTACTTAAATGCAAACCCAAACAAGACCCAAGTTTGCACCTTTCATCTTAATAATCACCAAGCAATTCGGAGACTAAGAGTCATGTGGAATGACAACATGCTTACGCATGAACCTTTCTCAGTATACGTGGGGGTAACTCTTTTAGAAAACACATTACCAAATTGAAAGGCAAGCTGTCATCATGAAACAGTCTTCTCAGTAAGCTTGCCACCAGCAATTGGGGTGCCGACCCCAAAACACTGAGGCAAACAGCCCTCACACTGTGCTATTCCACAGTGGAGTATTGTGCCCCGGTATGGGCAAGATCATGCCATGCCCATAAAATTGATGTAGAGCTGAACAAGGCATATCGGACCATAACTGGTGCCCTAAGACCAACTCCCTTGCCAGCTCTATACTGCCTAACTGGTATTCTATCACCACATATCAGGCGAGATGTCATCACCAGAATAGTATGGTACAAACAGCTTAATGACCACAGGCACTGAGTGTTTGGCCACCAATCAGTGAGACAAAGACTAAAATCTCGCAGTAGCTTCATCAATATAGAGGAAATAGATCCCAGGCAAGCTACCTCCTATAGGATGGAATGATGGCGAGACTATAACAGCAGGAATAAAAATGAAGTCCTACCAGACCCAAAAGAAACACTCCCTCAGGGTTCAAACCTTGTAATCTTGTAATCACCATGACAATCATTTTTGGGTCCCTTTGTAAATTCACCCTTATCCGTTCATTCATTCGTCCGTCCGCACTTTTCTCAATAACTATGCCTTGGAATTTTTTGAAATTTTGCACAAACATTAAAGATGGTATAAAAAAAAGTAACAGAACGGATCATCTGGGAAAATCCGGTTACCATTCTTATTTTTTCCATTTTTCAATTTAAAGTTGTCAATAAATCATTTTATTATAGGTGATCTACTTAGAATCGTTTTCATCCATTTATTTCTTCATATTTGTGTCTTATCATTTAGAAATGACTTCATAACAAAACTAATAACAAATTTGGATATAAATGAGCTGTGCTATCATCATTTGATGTAATAAATTATCAGCAACCTTCTTTATTATTATTATTATTATTATTATTAACGTTTGAATTTCGTTTTTTTTTGTTTTTTTTCAGGACCGAAACACTTTAGATGGGGTTGAAGCGGCAATTGAGAATTTCCAAAAAGCAGCCGGTGCCTTTCAGTATTTGCTTGATTATTTTACTCAAGCACCCAGTATGGATATGCATCCAGACACATTACGGATGCTCATCAAATTGATGAAGGTGAAGAATAAAAAATATCACTTGATATTTTTCATTTTTATATCTCCATTAAATAATGGTTATCAATACATAGATAAATACCTATGTATTGATAACTTTACAAAACATGGGGCATTCCATTGTATGCAAGAGAGACAGCATACAACACACTTGTCTGAGCTGTACTCTTATATGGTTGTAAAGATGTGACAACGACGTAACATCAAGATGACACAATCTTTGTCGCAACACATTAGATGAAGAAAATTGCCAGTTTCACTGTAATAAAAGCTTCCATAAGAAATATGTCACATGACAACCTCTCAACTAATACAATCACATCACTTGGTATCAGTTATTTAGAATACTATAAAATGTGCCCCACATTGATATCGATGACACAAGCTTTTCTTTAAGACCTGAAGCAGATCAGTTCATGATGACTCATTCCTAGTGCATGTCTACAGACTCGAAATTTGATATACAGAGTACTGAGATTTGGGAAAATCTTTGTGATCGGTTTTCGGCCAGAAATTTGGCTGTTAAGGGGTCAAAGTTCAACGATTTGACCTTTGAGAACTCTACCAAACTACTCTGCCAATTTTGGGTCTAAACACTTGAAATTTTAGATATAGTTTCCCTGGACATAGATCTAACTTAATAACTTGATTTGAGCCCAAAACAATAAATGTTAAGGGGTCATAATTGGGGTCAAACTTTAAAAAATTGACCGCTTTTTTTTTTTTTTTTTTGCTCAACATACACCTCCAAACACATGCATGTATATGCATTTAAGAGGCCTCATTTCAATTTTGAAAGACAATGGATACTCTCTGAAAGAAGACCTTTGCAAGGAGTCTCTAGTGCAGGAAAGATTAAGCAATCCCCAACTGCACCTTTCCTGAACTGGTATTGGTTGGGTCCCGTGATGAGCGGAGGGTGGTGCAGAAGACTAGTGTTATTTTGAAGATTTCCTTCTCCTAGATTAGTTGCACAACCAAGACATTATTATTTAATCCATAGCTGAAGGGAGGATATATATGCTTTCATACCTTTCTCAAGTGATTTACAGTAGCCTCGGCAGAACTCAAACCCAGCAAGCCATTTCTACACACACACACACACACACGCACGCACGCATGCACGCACACACACACACACACACACACACACACACACACACACACACACACACACACACACACACACACACACACACACACAAAATTCTTGGCTCTGTTGGGTAGAAAAAAATATAATAAAATGCTTGTTAACTTAATAGTATGAGCGAAATATTTATTTATTAAAAATATTACAAAAGTTCAGTCCAATGTAGTAGCTTAGATTACCTAAGCGAAAAAAAAATCTGTTTCTTTTTGTTAAAATTATAAGCCATTCTCTGATTTTCCTAACTTTTAGAAGCCATTATATATATATATATATATATTCATATTCATTCACACTGAGGAAGATCAAAGGATCGAGCGAAAATTGTGTGCTTTTGAAAGAAACATTCTTGTTTTTTTTCAAAGGACTTTTTGTATTCCTACACGTCAACACATAGGAAATAAATGCAGAAAAGATATAAACATTTATATATTTTTTGTATTGATGTTTTATTTATACATATATATATATATATATATATATATATATATATATATATATATATATATATATATATATATATACGCTTTTATGTTACAAAATGATTGTAAAACCATCAATAATTCTGTCATAAATATGATTGACTGATTTTGCCCATTGAGATTTACCTAAACACTATATATATATATATATATATACATATATATACATATATATATATATATATATATATATATATATATATATATATATATATACACTAGCAAGGCTATCAGGCTTCATCCGGGGTCTTAATGCCTATAGAATACAGGAAAAAGTAAAAGTGAAATTAAAAAAAATAATTAATATTGTGATATTCTTCCTTACTTTTTTGTAGAAAATTTCTTCTTATAAACTATAGATATAATAAAAGTACTCAAACAGGATTTCTATTAAGTACCTACGAGGGTCATTCTAAAAGTAAAGCCTCCTATTTTTATTATACTCAAAAAGTTGGAGAGCTACAAAGACGGGAGTTGTACCATTAAAACAAGAGGCCTTTTGTGCTCCAAAATTTATTTTTCTACATTCTGCATTCTAAATGCACTTTTGCCAACAATGAACAATGGACGTCCTGATCATACACTTTGTCATACAAGGGTTGTTCCAAAATAAAGCCTCCTATTTTTTTCTTTTTAACTTAAAATGTTGAAGAGCTATGAAAACAGGAGTAATACTATTGAAACAAGCGACCTTTTGTACTCCAGAAATTATTTTTCTACATAGTCACCACCATTGTCAATGTACTTTTGCCAGGAATTCAATGACACATCTCTGCTTCTGGTGCACATCCATGGTGGAGGTTGGTTTCTTAGAGTCTCAAATCGTCAGTATCTGTAAAATAGAAATGAAACTTTATTGTCATAAATACATAGTTCAGTCAACATAACAATGCAATTTACAATCTCCTCTGATCCATTTGGGCGAAAAAAAATAGGAGGCATTACTTTTTGAATACCCTTCATATGTATCATTTCTTTATGTTCCATGATACAAAAGAAATTAATTTACAAACCATACATATAAAAATCAGGTGAGCAGTTTGATTATAAAATGACATAATGAGGGTTGTGTTGCTGTAAGATAAACAATGGTTATCTTTTCTCCTCATTTGCTATCAAAACTTAGTAATTTTGCAATTGTTGTTAATAATAACCAAATAAATAACTAATGATAAATACTGATACTTTTTCACTTATTTCTTTACAGACACAAGCTCAAGAATGTATATATGAAAAACTAATTTTGACAGAACAATCTTTAGGAATTTTGGCACATTTAACAATTGCCAAGATGGCTGCCAAGGTAAATAAAATTCACTTCAGGTTTTTAATTATGTCTTTGCAGAGTTGATCGTTTAAATTAATTCGATTTTAATTTTATTCCTGTCAATTTTTTTATGTTGCTATGTTTTCTCAAATATAATTTTTTTTTTCAAATGTAGAAATATATAAATTTATTTTTCAAATATACAAATTTATTTTTAAAACACACAAATTTATTTATTAAATATACAAATTTATTTTTCAAATGTAAAAATTATTTTTCAAATATTCAAATTTATTTTCAAACATGCAAATCTATTTTTCAAATATCAAATTTATTTATTTGAATATTCAAGTTTATTTTTCAAATATCAAATTTATTTATTTAAATATTCAAGTTTATTTTTCAAATATATAATTATATTTTTCGAATAAGCAAATTTATTTTTTAAATATTAAAATTTATTTTTAAAATATACAAATTTATTTTTCAAATATACAAATTTATTTTTAAAACATACAAATTTATTTATCAAATATACAAATTTACTTTACAAATTTATTTTTCAAATATACAAATTCATTTTTTAAATATATAAATTTATTTTTCAAACATGCAAATTTATATTTAAAATATACAAATTTATTTTTCTAACATACAAATTTATTTTTCAAATATAAAAAATTTATTTTTAAAATATACACATTTATTTTTAAAACATATAAATTTATTTTTCAAATATACAAATTTATTTTTCACATATAAAATTTTAGTTTTCAAATATACAAATTTATTTTTTAAATATACAAATTTATTTTCAAATATACAAATTTATTTTTCTAACATGAACATTTATTTTTCAAATATACAATTTTTCTCTAACATGCAAATTTATTCATCAAACATTCAAATTTATTTTTCTAACATGCAAATTCATTTTTCAAATATTCAAATTTTTTTCTAACATACAAATTTATTTTTCATATATAATTCTTTTTTTCTAACATGCAAATTTATTTTCCAAACATTCAAATTTATTTTTCTAACATAAAAATTTATTTTTCAAATATACAAATTTATTTTTCAATCATACAAATTTATTTTTCAAAATAAAAATTATTTTTCAAATATTCAAATTTATTATTCAAACATACAATTTTATTTTTCAAATCTACAAATTTATTTTTCTAACATACAAATTTATTTTTCACATATACAAATTTCTTTTTCTAACATGCAAATTTATTTTTCAAACATTCAAATTTATTTTTCTAACATACAAATTTATTGTTCAAATATACAAATTTATTTTTCAAATATAAATATTTTTTTCAAACATTCAAATTTATTATTCAAACATACAAGTTTATTTTTCAAATCTACAAATTTATTTATTTAAATATTCAAGTTTATTTATTTAAATATTCAAGTTTATTTATTCAAGTATATGTTTCAAATATACAAATTTATTTTTTGAATAAGCAAATTTATTTTTCAAATATTCAAATTTATTTTTCAAACATGCGAATTTATTTTTCAAATATGCAAATTTCATGAAAACTCTTATTAATAAAACAAACTTAAAGAAACCTATAATATTAAAAAACATTCAAATGTGTTAATTTTATGATTTACTTAAAGCATTGTGCATAGTGTATTAATAGATTGGTTGTATTTTGGAAAGCTGTAACAATGGAGGAAGAAAGTGTGGGCACCTATACAGTTATATATATTGTGTATGATAGTTATATCTTATAGTATTAGAAATGGCATAAGTTTGTTATATATAATCTGCTTTTTTATGTTGAGCGAATAGGACTTCAGCACAGAGCCCGTAAAGATCGTGCATCAAGACTGTCTGGTCAGCATAAAGTCTCCCTTATTGGCAATAGCTATTTGTTATACTTGCACGATTGTGGATTTTTACCTTTGACATTCAGAGCAGCATACAAAGTCGTGGGAGGTTTGATCTAGAACACACAAATAAATAGCAGTTGCACATATGCAGAAACAATGTTGTTATTTTCGTTCCATGCATTTGAAATTCCACATCTGACACATCTTTGCTTGGCATAAGCTGAGACAAAGATGACTAACAATCGATGGATGCTGAGGTTGACTCCTTCTAGATTTTCACCCAAATCCTGTTAGCCATGTAGTTCTGATACCAACATGTTGTCACTTCCTATTACGCTGAGGAAAGGCAGGAGGGTGATGTGTAGCCGAGAAAGAAAATGGATGCTGAGTTCGAGTTTTATATAAAAACTGAAACTAAAAGAAATATTTCCTCCACATTTAAATTATAAAGATAATAACGAAAGTTTGCTTCAGCTCAAATGAATTTTACATATTGGATGACGAAATCCATCTTTTGAAAATATCTATCAACAAGTATCAATTGATTGTGAAGAATGGTTAAAGGCAAATATTCGACTGAACTACAATCTATGCCCCCCCCCCCTCGCCAATCCCTCACAAAAAAACATTCGTCTAGCCAAAATCACTATCAATAATTTTCCCCACTCTCTATCACTAAACATGGATTCCATTAACAGAGCTTCTCTCCTAGAACTACCCGCCTGTGGAACTCTGTTCTGCGGGTCTGCTTACCAGCTGACTACAATATCATTATCTTCAAGCCGAATGTAAACAAGTTCTTATTCAACTGTCCTCATAAATAATCTAATTATACCAAATTATTTCTACAAACGATTATTGTACAGCTGTTCCAATGAGTATAATGCACACATTAACCCTTATCCTTGAGTGACATCTGGGCCCTGATATGTGATAACCCCTTTGCAAAAAAAAAAATAAATGCTATTAATCGATGCTTGGCAATCAATTGAATTATTTCAAAATTATCAGCCAGTTTCATGACAATTATGAATATTGTTATTTCTTCAGTCCACATGAAATTGTTCTCATATAATCATCGTTTACAAGATTTGTTGGATGCATTCTAAGAACTCGGCAGCTATTTTCTTTCTAGGCTGCTGTTTCAACACATTACCGGCAGGAGTTTATGGAGGAGTACAGCCACTGATATAGTAATAAACTCACTACATCAATTTACGATATATTCATCATTAAATATTCATATTACCTTTCTGTTTTTAGGTGTCCGAGATGTACACCATTTGTCATGAGATGACGTGTGCCGATCCAGTAAAAGCCTATGTGCCATATTCTTGGATTTCCATGATGCTTGTAAAAAGTCAATACTACAAAGCCCAAGCCCACTGTCATGTCGGTCTGGATTTGTTGAATCCTGATGGTTAGTAATGGAATAGTTGTCTCCCTTGATATTTATGATTGATATCATTCAGTTAGCGAAAGATAATTCATGAATAAGCTATTTATTTGTTTATGAAACAAAAACATTTCTTAAAAGAAAATTAAGGATTTTAGTCTTATGGGTCGACTTGTAAACAATAGTCAACTTGATAATCTTCAGCATTTTTGAATTGAAAGCCAGGTTTAATTTTAGAAGAGTTTCCGATGGGTAGTTAATCTATATAAGTTTGGAGATGAAAAATAGGGTTCTCAGTGAGTAGCTAATCTGTATAAGTCCGGAGATGGAAAACAGAGTTTTTTGTGGGTAGCTAATCTGGATAAATCTTGAAGACACAATCTAAGGTCATGCCAGGTACAAACTCTGTTGGGATTAAGTCATTTGCTCTAATCTGTTAGATAAAGTATGAACTCATCTCTACATTCGTCTTTCCTGTTCCCTATCTCTTCTTTTTTTTAATTCGTTTTTTAAACTCATTTTACCTTGATTTTCTAGATAATGGAAATCAATGCAAACTACAAGAGCTTTTCACAGTCCTTAAATTATCTGACGACGATACGCCAACTATTGAGAAAACTGCCAACGTATTACACATGACATCAGAGAAGAGAAAAGTCCAAGGTAAATAAAGATTCATTTACTTATATAATTTTCATTCGTAAAATCTTAATAATTGGTGATGAGATTCTTCCAACAAATCTGTTATGGTATTGTGCCATCTTTTCACCAGGCAACGCCGGTACACAGGCTCTGCTAGTTTACTTATATAATTTACATTGGTAAAACCGTAATAATTGGTTGCTTATTATTTATACTGAAATGAGTTTTGGTCAAGTTTTATTGTGTCAGAAAACAACTTATTTTTACTTAAAACCATATTTTAGTAAAAAAAATAATGACACTAAATATTAAAAACAGTAAATTATTACAATTTTAATTGTCTATGCAAAATGCAGATCAGAAAGTTTATAACATGTATGTAGCAGTAACGGCATGACACATGCAAATAACCAAGCTGTGGCCTGAGGTGTCGTCACAGCAGAGGAAAAGGAAGGAGAAAAAAAAGAAGGGGAAAAAAGCATTTGTTGGCACATGAGTTGTTTTTAACCACATGCCAGGCAAGAGACTTTTAGCCACGTGGTGGCATGAAAGGACTTTTAGGCATATATTGGTGTGAGAGGAACTTTTAAACAAAATGCAGGACTTGTTAGTCCTCCAAACTTTTAACAAAATTGCCAGACGACTGTTGCTTTGGGGTGAGCAGCTGGTTGTAACTGCAGACTGGGAAATTGTTAATTGACCCTGGGAGGGAAAACAGGGATGCGCCTATATTGTCGCTGACTTTGAAAATTACGTAGCCATGGTTTGGTGATGAAATGACCGTTAATAGATGCCTCTTCTTTTAACTGAAAAAGAATTGGAATCGAATTTCTTTCTTTTGTTTTTTGCGAGGCTTTCATGCACAACGTCGGGTTAATGTTAAAATATAACGACCACATTATATATAAGATTATTTGGAACCGTTAGAAAGGCTGTATGATGGTTTATAAGAAGTTGAGCAAGGAAAAGGATATGGCCGATGACAATTTTTTAAAAAATTCTTCAAGTTCATCTAGCTGGAAAGCATTCATTATAATTAATCTCTTTTTTTATTATTTTAATAATGATACTTCTAAAGTGATCGTTTTCTTTATTTAAAGTTCTTTTTTTTATTATTTTAATAATGATGCTTCTAAAGTGATCGTTTTCTTTATTTAAAGTTCTTTTTTTTTATTATTTTAATAATGATGCTTTTAAAGTGATCGTTTTCTTTATTTAAAGTTCTTTTTTTATTATTTTAATAATGATGCTTCTAAAGTGATCGTTTTCTTTATTTAAAGTTCTTTTTTTATTATTTTAATAATGATGCTTTTAAAGTGATCGTTTTCTTTATTTAAAGTTCTTTTTTTATTATTTTAATAATGATACTTCTAAACTGATCGTTTTCTTTATTTAAAGTTCTTTTTTTATTATTATTTTAATAATGATGCTTTTAAAGTGATCGTTTTCTTTATTTAAAGTTCTTTTTTTATTATTTTAATAATGATGCTTCTAAAGTGATCGTTTTCTTTATTTAAAGTTCTTTTTTTTTATTATTTTAATAATGATGCTTCTAAAGTGATCGTTTTCTTTATTTAAATTTCTTTTTTTATTATTATTTTAATAATGATGCTTCTAAAGTGATCGTTTTCTTTATTTAAAGTTCTTTTTTTATTATTTTAATAATGATGCTTCTAAAGTGATCGTTTTCTTTATTTAAAGTTCTTTTTTTATTATTTTAATAATGATGCTTCTAAAGTGATCGTTTTCTTTATTTAAAGTTCTTTTTTTATTATTATTTTAATAATGATGCTTCTAAAGTGATCGTTTTCTTTATTTAAAGTTCTTTTTTTATTATTTTAATAATGATGCTTCTAAAGTGATCGTTTTCTTTATTTAAAGTTCTTTTTTTATTATTTTAATAATGATGCTTCTAAAGTGATCGTTTTCTTTATTTAAAGTTCTTTTTTTATTATTATTTTAATAATGATGCTTCTAAAGTGATCGTTTTCTTTATTAAAAGTTCTTTTTTTATTATTTTAATAATGATGCTTCTAAAGTGATCGTTTTCTTTATTTAAAGTTCTTTTTTTATTATTATTTTAATAATGATACTTCTAAAGTGATCGTTTTCTTTATTTAAAGTTCTTTTTTTTATTATTTTAATAATGATGCTTCTAAAGTGATCGTTTTCTTTATTTAAAGTTCTTTTTTTTTTATTATTTTAATAATGACACTTCTAAAGTGATCGTTTCCTTTATTTAAAGTTCTTTTTTTTATTATTTTAATAATGATGCTTCTAAAGTGATCGTTTTCTTTATTTAAAGTTCTTCTTTTTTTATTATTTTAATAATGATGCTTTTAAAGTGATCGTTTTCTTTATTTAAAGTTCTTTTTATTATTATTTTAATAATGATGCTTCTAAAGTGATCGTTTTCTTTATTTAAAGTTCTTTTTTTTATTATTTTAATAATGACACTTCTAAAGTGATCGTTTCCTTTATTTAAAGTTCTTTTTTTTATTATTTTAATAATGATGCTTCTAAAGTGATCGTTTTCTTTATTTAAAGTTCTTTTTTTTTATTATTTTAATAATGATGCTTCTAAAGTGATCGTTTTCTTTATTTAAAGTTCTTTTTTTTATTATTTTAATAATGATGCTTTTAAAGTGATCGTTTTCTTTATTTAAAGTTCTTTTTTTTATTATTTTAATAATGATGCTTCTAAAGTGATCGTTTTCTTTATTTAAAGTTCTTTTTTTATTATTTTAATAATGATGCTTCTAAAGTGATCGTTTTCTTTATTTAAAGTTCTTTTTTTATTATTTTAATAATGATGCTTCTAAAGTGATCGTTTTCTTTATTTAAAGTTCTTTTTTTATTATTTTAATAATGATGCTTCTAAAGTGATCGTTTTCTTTATTTAAAGTTCTTTTTTTATTATTTTAATAATGATGCTTTTAAAGTGATCGTTTTCTTTATCTAAAGTTCTTTTTTTATTATTTTAATAATGATGCTTTTAAAGTGATCGTTTTCTTTATTTAAAGTTCTTTTTTTTATTATTTTAATAATGATGCTTTTAAAGTGATCGTTTTCTTTATTTAAAGTTCTTTTTTTATTATTTTAATAATGATGCTTCTAAAGTGATCGTTTTCTTTATTTAAAGTTCTTTTTTTTATTATTTTAATAATGATGCTTCTAAAGTGATCGTTTTCTTTATTTAAAGTTCTTTTTTTTATTATTTTAATAATGATGCTTCTAAAGTGATCGTTTTCTTTATCTAAAGTTCTTTTTTTATTATTTTAATAATGATGCTTTTAAAGTGATCGTTTTCTTTATTTAAAGTTCTTTTTTTTATTATTTTAATAATGATGCTTTTAAAGTGATCGTTTTCTTTATTTAAAGTTCTTTTTTTATTATTTTAATAATGATGCTTCTAAAGTGATCGTTTTCTTTATTTAAAGTTCTTTTTTTATTATTTTAATAATGATGCTTCTAAAGTGATCGTTTTCTTTATTTAAAGTTCTTTTTTTATTATTTTAATAATGATGCTTTTAAAGTGATCGTTTTCTTTATCTAAAGTTCTTTTTTTATTATTTTAATAATGATGCTTTTAAAGTGATCGTTTTCTTTATTTAAAGTTCTTTTTTTTATTATTTTAATAATGATGCTTTTAAAGTGATCGTTTTCTTTATTTAAAGTTCTTTTTTTATTATTTTAATAATGATGCTTCTAAAGTGATCGTTTTCTTTATTCAAAGTTCTTTTTTTATTATTTTAATAATGATGCTTCTAAAGTGATCGTTTTCTTTATTTAAAGTTCTTTTTTTTATTATTTTAATAATGATGCTTCTAAAGTGATCGTTTTCTTTATCTAAAGTTCTTTTTTTATTATTTTAATAATGATGCTTTTAAAGTGATCGTTTTCTTTATTTAAAGTTCTTTTTTTTATTATTTTAATAATGATGCTTTTAAAGTGATCGTTTTCTTTATTTAAAGTTCTTTTTTTATTATTTTAATAATGATGCTTCTAAAGTGATCGTTTTCTTTATTTAAAGTTCTTTTTTTATTATTTTAATAATGATGCTTCTAAAGTGATCGTTTTCTTTATTTAAAGTTCTTTTTTTATTATTTTAATAATGATGCTTTTAAAGTGATCGTTTTCTTTATCTAAAGTTCTTTTTTTATTATTTTAATAATGATGCTTCTAAAGTGATCGTTTTCTTTATTTAAAGTTCTTTTTTTATTATTTTAATAATGATGCTTCTAAAGTGATCGTTTTCTTTATTTAAAGTTCTTTTTTTATTATTTTAATAATGATACTTTTAAAGTGATCGTTTTCTTTATCTAAAGTTCTTTTTTTATTATTTTAATAATGATACTTCTAAAGTGATCGTTTTCTTTATTTAAAGTTCTTTTTTTATTATTTTAATAATGATGCTTCTAAAGTGATCGTTTTCTTTATTTAAAGTTCTTTTTTATTATTATTTTAATAATGATGCTTCTAAAGTGATCGTTTTCTTTATTTAAAGTTTTTTTTTAATTATTTTAATAATGATGCTTCTAAAGTGATCGTTTTCTTTATTTAAAGTTCTTTTTTTATTATTTTAATAATGATGCTTCTAAAGTGATCGTTTTCTTTATTTAAAGTTCTTTTTTTATTATTTTAATAATGATGCTTCTAAAGTGATCGTTTTCTTTATTTAAAGTTCTTTTTTTATTATTTTAATAATGATGCTTCTAAAGTGATCATTTTCTTTATTTAAAGTTCTTTTTTTTATTATTTTAATAATGATGCTTCTAAAGTGATCGTTTTCTTTATTTAAAGTTCTTTTTTTATTATTTTAATAATGATGCTTTTAAAGTGATCGTTTTCTTTATTTAAAGTTCTTTTTTTATTATTTTAATAATGATGCTTCTAAAGTGATCGTTTTCTTTATTTAAAGTTCTTTTTTTATTATTTTAATAATGATGCTTCTAAAGTGATCGTTTTCTTTATTTAAAGTTCTTTTTTTATTATTTTAATAATGATGCTTCTAAAGTGATCGTTTTCTTTATTTAAAGTTCTTTTTTTTATTATTTTAATAATGATGCTTCTAAAGTGATCGTTTTCTTTATTTAAAGTTCTTTTTTTATTATTTTAATAATGATGCTTCTAAAGTGATCGTTTTCTTTATCTAAAGTTCTTTTTTTATTATTTTAATAATGATGCTTCTAAAGTGATCATTTTCTTTATTTAAAGTTCTTTTTTTTATTATTTTAATAATGATGCTTCTAAAGTGATCGTTTTCTTTATTTAAAGTTCTTTTTTTATTATTTTAATAATGATGCTTTTAAAGTGATCGTTTTCTTTATTTAAAGTTCTTTTTTTATTATTTTAATAATGATGCTTCTAAAGTGATCGTTTTCTTTATTTAAAGTTCTTTTTTTATTATTTTAATAATGATGCTTCTAAAGTGATCGTTTTCTTTATTTAAAGTTCTTTTTTTATTATTTTAATAATGATGCTTCTAAAGTGATCGTTTTCTTTATTTAAAGTTCTTTTTTTTATTATTTTAATAATGATGCTTCTAAAGTGATCGTTTTCTTTATTTAAAGTTCTTTTTTTATTATTTTAATAATGATGCTTCTAAAGTGATCGTTTTCTTTATCTAAAGTTCTTTTTTTATTATTTTAATAATGATGCTTTTAAAGTGATCGTTTTCTTTATTTAAAGTTCTTTTTTTTATTATTTTAATAATGATGCTTTTAAAGTGATCGTTTTCTTTATTTAAAGTTCTTTTTTTATTATTTTAATAATGATGCTTCTAAAGTGATCGTTTTCTTTATTTAAAGTTCTTTTTTTATTATTTTAATAATGATGCTTCTAAAGTGATCGTTTTCTTTATTTAAAGTTCTTTTTTTATTATTTTAATAATGATGCTTCTAAAGTGATCGTTTTCTTTATCTAAAGTTCTTTTTTTATTATTTTAATAATGATGCTTCTAAAGTGATAGTTTTCTTTATTTAAAGTTCTTTTTTTATTATTTTAATAATGATACTTCTAAAGTGATCGTTTTCTTTATCTAAAGTTCTTTTTTTATTATTTTAATAATGATACTTCTAAAGTGATCGTTTTCTTTATTTAAAGTTCTTTTTTTATTATTTTAATAATGATGCTTCTAAAGTGATCGTTTTCTTTATTTAAAGTTCTTTTTTATTATTATTTTTATAATGATGCTTCTAAAGTGATCGTTTTCTTTATTTAAAGTTCTTTTTTTTATTATTTTAATAATGATGCTTCTAAAGTGATCGTTTTCTTAATTTAAAGTTCTTTTTTTAATGTTTTAATAATGATACTTCTAAAGTGATCGTTTTCTTTATCTAAAGTTCTTTTTTTATTATTTTAATAATGATGCTTCTAAAGTGATCGTTTTCTTTATTTAAAGTTCTTTTTTTAATTATTTTAATAATGATGCTTCTAAAGTGATCGTTTTCTTTATTTAAAGTTCTTTTTTTATTATTTTAATAATGATGCTTCTAAAGTGATCGTTTTCTTTATTTAAAGTTCTTTTTTTATTATTTTAATAATGATGCTTCTAAAGTGATCGTTTTCTTTATTTAAAGTTCTTTTTTTATTATTTTAATAATGATGCTTTTAAAGTGATCGTTTTCTTTATTTAAAGTTCTTTTTTTATTATTTTAATAATGATGCTTCTAAAGTGATCGTTTTCTTTATTTAAAGTTCCTTTTTTATTATTTTAATAATGATGCTTCTAAAGTGATCGTTTTCTTTATTTAAAGTTCTTTTTTTATTATTTTAATAATGATGCTTCTAAAGTGATCGTTTTCTTTATTTAAAGTTCTTTTTTTATTATTTTAATAATGATGCTTCTAAAGTGATCGTTTTCTTTATTTAAAGTTCTTTTTTTTATTATTTTAATAATGATGCTTCTAAAGTGATCGTTTTCATTATTTAAAGTTCTTTTTTATTATTTTAATAATGATGCTTCTAAAGTGATCGTTTTCTTTATTTAAAGTTCTTTTTTTATTATTTTAATAATGATGCTTCTAAAGTGATCGTTTTCTTTATTTAAAGTTCTTTTTTTATTATTTTAATAATGATGCTTCTAAAGTGATCGTTTTCTTTATTTAAAGTTCTTTTTTTTATTATTTTAATAATGATGCTTCTAAAGTGATCGTTTTCTTTATTTAAAGTTCTTTTTTTATTATTTTAATAATGATGCTTCTAAAGTGATCGTTTTCTTTATTTAAAGTTCTTTTTTTATTATTTTAATAATGATGCTTCTAAAGTGATCGTTTTCTTTATTTAAAGTTCTTTTTTTATTATTTTAATAATGATGCTTCTAAAGTGATCGTTTTCTTTATTTAAAGTTCTTTTTTTTATTATTTTAATAATGATACTTCTAAAGTGATCGTTTTCTTTATCTAAAGTTCTTTTTTTATTATTTTAATAATGATACTTCTAAAGTGATCGTTTTCTTTATTTAAAGTTCTTTTTTTATTATTTTAATAATGATGCTTCTAAAGTGATCGTTTTCTTTATTTAAAGTTCTTTTTTATTATTATTTTAATAATGATGCTTCTAAAGTGATCGTTTTCCTTATTTAAAGTTCTTTTTTTATTATTTTAATAATGATACTTCTAAAGTGATCGTTTTCTTTATTTAAAGTTCTTTTTTTATTATTTTAATAATGATACTTCTAAAGTGATCGTTTTCTTTATCTAAAGTTCTTTTTTTATTATTTTAATAATGATGCTTCTAAAGTGATCGTTTTCTTTATTTAAAGTTCTTTTTTTATTATTTTAATAATGATGCTTTTAAAGTGATCGTTTTCTTTATTTAAAGTTCTTTTTTTATTATTTTAATAATGATGCTTCTAAAGTGATCGTTTTCTTTATTTAAAGTTCTTTTTTTATTATTTTAATAATGATGCTTCTAAAGTGATCGTTTTCTTTATTTAAAGTTCTTTTTTTATTATTATTTTAATAATGATGCTTCTAAAGTGATCGTTTTCTTTATTTAAAGTTCTTTTTTTTTATTATTTTAATAATGATGCTTCTAAAGTGATTGTTTTCTTTATTTAAAGTTCTTTTTTTATTATTTTAATAATGATGCTTCTAAAGTGATCGTTTTCTTTATTTAAAGTTCTTTTTTTATTATTATTTTAATAATGATGCTTCTAAAGTGATCGTTTTCTTTATTTAAAGTTCTTTTTTTATTATTTTAATAATGATGCTTCTAAAGTGATCGTTTTCTTTATTTAAAGTTCTTTTTTTATTATTTTAATAATGATGCTTCTAAAGTGATCGTTTTCTTTATTTAAAGTTCTTTTTTTATTATTTTAATAATGATACTTCTAAAGTGATCGTTTTCTTTATCTAAAGTTCTTTTTTTATTATTTTAATAATGATGCTTTTAAAGTGATCGTTTCCTTTATTTAAAGTTCTTTTTTTTATTATTTTAATAATGATGCTTCTAAAGTGATCGTTTTCTTTATTTAAAGTTCTTTTTTTTTATTATTTTAATAATGATGCTTCTAAAGTGATCGTTTCCTTTATTTAAAGTTCTTTTTTTATTATTTTAATAATGATGCTTCTAAAGTGATCGTTTTCTTTATTTAAAGTTCTTTTTTTTTATTATTTTAATAATGATGCTTCTAAAGTGATCGTTTTCTTTATTTAAAGTTCTTTTTTTATTATTTTAATAATGATGCTTCTAAAGTGATCGTTTTCTTTATTTAAAGTTCTTTTTTTATTATTTTAATAATGATGCTTCTAAAGTGATCGTTTTCTTTATTTAAAGTTCTTTTTTTATTATTTTCATAATGATGCTTCTAAAGTGATCGTTTTCTTTATTTAAAGTTCTTTTTTTATTATTTTAATAATGATGCTTCTAAAGTGATCGTTTTCTTTATTTAAAGTTCTTTTTTTATTATTTTAATAATGATGCTTCTAAAGTGATCGTTTTCTTTATTTAAAGTTCTTTTTTTATTATTTTAATAATGATGCTTTTAAAGTGATCGTTTTCTTTATCTAAAGTTCTTTTTTTATTATTTTAATAATGATGCTTTTAAAGTGATCGTTTCCTTTATTTAAAGTTCTTTTTTTTATTATTTTAATAATGATGCTTCTAAAGTGATCGTTTTCTTTATTTAAAGTTCTTTTTTTTATTATTTTAATAATGATGCTTCTAAAGTGATCGTTTTCTTTATTTAAAGTTCTTTTTTTATTATTATTTTAATAATGATACTTCTAAAGTGATCGTTTTCTTTATTTAAAGTTCTTTTTTTATTATTTTAATAATGATGCTTCTAAAGTGATCGTTTTCTTTATTTAAAGTTCTTTTTTTTATTATTTTAATAATGATGCTTCTAAAGTGATCGTTTTCTTTATTTAAAGTTCTTTTTTTTATTATTTTAATAATGATGCTTCTAAAGTGATCGTTTTCTTTATTTAAAGTTCTTTTTTTATTATTTTAATAATGATACTTCTAAAGTGATCGTTTTCTTTATCTAAAGTTCTTTTTTTATTATTTTAATAATGATGCTTCTAAAGTGATCGTTTTCTTTATTTAAAGTTCTTTTTTTATTATTTTAATAATGATGCTTTTAAAGTGATCGTTTCCTTTATTTAAAGTTCTTTTTTTTATTATTTTAATAATGATGCTTCTAAAGTGATCGTTTTCTTTATTTAAAGTTCTTTTTTTTTATTATTTTAATAATGATGCTTCTAAAGTGATCGTTTCCTTTATTTAAAGTTCTTTTTTTTATTATTTTAATAATGATGCTTCTAAAGTGATCGTTTTCTTTATTTAAAGTTCTTTTTTTTAATTATTTTAATAATGATGCTTCTAAAGTGATCGTTTTCTTTATTTAAAGTTCTTTTTTTATTATTTTAATAATGATGCTTCTAAAGTGATCGTTTTCTTTATTTAAAGTTCTTTTTTTATTATTTTAATAATGATGCTTCTAAAGTGATCGTTTTCTTTATTTAAAGTTCTTTTTTTATTATTTTAATAATGATGCTTCTAAAGTGATCGTTTTCTTTATTTAAAGTTCTTTTTTTATTATTTTAATAATGATGCTTCTAAAGTGATCGTTTTCTTTATTTAAAGTTCTTTTTTTATTATTTTAATAATGATGCTTCTAAAGTGATCGTTTTCTTTATTTAAAGTTCTTTTTTTATTATTTTAATAATGATGCTTTTAAAGTGATCGTTTTCTTTATCTAAAGTTCTTTTTTTATTATTTTAATAATGATGCTTTTAAAGTGATCGTTTCCTTTATTTAAAGTTCTTTTTTTTATTATTTTAATAATGATGCTTCTAAAGTGATCGTTTTCTTTATTTAAAGTTCTTTTTTTTATTATTTTAATAATGATGCTTCTAAAGTGATCGTTTTCTTTATTTAAAGTTCTTTTTTTATTATTATTTTAATAATGATACTTCTAAAGTGATCGTTTTCTTTATATAAAGTTCTTTTTTTATTATTTTAATAATGATGCTTCTAAAGTGATCGTTTTCTTTATTTAAAGTTCTTTTTTTTATTATTTTAATAATGATGCTTCTAAAGTGATCGTTTTCTTTATCTAAAGTTCTTTTTTTATTATTTTAATAATGATGCTTTTAAAGTGATCGTTTTCTTTATTTAAAGTTCTTTTTTTTATTATTTTAATAATGATGCTTTTAAAGTGATCGTTTTCTTTATTTAAAGTTCTTTTTTTATTATTTTAATAATGATGCTTCTAAAGTGATCGTTTTCTTTATTTAAAGTTCTTTTTTTATTATTTTAATAATGATGCTTCTAAAGTGATCGTTTTCTTTATTTAAAGTTCTTTTTTTATTATTTTAATAATGATGCTTTTAAAGTGATCGTTTTCTTTATCTAAAGTTCTTTTTTTATTATTTTAATAATGATGCTTCTAAAGTGATCGTTTTCTTTATTTAAAGTTCTTTTTTTATTATTTTAATAATGATGCTTCTAAAGTGATCGTTTTCTTTATTTAAAGTTCTTTTTTTATTATTTTAATAATGATACTTCTAAAGTGATCGTTTTCTTTATCTAAAGTTCTTTTTTTATTATTTTAATAATGATACTTCTAAAGTGATCGTTTTCTTTATTTAAAGTTCTTTTTTTATTATTTTAATAATGATGCTTCTAAAGTGATCGTTTTCTTTATTTAAAGTTCTTTTTTATTATTATTTTAATAATGATGCTTCTAAAGTGATCGTTTTCTTTATTTAAAGTTCTTTTTTTTATTATTTTAATAATGATGCTTCTAAAGTGATCGTTTTCTTTATTTAAAGTTCTTTTTTTATTATTTTAATAATGATACTTCTAAAGTGATCGTTTTCTTTATCTAAAGTTCTTTTTTTATTATTTTAATAATGATGCTTCTAAAGTGATCGTTTTCTTTATTTAAAGTTCTTTTTTTAATTATTTTAATAATGATGCTTCTAAAGTGATCGTTTTCTTTATTTAAAGTTCTTTTTTTATTATTTTAATAATGATGCTTCTAAAGTGATCGTTTTCTTTATTTAAAGTTCTTTTTTTATTATTTTAATAATGATGCTTCTAAAGTGATCGTTTTCTTTATTTAAAGTTCTTTTTTTATTATTTTAATAATGATGCTTTTAAAGTGATCTTTTTCTTTATTTAAAGTTCTTTTTTTATTATTTTAATAATGATGCTTCTAAAGTGATCGTTTTCTTTATTTAAAGTTCTTTTTTTATTATTTTAATGATGATGCTTCTAAAGTGATCGTTTTCTTTATTTAAAGTTCTTTTTTTATTATTTTAATAATGATGCTTCTAAAGTGATCGTTTTCTTTATTTAAAGTTCTTTTTTTATTATTTTAATAATGATGCTTCTAAAGTGATCGTTTTCTTTATTTAAAGTTCTTTTTTTATTATTTTAATAATGATGCTTCTAAAGTGATCGTTTTCTTTATTTAAAGTTCTTTTTTTATTATTTTAATAATGATGCTTCTAAAGTGATCGTTTTCTTTATTTAAAGTTCTTTTTTTATTATTTTAATAATGATGCTTCTAAAGTGATCGTTTTCTTTATTTAAAGTTCTTTTTTTATTATTTTAATAATGATGCTTCTAAAGTGATCGTTTTCTTTATTTAAAGTTCTTTTTTTATTATTTTAATAATGATGCTTCTAAAGTGATCGTTTTCTTTATTTAAAGTTCTTTTTTTTATTATTTTAATAATGATGCTTCTAAAGTGATCGTTTTCTTTATTTAAAGTTCTTTTTTTATTATTTTAATAATGATGCTTCTAAAGTGATCGTTTTCTTTATTTAAAGTTCTTTTTTTTATTATTTTAATAATGATGCTTCTAAAGTGATCGTTTTCTTTATTTAAAGTTCTTTTTTTATTATTTTAATAATGATGCTTTTAAAGTGATCGTTTTCTTTATTTAAAGTTCTTTTTTTATTATTGTAATAATGATGCTTCTAAAGTGATCGTTTTCTTTATTTAAAGTTCTTTTTTTTATTATTTTAATAATGATGCTTCTAAAGTGATCGTTTTCTTTATTTAAAGTTCTTTTTTTATTATTTTAATAATGATGCTTCTAAAGTGATCGTTTTCTTTATTTAAAGTTCTTTTTTTATTATTTCAATAATGATGCTTCTAAAGTGATAGTTTTCTTTATTTAAAGTTCTTTTTTTATTATTTTAATAATGATGCTTCTAAAGTGATCGTTTTCTTTATTTAAAGTTCTTTTTTTATTATTTTAATAATGATGCTTCTAAAGTGATCGTTTTCTTTATTTAAAGTTCTTTTTTTATTATTTTAATAATGATGCTTTTAAAGTGATCGTTTTCTTTATTTAAAGTTCTTTTTTTATTATTTTAATAATGATGCTTCTAAAGTGATCGTTTTCTTTATTTAAAGTTCTTTTTTTATTATTTTAATAATGATGCTTCTAAAGTGATCGTTTTCTTTATTTAAAGTTCTTTTTTTATTATTTTAATAATGATGCTTCTAAAGTGATCGTTTTCTTTATTTAAAGTTCTTTTTTAATTATTTTAATAATGATGCTTTTAAAGTGATCGTTTTCTTTATTTAAAGTTCTTTTTTTATTATTTTTATAATGATGCTTCTAAAGTGATCGTTTTCTTTATTTAAAGTTCTTTTTTTATTATTTTAATAATGATGCTTCTAAAGTGATCGTTTTCTTTATTTAAAGTTCTTTTTTTTATTATTTTAATAATGATGCTTTTAAAGTGATCGTTTTCTTTATTTAAAGTTCTTTTTTTTATTATTTTAATAATGATGCTTCTAAAGTGATCGTTTTCTTTATTTAAAGTTCTTTTTTATTATTTTAATAATGATGCTTCTAAAGTGATTGTTTTCTTTATTTAAAGTTCTTTTTTTATTATTTTAATAATGATGATTCTAAAGTGATCGTTTTCTTTATTTAAAGTTCTTTTTTTTATTATTTTAATAATGATGCTTTTAAAGTGATCGTTTTCTTTATTTAAAGTTCTTTTTTTATTATTTTAATAATGATGCTTCTAAAGTGATCGTTTTCTTTATTTAAAGTTCTTCTTTTTATTATTTTAATAATGATGCTTCTAAAGTGATCGTTTTCTTTATTTAAAGTTCTTTTTTTATTATTTTAATAATGATGCTTCTAAAGTGATCGTTTTCTTTATTTAAAGTTCTTTTTTTATTATTTTAATAATGATGCTTCTAAAGTGATCGTTTTCTTTATTTAAAGTTCTTCTTTTTATTATTTTAATAATGATGCTTCTAAAGTGATCGTTTTCTTTATTTAAAGTTCTTTTTTTATTATTTTAATAATGATGCTTTTAAAGTGATCGTTTTCTTTATTTAAAGTTCTTTTTTTATTATTTTAATAATGATGCTTCTAAAGTGATCGTTTTCTTTATTTAAAGTTCTTTTTTTATTATTTTAATAATGATGCTTCTAAAGTGATCGTTTTCTTTATTTAAAGTTCTTTTTTTATTATTTTAATAATGATGCTTTTAAAGTGATCGTTTTCTTTATTTAAAGTTCTTTTTTTAATTATTTTAATAATGATGCTTCTAAAGTGATCGTTTTCTTTATTTAAAGTTCTTTTTTTATTATTTTAATAATGATGCTTCTAAAGTGATCGTTTTCTTTATTTAAAGTTCTTTTTTTTATTATTTTAATAATGATGCTTCTAAAGTGATCGTTTTCTTTAAAGTCCTTTTTTTTATTATTTTAATAATGATACTTCTAAAGTGATCGTTTTCTTTATTTAAAGTTCTTTTTATTATTATTTTAATAATGATGCTTTTAAAGTGATCGTTTTCTTTATTTAAAGTTCTTTTTTTTATTATTTTAATAATGATGCTTCTAAAGTGATCGTTTTCTTTAAAGTCCTTTTTTTTTTATTTTAATAATGATGCTTCTAAAGTGATCGTTTCCTTTATTTAAAGTTCTTTTTCTTTTTAAAACAAAAGGTAAATTCCAATCGATTTTCTTTCAGGTAAAGCCCACTATCGAGAATGTATTTTGCTCTTAGAAGAAGCACTCAACACTCATGACCTTTGCAAGCAGCTTCGAAAGATTGACATTTTCCATGGGGTGCTTAGAAAAGAATACGAAAGGTAAACACTATACTTTATCTCTCTTGATACCTCAACAGTTAGAACAAGGGTGGTCTTCTCGCTGCTTTAGTTGCGTATAGACATGGGCAGTAATACCAGTCAACGATTCATTCTCAACAATCAGCCTGACAGGTTCTAGGTTAGTTCATTGTCCTTTTACCTGTCGGACTGAGGTATCCATCCTCAGTAGTACATAGAATGTCCATCCTTCCAAGCGTTGCCACCTTGTTTTCGGGTGGAGTAAGTTCATTGCTTACTGCTTGAGGCGCCCTGACCAAAGAATGCCGAGGGAGCTGTCCAGACAAATTTTGCTAGGCCAAAGTGCTTCTTTTTTAGGGGCACTGGCTTAACGACTCTTCCCACCTTCTGACCTTGTGTCAAATCTTCCTGTGGTTGGAAAGAAGTAAATAACTGCCTCTGTCTCCCTCCTTCTTTTTCTTCCCCCCCTCTCTCTCTCTATCTCTCTCTCTCTTACCATTTCTCTATGAATCTCTATCATAGTGTTTATCACCTATAAATCTTTTAATAAGATACATTTTTCCAAAATCACCAGAAAAGAATTGCATTTGGGTATTCGATTATTTAATATAGATAACTTCACCAACTGGGGAATAAATTGTAAAGAAGAAAATCAAAAACGAAAAAAAGAAAAAGTTAGTTATTTTTTATTCGTTTATATATTTGTATGTGCAGGATTCACTCCTAAACTAATGAACAGATCGTTATGGATTTAGTTTAATTTACTTTTATGCAAAGTTGATAAAAAGGAAGTGGAAATCCTTTGTGAAATTTAGATACCTCAGATATTTTTTTGAAATTATAACAATCGGTATTAAGACATCAAATAATAGATATTTCTTAAATTTCAATTAATTTGGAGCATTTTAAAGGGGGGGGGTCTTTTTGGAAGTGGAGGAAGGGTCATAGGCACACACTCGCATTTGGAAATTTAATTTTTTTAGATTTGCATTGAATTTAATCCATAATGAAAAAAGATTCTCTGAATTTCAACTTCTTAAGATTCCTGAAGTTAAAGTCTTAAATTTTAGACATTTTCTAAAATCAAAGTAATATGATGGATTTTGATTAAAATTAAAATAAGGATTCTAGACAAGTTTTAATATCATTATATCTTGATTTTAATCTTCATAAAGGGGCATAAAATATTGGAAAACTGTTCTGTTCAGGAAATTACTTTTACGCAGTCTGGAACAAGTATTCTTCTAATATATATATATATATATATATATATATATATATATATATATATATATATATATATATATATATATATAAGGAACTGTGTGTGTGTGTGTGTGTGTGTGTGTGTGAGAGAGTGTGAGTTCCTTCCCTATGAACTCGAAAATGGTTGGGTGGCTTTTTATCAAATTTCACATGAAGGTATTGTATGTGCCTGGCAATGTTCTTAGGTAAGATTTGGATGTTAAGCATTTATTTACCATCTCAAACCTAAAACCAAGAGATCTTTATTGGATTCTGACTGTCCTTTTAAGCATGATTATTTGTATTGCTCTAGCACATGCTTCACAAGTTATATCCACCAAGTAGTTTCTAAAATACTTTTTCATCATCCAAGTAACTTCTGTGATTATTGGGATGCTGGAGATCTTCAAAAATTCCAGTCATAGATGCGGGTGTTTATGTGTGATAAAAACAATTTATGAATGTCTATCAATTTTGGTATTGAAATTTGTGTCATTTCCATGGATGAGTAATTAACTCAAAAACAAATTTGTAATCATTTTTTTATTTATTTTCTTCTTTTGTTTTTATATCTTGTCATAGATATACATATCATCTTTTTCTTCTTTTCCTTGCAGAGCCCTGAAAAGATTTGAAAGTCTTGAAGACGAAGATGATTTCAGTGATTACGTAAAAGTGCCTTCCATTATACCGGAACCTGGATTTGAGGTTTATTGCATCACGCCCCCCTTTTCCCAAAATACAGTTTGTGATTTCTTTCAAGCATTGGTGAGTTTCATGATTCACACCAAAAAACACAGATATAAGAAACTAAACCACATCATCTATCTCTCTATCCAGATACCGTTAGAACTCTTACGATGATGTTTGTTATCTTGTCATCATCTATCCATGAATGTTTTAGATGGATGGAGGAAGGGCGACTAATGTGAATAAAGGGTGAATGATAACAGATGATGATGATGATGATGATTCCATTTTTTTTTCTCTGCACTTTTGTTATCATTTGCCCTTTAGATATATATATATATATATATATATATATATATATATATATATATATATATATATATATATATTTACTTTAACTGTAATTATAAAATTCACCGTTAGCTGGATGACTTCTACAGGTTTTCACATATGCTGAAAACGAACATCACATTTAAATTTGGGACAGACAAGTAGTTTTCTAGATATTAAGACCTTTATTATTGTTGTGAAATTGAAACTTACCAGCATCATAGACTCTTCCAGTACTACATCATAATGTGAGATATCACTCTCAAGGAACAGTATAGTAAATCTACTACTACTACTACTACTACTACTACAGAAATGTGCCTTTGATTTTGTGTTTTGAATGACCGTACAGATCTGTCTCATAAATTTGCAATATATTGAATGACTTTGAAGGCATACAAAGACAATCCAAAGGATACATAGACAGTCGGGGAAGCAGGAACCCGGAAGGGAATTCCAAACTCTAGCAGTCCTAGGGAAGAAACTATTAGAGTAGAAGGCTTTCTGGCATCTGAATCTATACTGTGTAGGGGTGGGATTTTGCTGCTTGTCAGATTTGTCAGGGATATTTATGTCAAAGGGGTACAAGGGCTTGCAGTTGGTTGAAGCATCTACCATTAAAATACTTGTAAAACAGGCAGAGGGATGCAACATTTCACCGATGGGACAGCGGCTGAAGCCTAACTTTCAATCCAAGACCTATTAGGTTTGTGGCTCTCTTTTGAACCCTGTCCTGGAGTGAAAGACTAGTAGCAGATGCACCAGGCCAAATATGGCAAAAATATTCCATACATGGGCAGATGGTAGCCTTGTAGAGGTACAAGATACTTTCAGGTATAAGTAACTTTCTAGCATGGTAGAGAGAACCCGCCCCACCGCGGGGGCACTTTTGTGGCCTTCGGGCCAAGCAAAGACGATCACAGTGTAGTATCTGTTCTGGCAGATGCTGCAAGCAAAGACCATTGTCCTTGTGGCAATCTTCTGGTCCATGTAGGGGCAACCCTAGTTGGGCCAGCTGGCAAATCACTATCCAGCTCCCATTTCCCACCTCTCGAGAGCTGGTCCCCTTTTCCCTTCCCCCTCCCCTTCTCTCTCCACATTAAAAAACGGCCTTGTGCCTAATTTGCTCAGTGGGGAAGCAAATAAATACAGCCCACCTTCCTCACAGCAGCCATTGCAGTGCCCCTAGTGTATCTGTTCCAACTCATGTTCACTGTAAATGTTAAGGCGAGGAGTTTGAACAAAGTATTTTCAGGTGATGTATCATTAGCTATAGCTATTGGTGGTTGAAAAAGTTTCTTGTAATTATTAAAGGAAACAAGCTTAGTCTTACAAGCATTGAATGTTACCATTTGGAATAAGACACCTTTTTCATAGAAGATTGTTGTTCTTTTTTTTTTATGTTTTTCAGTTTGTGTGTTTTCATGGTTTGCCCACAGCAGTCTTCTTTGATAAAGAACTCTTACATCGAAAGTCCCAGAAAATAAAACATGATTTTAATCATTTAATAAAATCTATTATAAAACTCAAGTCGTCTTGCTTGGGCGTTGAAATCATGTTTCTGCTTCCGCTTTACGATGCGCATGTGTGAAGAAATAAAAAACAAAGTCATAAGCAGAAATTCTTTTTCAAAAATAAACAATATAAACAAAACTTTTTAAAAAAATAATGAACACTTTTATTTATTTTAAACAATATACACAGAAGTTTTTATAACTTTAAACAATATAAACCTTTTTATTTTTAATTTTAAACAATATAAACCTTTTTATTTTTCATATTAAACAATATGAACCTTTTTATTTTTCATTTTAAACAATATAAATAAAATTTATTTTTATAATTTATACAATTTCACCATTAAATATTACTCCCGATATTATTAAAACTGTTGACCCTCCACCACCATTACCACACACACAAAAACTAGAGTGGACCTGTATAATGCACACTCCCTCCTTTAATTTTTTCTTTTCGTTATTTTTCTCAATTTTTTTCAATGGATTACACTCCTCTTATATACAAGATATTTTAGCTATCCACCCCCACGCGTTTGTTTATATGAATTCACACGTAATTACTTAAAAAAAGATACTTTTGCATTTAATGACCCGCACTGAAATAATGGCGTTATTATTTAGAAACCTATTATTTAACATGGGAAGGGGGTGTTCTGTAACTATTCTGTACTTTCACCTAACAATTTAATAAAAAAGATAGTGTAAAACTTGAATTTAACTTGAAAATACTATTAAAAAATAGCGTAAGTTGTTAAATGCAAAAGCACCTTTTAAAAAGTCGTAAATAAATAAATAAATAAATAATAATAATAATAATAATAATAATAATAATAATAATGGCGACATGGGGGAGGATGAAGGAGCCAACATCAAGTTGGGGCTGTAAATCGGTTCTGAAAATTGGAGATCGATTTACTAGAACGTTGTATGTAAAACTGAACCCCCTTCCAAATGTTTAACTATTGTTTTTTTTTATAATCTGGTAGCTTAGTGTCCAATGGATAATAATCTGCAGAAATAGTTAAAAAAAGACGAAAAGGAAAAAACTATAGTTTTATATGGTGATTGTTCAGGTGCACCTACATATTTAAAAAAAATTTTCTTTGCCTAAGTTGTGCATGATTAAAACTAGAACTTGATTAAAAAAAAATATATGTTATTCGTGCCTAAAATTATTTATTTACGATTACTTTATTTGTATTTTTCACAGCAAGTTGGAATTGCTTTCAAACAAAAAAACAAAAAAAAAATGTTTTTCTAATGTAAAAAAAATACTTGATCAATTTACATATGTTAGAGATTTTTTTTTTATGACCGAACCCAACGTAGGTTACTCCCTAAAAAGGAATAAAAATTTACTTTTGGGGGGCTAATACGTTTCAACGGCTTTTAAAAATAATATAAAAGGAGGAATTTTTTAAAAAAAGTAATTAAAATCTAATATTTTAGAGTGAGGGATCACTTTTCTATATAAATTTAACATAAAATGAGACTTCATTTCTTGGCGACGTAGCGACATATGTAATCATTAGCATTTTTTTCAACTTTGGTGGGGGGGGGGGCAAAAAGAGGGAATGAGGTAGGCGTGGGTTTATAAGTTCTAAGCATTTGAAAAATACATAGAAACACTTCAAAACGTGTGTGTGTGGGGGGTGACTTTTCGTTTGTTTTTTTAAAGATTTGCTTTAAGTAATATTTAACTAAGTAATGTTTGATTTACTAAGTAATATTACTTAATCAGTTTATTATCATATCCTGATGTCTTTAAGACTTAACACACAAAAAATAAAACTAGGGTGATCCTGTACAATGTATACCACTCCTTGTATTTTTTTAATATAATTTACATATATATATATATATATATATATATATATATATATATATGAAAGAATAAGTAGTTAATAAAACATGTTAAAAACACTTTGAAAAAGAGTTAAAAAAACATATTTAATTTTAAAAAGGAAACACTAAATAAGTGGATAGTCCTTAATCCACGGAGTTTCGAAGAAATATTTTCATTCTCATGAGAGGGTAGGATTTAGCAAAATGCAGGATCGAATTTTGCTTGCAAAAGTATTTGATAAAACTACAAGTAAGTCATAGATCTTACTTGATAACAAAAAGTGAAGCAGAGGGAATAGCATGAATAAAAAAGTGATTTCACGTGAATGGATAGTCTGGTGAAGGGTAATATATATATATATATATATATATATATATATATATATATATATATATATATATATATATATATCATATACAGCTCTCTGTGTGTGTGTGTGTGTGTGTGTGTGTGTGTGTGTGTGTGTGTGTGTGTGTGTCTGGTCACGAATAGGCTCGTATATGGTTGACTATTATAGAAAACTAATCACATATAATGATAGAAGATGTATCGAGACACAGGAATGGGTATGTTTGATGTGGTAGAATGGTGGTTCATTAAAATTGTGGGGTCTGCGTTCACGCTTGGTCCACAAAGTATGGAAATAAAAAATTTAAAAATGAAAAAAAAAACCTTTACAAGTGTTTTTGATATAGATGCACATAATACTACTTTGATAAGTATGTTTTAATTTAAATAGGGATGGTATAATAAAATTGTGGGGTCTACGTTCGTGCTTAGCCTCCATAGAATGGAAATAGGCACAAACTTTAATAAAGACTTTTCATATCTATCTGCATAAGTATACTTTGATAATTATGTTTCAGTTTGAAGGAATATGGTATAATAAAATTATGGGGTGTACGTTTGCGCCTGACCTCCATAGAATGTAAATATGTCACAAAGTTTAACAAGGTTTTTAATATATATCCACAGAACATTGCCATAAGTGTTTCAGTGTGAGCAGGTATGGTATAATAAATTATGGGTTTATCTATTTTATTTTTACTTTCATCATATTTTGCTTTGGTTTTGATACCCCCAAATTCGAAGCTATCTCTTTACAACCCTTCCTTTTCATAACCTATCATACTTTCATAAATCAGAGTCCATTTTCTGTAGGCTGTTTTTGAACCCAGTCAACGACGGTTACTTTTGCTAGTATATATATATATATATATATATATATATATATATAAGCAGTTCCTCCCGGCTTTGCTCGGGCCTTATGTACTCTTCATAACTTTATGTACATATGTATATATTAAAAAGTGTGCATATGTATGGTAATACCTTTCTGTATAATAAGCTTCCTTAACTACCATAGAGAAAAGTTGGTAGAGACCGCAGACGTTAATTTTTTAAACTTTGATCCCAATTTCAACTCTTTAGCAGTTATAGTTTTGGGCTCAAATTTAATTAAAATGTTTGACTCATCTCCAAGTAACCTACATCTAAAATTTCGAGTGTTTAGACCCAAAATTGGCTGAGGAGTTTGGTAGAGTCTGCAAAGGTCAATTCTTTCAACTTTTACCTCTTGCCAGCCAAATTTTCGCGCAAAAACTGATTAAAAAGCTTGCTGCATGTCTGAATAACCTTTATGTAAAATTTCAAATGTTTAGACCCAAAATTCGCTTAATAGTTTGCTAGAGACCACAAAGGTCAAATCTTTTGAACTTTGATCTCTTGAAAGCCAAATTTTCAGGGGGAAAAAAAAACGATTAAAAAGCTTGCTCTATGTCTCAATACACTATATGTAAAATTTCAAATGTTTAGACCTAAAATTGACTGAATAATTTGATAGACTGAAGAGGTCGATTTTTTAAAACTTTGACGCCAATTATGACCCCTTAACATTTATTATTTTTGGTTCAAATCGAATTATAAAGTTAGATCCATGTCCAAGTAACCGATATCTAAAATTTCAAGTGTCTAGACCTTAAATTGCTGGAGGAGTTTGGTAGAGTTCTCAAAGGTCAAATCGTTGAACTTTGACCTCTTGACAGCCAAATTTCTGGCCGAAAACTGATTAAAAAGATTTTCCCAAATCTCAATACCCCTTAGGTACAAATCTCGAGTCTGCAGACCAAAAATTGACAGTTATCTGGTAGGGAAGTGTACACAGACAGACACACACACAGACACACACACTGACACACACACAGACACACACACACACATTTTCACTTATATATATATATATATATATATATATATATATATATATATATATATATATATATATATATATTAGTGAGGGGACGATTCCAAAATTTTTCCCGATTCCAATACAATTACCAATTTTGTTCTAAATTTCGATTCCGATATGATTCCCGATTCCGATTCCAATTCTTTCTTTTAAAATTCATAAATATTTAATTAGAGATTTTTTGTTTTTTTGTAAATTTTCAAATTATTACATCGAAGCCTGGGTAATTTTTGTATATATTTTTTCTCAAATGTTTTCCTTATAATTGATTGAAAATTGTAAGACAACAAAAAATTAATTTTGATTTTAAAACAAAACCAGATTGTATCAGTTCATCGTTAGTGTACAACACACTACTTGAAAGTTTTCATAAACAGTTGAAAATAGTCAACGATTGATAGGCAAAAGGCAAAATGAAAAAAATGATGTAAGAAGAAAATATTTCTCCCATTGTTATGAACGAATTTCTAAATAATAAAATTACTATTTGGAAAATCATTTTTTAACATGGGTGTAAGCTTTGTTAACTATTCTATGCCTTCTCTCTATGAATGAAGCTAAAGTTTTATTTTCATTATAAAAATTTGGTGAGTTATTAAATTATTTGCTTTGCTGTAAAAACAACAAAAATAAAAATGAGATGCTAATAATAATAATAATAATAATAATAATAATAATAATAATAATAATGACAAATTTGTTGATTAACACTCTCAGCTAAATCCCCATTCCAAAATGAAATATTACTTTTATAGATGATTACGTGTGAAACCCTTAAAAAACTTGCTGGAAAGAAAAGCAATCATTTTAGTATTTAAAGTTGAAGATCAGTTTTGAATATAAATTTAACGTAAAATAATTTGCAATTCTTTTTTGGGATGCCAGCACGCCAGGATGCTAGATTTCAATCTGCCATTTTGTTTTGCACAAAAAGTACACCAGTGAGCCAAATTTCATTCCGTCATAAAAACAAATTTCTACAGAAAAAAAAATTATTTGTACATTTTTATCTAGAGAATAAACATAAAATTACATATGAAAAACCATGTTTATTATTTTTTAAATCCAACAACAGAACTGAAGTTAATGTTTTGCGTCTAAAACAAAAGTAACTTTTTTGATAAATCTGTGTGGCATACTGTAAAAATATTGTTTTCTAAAGAATAAAAGTGAATAAAGTTTATTTTTACAAGAATCTTTATACATTTATCTAGCCAATAAACATAAAATTATGTATGAAAAACCACATTTATAATTTAAAAAAATCCAACTTGTAGAACAATACACTTAAAGATAAACACAATTCTCCATTTTGCATAGAAACAATAAAGCCCATCATACCAAAAGATATGAAGGCTCAGACAGAACTCTAATATGATACACAAAATCCAGTTTGCATCTCTAACGGTAACACACATGCACACGTATCTGTAAACTAAACAAGACACAAAAAAATAACCAGGATCAAATTCATCAATGTGGATACAAGTAACAGCCTGACTTCTGAAATACAGTTATGTTCCCTTTTTTTTAAAATGGTGGTCATTTGAAAATAATTCCTACATGGATGGAGTATTTTATAGAAGAAATCAAATCAAATTATATTTTATTCTTAACAATGTAGTTCAACAGTTCACAAGAAAAATGGACAAATCAGAATCAAATATTGATTTTGTAGAAAAAAGGTTATGGATGACAAACAAACAATAAAAACGCTGGCTTTATATTACAAGTGAAAGATTTCTTAAGTGGGAGTTGGTGTCAGACTTTCTATAATTTCCAAAGTCAAAATATGCTGTGCTTCTTTTTTTAAGTGTTTCTTATTTATTTCATTTTAGGGTCCAAATCACATCTTCTGCGCAAATTGTGTGTGGTCAGCCCCACGTACCATACACTTGGAAAAAGATGCAAAACAAGGTTATGGCTTCAGTATTCGAGGAGATGCACCTGTTAGAGTTAATAAAGTAGAACCAGATACAAATGCTGAAGTAAGTTTTTTTTTAATATATGAATTTAATGTGGTTTTTTTTTTTTTTAATGTTTCTGAATCTTTGAAATGGGGATTAAATGATTACTAATTTTTTAAATGAGAATTGCTAATTCGTATTATTTGGATCATTTGGACTACTGTTATTTTTTGGACTACTTTAGTGTAATTTGCACAGGTGGTTAAATCAGTTACCATGAAAATCTCTGGATTGATGTAATCTCCAACCCTTTTCAGGCATATCCTGTTTAACTCAAAAAAGTTTCTATCGAGCACAGAAATTTGCACAGAATTTCAAACACATTGGTAAGAAATCCTAAGTAATTCACAATTATATTTTAAGTATTGCCTGCACCGAGGATTGAACTTTCAACCTCCAGAATAAAGTGTATAACTTACAAGTGAATTTTACCAAGTAGTTTATCCACTATGCCATGAGTTAGTGCAGGCGACACTCAAAATACAACTGCGAATTACTTACAACCAATCATGGTTGATGGAACGAGGGTGAATTAAATAAATGGTTCCATTCGAAATTCTTTGCAGATTCCTGAATTCTACAAGATGCTCCTGAAGAAGTTCAGAGGTTACATTGATCAAAATATTGTGCGAATAACACTCAAGATGAGAATAGTAGTTTGAATAAATTAAAATAATTCAACTTAGATGATTTCTTTATCATTCAAATAATATAGGTTAGATGATTTTATGCTTTTTACTCTTATTGCCATGTAATTTTTATTTTTTTTAATAGCGTACGATGTCCGTTTTATTAAGATTTACTTGGTTTATCAAATGGATTCAGTTATACAGCAGGATTGATAAACTGGAACTCAGTTGAGCAGCTACCATGAAAATAATGATAGAGTAGAGAAAGACTAGCAAGTTTTTCTGTGAGAAAGAGGTTGCAAGGAAGGGAAGAGGACATTCTCCACTAGATTCCAAAGTCGGTTTTTCATGCTGTTAAGATAGAAAAACATTTTCTTGGTGGAGAGACTAAAATGAGTTTTGATAATCTGGCAGTCATTTCTTGGACATAAAAAACTACCGAAATTTTTCAAGCTGGGCAAAATTGGATTATTTAAGAGGTCGATTCAACAAAAATTTGTTTTGCACACAACAGAAGAAATAAGATATTAAAAATTATGCAAAGCAAAAGCAGCAGTCATATCCTAGAGAAGTTTAAATCAAATATATTTTATATTATTTTATTTTTATATTTTTTAACCCTTTGGGATGAGGCTTCATGATTTGTTTATTCATTTTTTTTTGTGAACTCTTATCCTCATCTTCATGGTTGTTGTTGTTTCACTGTGTTTCGGCCAACCCTTCCTCTAACGTTATTCAGATGGTTAACCGTGACAGGATAGGAATGCTGAGTCTTGTAACTGTGTTCCCCAGTAATTACTGCCTTCCATAGTTGTCGTTGTTGTCTCACCACGTTTTGGCCAAGTAAACCTCTGACCTGCTTTGGGTAGGATTGAAACCGCTGAAGAAGGCCCAAGGATGAGTTGGCCAAAACGTGGTGAGACAACCACAACAACTGTGAAGATGAGGATAACAGTCAACAAATAAAATGAATACACAAATTATGAAACCTCATCTCACAGGATTCCAAAAAATAAAAAATATATAATACTGTTCGGTATGGACCCAATAATAGAAAACCAGATAAGAACACAAAATTGGATTGATAAGACCGTAAAATTCAATTTTGATCACCCTTCGGGACACGTGGCACAATAGATAGAAGGATTATCTGAAGATAGCGATTTCAATTCTACCCATCCATTATATAGTATTCATTTTGTTTTTAATTTTCTTCCTTTGAATATTGTAACGCTGGGTATGGGCCAGCCAAACCAGCTGCCAACATTGCCCTGCTTTTTATTGAAACCAACCAAGAGCTCTTTTTAGTATCCTCGTTGTTCCCTTAAGTGCAATTGTCTGGATCCCTTTTGCACTTGGTTCACTAGGAATATTAGTTAGGTAGGACTTCAGATTCTTTTTCATAAGCCATGTGGCACCTATAATAACTGGTATGATTGATATCTCTCTAAGATTTCTTTTCGTCTGACCGACCTTGCTTTTTTTTCTTTTTTTTTTTTTTTTACATAGGCATCACCACATTATCAAGGCCAAGAGGCCACTCAAGGATAAGGGTTAAAGAGTGAACATTAGAAATTGGACAATATAGTAATCACTAGTAATGAAAATTTGGTAAATTTGATAACTTATATGGAACGGCCCATCAAGAACTTATTTACGTTAGACTTGAAGAAAACCATATTGTAGTGAGCCGGAAAGCAGGAAAACGGAAGACAATTCCACAGGCGTGCAGTTCTAAGAAAGAAGCTTTGTTCATGGAATCTACGTTTAGGTTTAGGCACAGATAAAGAGTGGGGGGAATTATTGATAGTGTTTACAGCTAGACGAGTGTTGCTTGATATGAAGAAGAAATAAAGCTCATTAGGTGTAACGTTTTCAGGTTCTTGTTCAGAATTCCCCTATAAAAAAAAAAATAATAATAACAAAAAATCTGAATAATGCATTTTTTTTTTTTTTTTTTGTAAAATCTGTAAGAAGCTTTTACACTTGTACTCAGAAGCCCTCTCTGTCACCCATAACACTCAGGACAGATTTAATAAAAGACAATTTTTCAAGATTTATATTTCAAACGTTTTCCCATGAAAAGAAGTATCTTTTGATATTTTCATTCTTAGTTAAAATAAAAATTCTATTCTTTATATAAAGAGGGAAATTTGGATTTGTAACTTTGTTAGCAGGTTTAAATGCAGCCATGTGAAAAATATGTTTCAGAAACAGAACACTACAACTATTATTAATTTTTCTTTATTCCTTCTTGGCATTATTTTTTTCTGTATTGTTATCTAAAGCATTTACAGATGCCTGTCACATAGTTAAATCCATATTTTATATTCTATGCATATATCCCTATTGTCACTGTTAGTATCAGAAGAGGTTGGACCATTTGTAAATATAAGTCTGATGTTTTATAAACAAATACTTACAGGAATTCTGAATTTTTTAGATGAGATGTCAATGCTTGTGTTATGATGATTAATCAAACTGTTATTCTCATCTTTGGTGTTATTAAATTGAGTCATAGGAAGCCTTTAAAACATATCTTAGTGACCCCTGAAGATTGAACCTTCTTTATGATATACGGACCCACGGTTTGAATTCTTGTAATGCAGAGCCAATCCTCTTTTTCTTAGTAGAGAAAAAGAAGCATGTTTTCAACACCCAAAGAAGGTCGCAGGTTGCAGTGACCAAAACATTGTGCTAATAACACTCAAGATGAGAATAATAGTCCGATTAATCAACATAACAAAAATACTTACAGGATTCTCAATGATGACTTAATAAAATGCTTGTAAAAATTCCCCTACAGTTTACAATTTTTTTTTTGTGTATCAAGGGCAGAAAACTCTGTTTAATATTGGAGTGAATTTTGGAAATTTGTTCAATGTACAATAAAACACTCGGAAAAAAACAAAATAAAAAAACTGGATGCTTGTCCAGAATTCCCCTTACATTAAAAAACACAAAAATTAAAAAAACAAAACAAAAAAAAACTCTGTATGATGTATGTATCCATGGCGGAAAGAAAGTATTATATTCCAAAAATCATGTAAATGAATCAAGTAGTTTTATTTTTAAATAAGAAAATCATTTTTAAATGAATTTGAGTTTTACAAATGTCCCCCTCTATCCCATGTTACGAATCCCTTTCTAAAATTTCTCAAGTTTGAGTCATTTGGATTCTCTTCCTTGTTCCGTCAGTTTGTTTACAAAATGGCGTGATGAGACAATTACTCATTGATCAGTCATAAAATTTGTATTTTCTTATTTAAAAATAAAACTATTTGATCAATTTATATGAATTTTGGAATGCAATATGTTTTGGTGATCATGGGTACGTACATCATACAGATTTTACTTTTATTTTTGTCTTTTAATACAGAGGAATTTTGGGCAAGTATTATTGTCTTATCTTAAAGCTAATGCAATTTTTTTTTTTTTTACAGAATTTCTTTTTGTATTCATTTTATTTATCTTTTCTTTTCTCTTCTAGAAAAGTGGAATAAAAAAAGGAGATTTGATTGTAGCAATTGGAGAGAAAGATACAAAATGGAGTTTGCATGAAGAACTCGTTCAGTTGGTCCGTGACAGTGGAGACCACTTGACAATTAAATTGGCCACACCAATGGATGATGACATTGCTTCAGTGACCGATTCTTCCTCAAGCCGACGGGCCTCCACAGGAGCATCGCTGTCTCCCAGTTACACAAACAATTCCATAAGCACTAAGGACAGTAAGAATTCCAAAAGCAAAAAGCGACTCAGTGCTCCGTGGGTGTTTATGCGTAAAAACTCAAACAAAAATATCAACAAAATTGAGAAAAAGACAAACGGAACAGAAATGACAACACGGTAAAAGTGAATTGTGACAAGTGATATTTTTTAAATATTCTTTTGTTCCATCCAGTTTCCTTATTTAAGGTCATTTTTATTGTAGTTCTGGTTAAAGTCAATGTGGGATACAGAAGAAATATTAACTCTGAGAATATTGCAAATAAATTACAAGTATGACCGAGTTGAACTGACACTAATTATTCACAAATAGAAACTTTCATTTATATGGTACTCCCCCCCCCCCCAAATGCTACTCCTGTAATCATTAATAAAATTCATAAACCTTTCTACAATCCAACCATGTATGGTTCACATAAACTTCAATCTATTTTAATATTTAATCCTGATAGATATTTTACTTTTTATAAATGAAGGAAGGCGAAGATGTTAAACTCTTGCACTTACAAATCCTCCCACTGTCATCCATAACAATCAAATGAGATTTAATGAAAGACAATTTTTCGAGTATTATATTTCAAATGTTTCCATTGGCTATTACTTTGCCTTCTCCTTCCTTTATGATCTTAATGGCTGATCTACATTCAACTATAAAGAGAGGGATAGGTAGAGAGGAAAAAAGAGAAAGAGCGAAAGGGGAAGAAGTGAAGAAAAGAGGAGGAAAGAAAATCTCTAGCCAAAGCAGCAGTTGTCCAGTAAGGTTACAGTCATGAATGTCCAATAGGCTTTGAGTTGGCAGACAAAATAACATGCTGAATGTCTTTTCTTTAAGAGCTAAAAACATCAATTAAAAAAGCAAAAAAAAAAAAGTCACATTTATATGTATAGCTTGACAATGAATAATTTGAATGAATGCGACCTCAACTCAATAATCTGATCCTCTTTTTTTATTAACCGACATTCATGTGTCTGCATCGGCCTTCTTCTCCCACACATACAGCACACCAAATGTCATCTGCTTGAACTACGATGATGGGTAGCAGTTTGTCGTCCTACCTTTCGTTTATGCTACCTGATGCAGTATTCATCCTGGATAGGTTGAGCCAGCTTCTGTTGAAGGAGGAAGTTTCTAGGAAATATTAAATTCATTAACAGTTCTCAGCTGCGTGTATATCCTGATCAGCAAAGATGACGGTGTTAGATTTTGCAGTTTTTTTCACAGGGAGATTTTACTGTTCTCCCAGATAAAGCACCTGATATTCCCAAATGGTCACTCATTTGATATTGACCAAGTCAATATTGCTTAACTTCAGTGATCTAATGAAAATCTTATATATTATATTTGTATGTCCTTTTTATTTTTTTTGATATTTTATTCAGCTTTGGTCATATAAAGAAATACATAATGGATGTCTTGTTTGTGAAGAGATTATCTCATTTGGTATAGACGGGTACTTCTACTTGTTTTTGGCTTAAAGTATTAATATTTGAAAGGATGCTAGAATTTGAAATGTTATAACAGACAAAAAAAAAACAAAAAAAAAGAAACATGGAAACTGGTCCTAACAAATTCATTTATAATGAATGCTACATCATGGAAATTCAGATAAAATTCGAGTCACACGTTCTCTGAATTCTTCTTTCTGTCTTTCTCCACTTTTCTCGTTTCAGATAAGACAAAATTGTAAACATTTTCGAAAACCGAAAAGGCAATTTAAAAAAAATTTTTTTTTTTTTTTTAAATTATTTATTTTACTTTCGTTCTTTTCATTTGAATAAAAGAAATAATCATTTCCCCCCCCCCAATCAAATTTTTTTTTTTAATTCAAAGTGGACTAAAAAAAAACAAACAAAAAAAAACAACAAAAAAAAAAACGAGAAAGATAAGAGAGAATGATTCTACGTAAAGACTGTTTTATGATGGGGCCCTCCTCTGCCCACCTCACTGTCGTCATTATTTTTTTTAAAATGGGGAACAATAAAATAAAAAAGAAACTGTATATTTGAATTTTTATTAAAACAATTAAAAAAAAAAATTGTTTAAATTTTTTCAATGCTTCTATACTTTTTGCTTTCATTTTCAATATTTCAATTCTTTTTAGATGCATTCAATAAAACTGCATGCAACTATGATGCAACCACACTTAGAATTCACGTTATCATTAGAACATTTATCGCCTGAAACAGTTTGTAGATGTGCAATCAAGTGAATTCTCTCTGTCAGACACTTTCCATATTCTGAATGCTTTGTTTTGCTGTGATATCATAAAAACCTAGACACCTTGAAGCCGTGTCGCCTGATTTCATCCCTACTATACTATTAAAAAAATGTTCCGCTGTGGTTCTACCAGTTCTCTCAAGGATCTTTAACAAATGCCTTACCGAATCTTGCGTCCCTGATTGCTGAAAAATTTTCTTTTTTGGAACCAGTTTTTAAGAATTTTGCCAATAGAACTGACCTACTCAATTATCATTTCATCCCTTTTTTTTTTCCAAAATCTTTGAGTTCTAAGTCAATTAAGTAGTAGTCCACTATCTCATAGATACTAAACTTTCCAACTGATAATGTGAATTTAGGCAAGCCCATTTTATTGCAGATATCCTAACTGTAATCTTTGGTGTTGGATTGATTATTTGGATTACTGTTTTTATCTTGAGTGTTATTCACATAATGTTTTGGCTGATGTAACGTTATGTGAAAAACACTCAAGTGCAAAGTAGACTACAATGTATTATGAACTAAGTTACTGCAGGGAGATATGCAGCTTCCTCCTGGTGCACCAGGATAGGTCCCCAACTACCCCCATGGATTAAATAAAGAGTTCTGTTTGAAATTCTGTTCAGATTCCTGAGTTGAGTAGAGAGATTCCAGAGCTTGGTAAGATACACCTAAACACAGTTGGAAGTTAAATCAGCTGAAACGTTATGTGAACAACACTCAAGATGAAAACAGTAGAATCCAAATAATCAATCCTTATCTAAAAAAATTCAGAAACACAACACTGATAACGAAAGTAAAAAAAAAAAAAAAAAAAATGCATAAGATTAACAGTCAACAAAGACTCTTCTTCTTCTTGGTGCTTCTTTACAATAGTGTGTTGTCCTCAGAGTTGCCAGACCATAAAAAATATTTGAAGCCAAATCTTTCAGAAAAAAAAGGCCAAAAAATGCCAAATTGATAATTGTAGTTAAATTTTCATAAACAAAAAAGCCAAATTAAACATTTAAATTGTTAAAAGAAATATCATCCACATCCTATACATAAAATCATATGACCTTCCAAAATACATATTTTTTTGACAGTCCAAAATCAAGAAAAAGGCAGACGTAGTGCAAATATTATCATACAGGCACAAACGTTTTATTTTCTTTTGATCATACAATGATGCATCTTCAATCTTTTATTTTCTCAAAGTCTGTTTTTGTGGCAAAAACATCCAAACAATTTTTCTTTTCTTCCTCTCTTCCATAACATTACAATGACAGTAGTCCCTTTACTTGGACAATAAATATGAAAATATATTTGGGTTATTTTTTTTTTTATCTTTATAAAAATTCTCAGTATACTTGGCAGGAATCTCTATAATATTTAGATGGTCAAATTTCTATACAAAAAATAAACAAAAAAAAAAACCCTAGCCTCATCCACTACTTTTTTTATTTCTTAGGACTCTAAGGTCACAGTTGCTTAAATGGGAATTCAAGGATAACAGATTTATAATCAACGTTTGATAAACCTTGAAAAGTCATTTGTAAAATAATAAACTTTCAAATCATTTCTTTTTATTATTTTTAAGTGCTAACCTATTAGATTGGTAGCAATTTGAAAGTTGAATTTCGGATGCAAACCAAAAAATGGTCTCAAACTGACTGCCTGCCTTTTTCTTCATGCACGTTAATTATCTATATATTAATACGATAGCGTGCGTGTTATTTTCTGTGTCATAAGTTTTCCTTTCAGTTATAGTTAATGGCACTCCAATAATCTATTTTAAAAAAATAATTTTATCAAGAATTCTTCATAAATCTTAGTTTCGATTTTAGCTGATGGCACCTTAGTAATCTATTTTTTTTATAAATAATTTTATCAAGAATACTTCATAAGTTTTAGTTTCTGTTTCGATTATAGCTGAAAAGTTATATATGTTTAGGATTCGGTTCCGATTCAAGCTGATGAACCCAAGTCATATAGATATAATTTTTATTTTTGAAATCACAACTTTATAATATATAAAAATCGATAGAACATTAACTCTATAATAATATATACAAAATCTGCGAGAATTAAAATATCATATTAAAGCATATTTCATGACATGGCTACGTAAGGCGTCCCTGCAAGCTTGGATAAATACTTTTACAGTTTTAACAAAATAGCTACAATAATATCAGAGTGTCTCCATTTAAGCTGAATATCTACAGAATGCCAACATCAATATATTACATATGAATCAGTCCCCTGTGGAATTTCCACAGGTCCCGCTAGTTAATTATAATTATTTAATTCTCATTCATTTAAAATCCACTTCAGTGGAAAACAACTCCTTAACATTAAATTTAAGTTAAAAGGTAGATATTATTATAGTAAAAGAAAAGATCAATCATGGATTTTAAATGATCAAATTAATTAAAATATTTAAATTTGATTAGATTAATCTTTTTTTTTTTTTAAAGATCTGTGCATTATAGTAATTAATATAATTTCATATATTCACCTTCAAAATTAAGTATAATGTTAAGGAGATAAACTCTAACTAAAAAAGAATGTTTCCCACCTTTGTTGATTTTAAACAAATTAAAAAATAAATTGTATACTTAAAAATTAATCCCAATTAATGTATATGAATAATAAAAAAAAAGACATTGAATTTGAGACCATTTTTCGATTGCATAGGTTTTAGCATCCCAAATTCATCATTCAAATTGGTACTGCTCTAATTACCTTAGCACCTATTTTTAACATGGTCCTCCAGATCAACATTATATTTGAAACACAGCCTTGATTTCATCTTAAGGTCTATCACTGCAAACAAGTCATCCAATGAAGGAAACTTTAAAGATTATGGCATTTTCTAAGAAAATCATTAAAAAAATAAACTTGGTTATTTTTTCTGTTGGAATTCTCTGATGCCTTCTCTAATTTTGGCTAAGAATACGTTTTTGAAATTTTGGAATCTGGATACGGAAAACTGCCTCGCTATCTCAGATTCTTGTAGCTTCTCTATATTTTCAAGACCTACAAAAAGAAAAAAGGAAAAACAATTATAAAATACAATTAAATTAAAACAATAAAACAGGTAAAAATGTAAAAATGGATATATTTCGATCTATCAACAGCTTATTCAGAGCAATATATGCACATGCACATACATGCAACATTCATGGTGTGTAAGGTTTTTGAGCACATGCAATATTTGTTGCTGAGATTTCAAATAAATGCATTCTAGATAAAACCATGATTACATACTTACATATCAAAATTTGTAACATTTTTTTTTTAATTATAGAGTTTTATCATATTGGTTAATGATGAAGAGTTCTTAAAATCCAGGGAAGGTAACTGTAATCCATAATTTTGACAAATCTATCATTTCAAAATAGAAAATAACAGACCACTAATATCTGTTTTTTTTTCTTTTCCTTTTTTTTTTTCTTCTTTGTTTGCAAAAAAATTGTTCAGGCAGATCTTCTACTCAATCATTTTTCATAATTTTTGGATTTTATACTAATTTCGACCTTAAATGCATTTATTTGAAACCCCATTATATTGCACCGGCACCCATTATTTTTTACTATAGAAAGAATATTATTTGATATAATACTTTCTCTTGAGTGTAAAGTCATTCTTGAAATAGTTGCTATTAGACTAATTCATTATTATCACACATGGTTATAAATAAGATTGCCCAAATCTATGCGACCATACCCTTCTAGTATACGAAAAATATTGCATACACTTTATATATTACAGAATTATCAACATCCGCTCCTATAATTACACAACAAATGGAAAAGCACATTGTTATCACAGCTAAAATGGCTGAATATAGCAATTTATAAATAGAAATCATTTTTAAGAGTTGCACGATCTTTTATTTGCAAAGAGTTAAAGGCTCTAAAGGGATATTTTTCTGAATTCAGTTTTACCTAAAAACGAGCTTAAAAAGGTTTTCTGGCTATAATTTCAATCAGACAATCTTTTTTTCTAAGAGCCACATGAGACATTGCTCATCATCAGATAATCTGCATTAATAAGTGGTAGCCCTTGATATATCTAAGGCTTTTGACAGGGTATGGTACGATGGTCTTCTAAGGAAAATTAGATCATATCACTGGAAGAATACATAATGTAATTAAATACTTCTTAAGTAAGAAAAAAAATCCAAGTTGTCCTCGACGGTCGTACATCCAAACAACATGATATAAATGCAGGAGTACCCCAGGGGTCTATTCTTGGACCTTTATTATTTCTGATATTCATAAATGACCTCCCTGATAAAATTGTTTCGGAGATGGGTATATTTGCTGATGACACTACTCTCTATACCAGAAGGAAATGGCAGAAACACTAGAGGATGAGCTCCAACCTGTAGTGGAATGGGGACAAAAATGGATGGTCACATTCAATGTTGCCAAGACTAAGCTTGTTTCCTTAAATAATTACAAGAAACCTTCTCTACCATAAATAGCAATGGCCAAGAACACATTACCTGAAAGTACTTCCTTTAAACTCCTTGGCCTAACACTTACAGGGAACATGAACTGGAATAGATACATCGAGAGCATTGCCAAGGCTGCTGCAAAGAAGGTGGGCTCTCTCTCCTGTGCTAGAAAACTACTTATGCCTCAAATTATCCTGTACCTCTATAAGGCCACCATTTGCCCATGTATGGAGTACTGTTGTCACACTTGGGCTGGTGCATCTGCTGCTTGGCTCTCACTCCTGGACAGGGTTCAAAAGAGAGTTATCAACTTGATAGGTTCTGAACTGTCATCTAGGCTTCAACCTCTGTCTCATCGACGAACTGTTGCATCCCTCTGCCTGTTCTACAAGTACTTTAATGACTACAAGTACTTGTACCTCCTCGATATGACTACCCCCGACAAGCAACTAAGTCCCACCCCTTTACAGTAGAGATCCCTAGGTGTAAGAAAGCCTTTTGCTCCAATAGTTTCTTCCCCAGAACTGCTAGACTTTGGAACTCCCTTCTGGGATTCTGCTTTCCCAACTGTACTAATATTCAAGTGAAATGTGAACAAACATCTTGTTACTCATCTCCCTTCATAATGCCCCTGCAACTCATGTCCCCGATAGTAGCCCCCTACTTCAAAGTGGTACTGTGCCTTGTTTAACTTAAAAAAAAAAAATTTTCAAGGTAATTTTACAATAAAAGTATGTTAAGATTGTTTTTAAGGACAAGGGAGAAAACTCTTCTTGTGTAATAGTTATTTCAGTTATTTTATGTTATTTTTTTTACAAAATTGTAAAAATTAAAAATTTTTTCTGAATATATAATCAAAGATTTATTCAATTTTGTAAAGGTATCACCATGACCTGAATGTTAAAGATATTCACTGATAGCGTGAGAACACCTGAATTTATTTGACAAGTACACAATTTATGGTAATCCTAGAAAATCCATAAGGCAGATTGTAAAAGAACACTAAGTCAGAACCGTTGTTCACAAAGACATTTTCGCTTTTCTTATCATTTTATTCTAGCTGGTGACATTCACCCACTATCTCATACATTACAACTAACAGGTCGTTTTAAGATTCCAACTGTCTCTTTAAGTGCAATTGGATGTATCTCTTGCACTTGGTTCACCAGGTATATTTGTAAGATAGTTTATGAAATTCCTTTTCATGAGTCTGGTTGCTCCTATAATTACTGGAATGATGATCTTCCTAAGATTCCAGTTTCTTTTCATGCTGTACATAAGACGTTGGTATTTCATTATCTTTTCCCTTTCAGTTGTGTTTAACTTCTAATTTTTACATTTTTCTCCTCCTTGCTCCATATCACTTTATCAGACTTATTAGCTCAGTTTTCTAGGTACATAGTTGTAGAAATTACATAGTCATAATGAATGGTGTATGACTCATTTCCAATTGTCCTTTCTGGTATATGTTCCCAGAACCTGCTGATACATTCGATATTCAACTTTATACAGATGGTCCAGTGGAGATATTTACACACTCCATTGCGTCGCATTGTATAGTAGCTGTCCTTCCTCTCCAGCAGAACCTTACAGCTAGACGTCAGATACAAGTCTTATGTCATGAGTAAAGATCATTTCATGTCATAAAGGCTAAAGGAAAATCACTTAATCAGAACTAGTATAGTTGCAGAATACAGAAATAGACGGCAGAAAGTTATGATCACATGACCCTTGAGATTTGTTTCCTGGATCTCAATATTTTGGATTACTATGTATGGAATGTAGAGAAAAGGGTTAATGAACATTTGCATAACAGTAGATAATTCTTAAAAATCTTTATAGAGTAATGTACAATACAAATGAGGACCATCTGATTCATACCTTATGTAAAAGCCATTATTGAAACTGAACGAGTCGTTAATAAATAAAATTATAAAATAATATATTTATTCTTTTCTGCAAAAATATTTTTTAGTAAAAAAGTTATTTCAACAAGTACATTTTTATGTATGTTCTCAAATAAGTTATACTCAGTACTCAAATAAGTTATACTCAGTACATGCATATGTTGTGCATGCAAAAGATTCGTTAAAGAATACCAAAAAGAAAACCATAATTGGCTGATTTTTTTCTTTTCAGGAGACATTATCGTGAACAATAATTATTTGAAGAACTTACCTTTTTCTTTACTCCTTAGAAAAACATATGCTACTAATTGTGCTGACCGTTTAATAGGGTAACTCTCTGACAACTGTAAAGATAAAAGAAATAATATTTAAGAATAAATGTGGATTGGATGTTAGGTTTTACAGTATGTCAACCATTGTTAAGTCATTTTATGCTGAAATCATATCTGTTTTTGTACACAATCAATTTGTAGATGAATTTTTGTATACAATCAATTTGTAGATGAATTTTTGTATACAATCAATTTGTAGATGAATTTTTGTATACAATCAATTTGTAGATGAATTTTTGTATACAATCAATTTGTAGGTGAATTTTTGTATACAATCAATTTGTAGATGAATTTTTGTATACAATCAATTTGTAGATGAATTTTTGTATACAATCAATTTGTAGGTGAATTTTTGTATACAATCAATTTGTAGATGAATTTTTGTATACAATCAATTTGTAGATGAATTTTTGTATACAATCAATTTGTAGGTGAATTTTTGTATACAATCAATTTGTAGATGAATTTTTGTATACAATCAATTTGTAGATGAATATGACTCTGAAGACAGTGTTATTATGTACAGTACTCGTTCATCTCAAATCATCATCCATTTAATACTGACCATTTTAAATGTTGTTTGACTTGAGTTATTTTACAGGAACTGGTGTATCAACATGATAACAATCGTATGAGCAACAAATACAATACTACAAATTTCTCTCATGTTGTTGTTGTGCATCATTTATTCATTGTGTATGAATCTGATGATTGTTTCCCTGATATCTTTCTAGTTAGAATTCTTTCTAGAATGACAGTGGGTATTTATGAGGGGGACCATGTGAAGGTTGCCAACATTCCTAAGTGAAAGGGTTTTTCTGTAGAACGTACTGGATTCCAATTTGATAGTCCATGTCATTAACCACTCAGCTGCAGTCACTTTCTTGTTAAGTTTGTTGGCATGTCAAGCATTGATGAGTCATTTTATGCCGAAGAGAAAAATAATAGCATTATTGTTGTTGTTATTGTTAAGTTTTACGGCATGCCAACCATGAATAGGTCATTTTATGCTGAAATTGTACCTGTTTTTTGTATACGATTGATTTATAGATGAGCATCTCAAATTATCACCCTTGTAATATTGATCAGTCTAAATGTTGCTTAACTTGAGTAATCTTATGAGAACCAGTATATCAACATGATTACAATCGTATAAACAATGAATATAATACTTACAAAACTACAAGCTGTTATTGAGTTTGACGGTATGTCAACAGTTTTTTTTTGTTATTTTATAAATGCATATTTTTTGCATATGTTTGATTTGTAGATTTATTTGAATTTGATGTAACTTTTTTTACATACAGCACCTAGTCTTTTTGCATGGTCATCCATTTAGTACTAGCCAGACTTAACATCACTTAATTTCAGTGAACTGATCAGAAATCAAATTTACTTTGAAAAAATAAAAATAACAAAGTGCAACAAGTCATGTAAAGAGAGAAGTCAAAGCTATTTACATCTCTGTACATGTTTGTCCAAATCTGTTTTAAATATTGATATGGTTGTTGTTGGTGTCACAACCTCCTCTGGTAGGTTGTTACATGAAGCAGAACAGACAGAAAATGCTTTTTTTTTTTTTTTTAAATGACAATGGTTTATATTATGCAAGTGCTCATGGCAATCATAACTTGGTGCTAGAGTTGTAACATTGCCGTAACATAGTTGTAACATAAATATAAATAAATTAATCTGGGTCGGCATCCTCCTTCCCTTCTAACAAAAGTCCCTATTACCGTTACTTTCTTGTCTCAACACCACTTAAAAGTCTCTTGCCATTGTCCATCTAGCCCGGTGTACACCTTTCTTCTTCTTCGTCTGACCGCATGCCGGCCACAACCAGCCCACTCTCTTCCTCAACTTTACACATCCATTTTCTTTGACGTTGACTTTTGCTTCTTGAACACATGGTGCATTTTTTTCTCCTTTTTTTTCCTTTCTCTTTTCACGCATACCGCATATGCCCTTTTTTTGGCTACTGCTGCTAATTTTTTTGCAGCCAGCTATCCTTTGCTGTTGCTGATATTTTCCCACATACTCATATGCACTATGTTACAGAGTGAAATACTCTGTGAAAGGCAGATTTACATTCCTGTTGATAATGTGTTATACCAGAATCAAGTCTCCTCGCATCCTCTGCTGCACAAGTGAGAATCGATTTAGTCTTTGGAGCCGCTAAATCCAGGATTGGTTTGTAGATTAATTTGTTTTATAGGCACATCTTGTGTAAATCAATCTATATTAGATTTCTCTTAGTTTGTTTATCTGTTCATTCAACCTTTTCTCAGAAACTACTGGGCTGATCTAGCTGGATTTTTGTATGGACTTTTGTTATGATAAAGTGCAGTGGACTAGTATTATGGTATCCATTCGATGTACAGTTTGAATAGTATTTAATGCAAAAATTAGCACAAATTTAATCATATTCAACCATCAATTTCACATAAAGCTCTCATTCTAAGTCTATAACTTTTTGTCTACTTTTAATGGGCAAAAAGTCTGGTAGCCTATAAACACTAGAAAATTGAGATGTAAATCCTTAACTCGGATCTTAGACAATGGGATTTGAATGGAATCAATGTTCTCGATGACCAAGGTTTGAAACTAAGATTGCAAGTTACCAGAAAATGTCAGATCTCTGATTAAGGAAAAAGATGAGATGATGATGATGAGGCTTTAAATCTATTGTCAACAAATAATGATCATAAGTAATCCTTTTTTACAATCCATCATTCTCAATTCTTTCAAAATAATCATTATCATTCAACTAGCAATCTATCCAAGTTGTTAAAATTCATCTGGTTCTTGTCCTATATTCTCCCTATTTTAAAAAAGAAAAATCTGTATGATGCATGTATCCATGTTGAAAAGAAAGTATCATGTTCCAAAAATTACGTAAATTGATCAAGTAGTTTTATTTTTATATAGAAAATCATATTTAAGCGATTAATGGGAAATCGTACATATTACAACATAAATCTTGCATGTTTTGAATTATTGTTGAGTCATCGCCCTTGTTTTTTGTGATTCTTGTCAAAATAGCAGGCAAGACTGGCACTCCTTGAATATTCATAAAATTTGATTTTTTTTTAAATTTAAAAATAAAACTACTTGATCAATTTACATGATTTTTTGGAATATGATATTTTCGTTTCGGAATACAGAGTTTTCTTTTCTTTTGTTTTTTAATAGAGGGTGAATTCTGAGATTTTTAACTTTGAAAAGTAATGGTAACTAAAAAATGAGTCCACACCCTTAAAGCTTCCAAATTAGGGCCTCACCGTATATTGTTGTTGCACCATAACTAAAATGGTTGGGGGGTGTTTTGATTAGCTGATGGGATTTGAGAAGAAAGTAGAAAAAGCTAGGAAAAATGTGTTTTGTAGTGGTGGGTTAGGGTAGAAACGAACAATAAAGCTGGTGTTTGTCTGTATATTGTATGTATATATCACGTATATTTGTCAATGTTACTTGGGTATTATGTGAACAGGCATCTTGCTACTCAACTCCCTACATAGGGTCCCTGCAAATTTGGTCCCAAATAGTAGCCCCTTACATCCAAGTGGCACTGTGCCTTGTTTAGGAATAATTAGCAGTAAAAAAAAATTGCATTAGGTGCAGCATCATTGCTTACAATCTCTTCTCATAGGGCAGATCCTATAATATAGAAAACAACTGTTTAACCTCACACTGAAATTTCTTAATCATATTGATGTCAGCAGCAAATTATTTTATCAATATATCAATTCCTTCTTAAGATATAAATGTAAACAAGTGAAGCATGCACGGTCCCCCGTGAGTGCACAGTGAACGGAGCATAAAAAAAATAACTAAGTTCAGCTTTCTCCCCCCCCCATTTAGCCCCAAAAGTCCCCAGTGGATGTCAAATCCTGGTAAATGACCAAGTTCATCATTTGCCTCCCCACCCCCCATTTAGCCAAAAAAGTCCTCAAGGCCTTAACATTTCAGTTCAGCACCATGCAAAACTGCTAAATAGACATACACAGAAAATTTTTTGACAAATATGGTAAAATAGTCCCAAAAATGGAGTGTTTTTATTATCCCTAAAAGAGCCCCTGGGGTACACACAAGAGTTATAGCGAAGTACAGACAAACAAAATTATATAGAAATTAGTTAGTTACAACTTTTCAGAAAGTTTTATAAAAATCCAAGACATTAATTTTTTTTAATAAGCATAAAAGTGTCAATTTTAGCCATTTTAACCCAAAAGCCACCCTTAGGGGGGCAACCAGAGTTTTCCTGGAAAATCCGTTCCGTTACTTTTTACTCATATCGTGTTTTATGTTTGTGCAACTTTTCCAAAAATTCCAAGGCGTAGTTATTGAGAAAAGTGCGAACGGACAAGGGTGAATTTACAGGTCCATCCTCCTTTTGTCGAAGGACCAAAAAAAAAAAAAAATGATTACTTCTCACCTTCTGGACAAGTTGTTCATTGTGAGCCAAGTATCTGAAAACGAAAAATGATAGGAATTAACCAAAAGAATAGATAAATAGTATTATTTTGGCTTCTTTTTTTCATTAATTTATTTTACAAAGGAGTCACCACTTATCAAGGCCCGAGAAGCACTCGAGGATAAGAGTTAATGAGTGTAAGGTGATCACAGACACAGCAGCATAGTGATCGTTAATGGTGAAGATTGGGTATAATTTGGTTATGGTTCAGCAATTACTTGTTTACATCGGACCTGAAGGCGACCATGTTGTAGTCAGCTGGAAAGCATAAAAGTTCCACAGGTGGGCAATTCTAGGAAAGAAACTTTGTTCATGGGATTTGTATTTAGATTTAGGCACAAATATGGAGTGGGGGAAATTGTTGACAGTGGTTGTACCTATTTACTATGCCTCCCCACGGGACAGAGTTAGACATCAGGGTCGTTTTTTAACGTGGAGAAAAGGTACAAAAATAAAAATTGTCTCAGTCGTGAAGGATTTCTCCTCCACCGAAAGAGAACAAGAAATAGAAGTGCAGTATCTGAAGAACAGATTCTACACTTTGATCTTGTCCCGAAGGCTAAGTAAAGTGATTTTATTATTTAGTAGTTGTAGTTAGACAAGCACTTTTGTGAAAGTTTAACAGTGGAGGAGGTGGGGCATAAATTAGATTAGAGCTCAGACGAGCACTTGCCATGAAAATAATTATGGGAAAGAAATTGCAGGGAAGAGAAAAAGGGCATTGCCTACTAGGTTTTGAAGCCAGTTTTGAACTCTGACAAGGCAGCTCCTCCCCAAATGTGGCAATAGTACTCCATTTTAGGGAGTATTTGTTTTTTATTCATTAAATTTTCATGAACTTTGTCAAATATCAATTGTTATACCAATACGATCTGAAACATAAAATCATTACATTTTTTTTTTCTGTTTCAGGTTTGATATATATATTTTTTTTTTTACTGTTATTCACCCCCTAACAAGACACAGCGCCACTTTGATGTAAGGGGCTACTATTTGGAACAAAATCTACAGGGTCACACTGTGTAGGGAGTTGAATAGCAAGATGTCTGTTTACATTACACTTGGATTTCTGCTTGTCAGTACAATCAAGGAAGCTGAGAACTGGGAGGGGATTCCAAAGTATAGCAATTCAAGGGAAGAAACTATTTGAGTCTCAGGCTTTACAGCATCTAAGGATCTCTACAGGGGAGGAGTGGATTTTGCTGCTTGTCAGGTTGGTCACAGGTATTTATGTCGAGTGCAATTGTGTGATCGCCTTTCAAATGTTGTGACCTGTCACTAGATTTTACCAAACCATGGATGCTGATCTACACAAGCACCTTATTTTGTTGTAATCAGTTTTTTTTATCATATTCATGGCTAGATTACATTATTATTATGTTAAAAATGATGGGTAATCTTGTTTTGTTTTTAAGTCTCGGTTGTTTTTATAGATACTATTGTCATGAGTTCTTCAAAATTCTCTGATCTATTCTCTGCTTCCTTTGTTCCAGCTTGATAGACTCATTGGTGTAGTGGTCTTCCATCCATGTTGTTTTAATATCTCATTGTAATACAGTTTCTTATTCCAGTAGCTTCTTTTCAAAAACTGCAACACTCACGATTTTCCTCCTGCCTACAGCCTTGGTATTTTCAAGACTAAGGTCAATAAGTATCTCCTGTCTTTGTGATAATGATCTTTCGTTATTGTTAGCTCTTTAAGTGACTTTATGCCTTGTATGGAGCGATTAAAAAAAAAAAAAAAAAATCAGATACCAGCCAAGATAAATATTATTTGTTTTGTTTTATTGTTCTTTACTTCTTTGGCTTTGATGTAGTTTATTGTTGTGGCTTTTGTGTTTTGGTCCATGAAATTCAAAGAACAGTTCAAAGTTTGGAAAAGAGTATAAATGTAGATATTTGAAGATTTGTAGCCATCATACATACTGATATTTTTTTTCCTCTTGCGGAAAAGAGCCCATTACAATATTTTTGGAATATAATGGGTATGATCCCGCATAGTCGGGAGATTCTATTTATAAACGATGCTGCTAGGAACTGACGAATCGAATTAATTCATGTTCTGCTACCAACCAATCAGAAACCAGAATTGCTCCATAAATATTAAACCTTTCTGTAGCAATTTCGCATGTTTTTTCTGTCTCAACATGGAAGAATCCTTTGCTTTGTGAATTCCAACTCGAGAACTATCTACTGCAAACCAGTCCACTCCCAGGACTTGTGTAGAACAACAAACCATCTGAAACTGTTCTGAAACTAAACATGGCTTACACTTCTAGATTCCTGAGCAAATTTTGATCAGACCATTAAAGGATTACATTCAAACCTTTAGAGAATTACAGAGCAGGCAGAGAGCACCCAGGTACCCATGTAAAAAGATACTGACCCTCTCTCTTGTTGCCTAGACATTGAACAAGGCTATCGTGGCTTGAAGGTATCCTGCTCCAAGAAAAGACTTTTAGTAGCCGACTTTATTTTTACTATTTTTTTTTTTCACCATTTTAACTTCTGACAACCTACACTCAATAGTGCTGGCCACTTAAATAGATATATATTATTATATTTTCATAAAATCCAACCAAATCATATTTTTAATTTCTCCATTTAACAACTTTTTTCATAAAAATCATTCAAACTGTATTTCAATCTCTCCATTGAACAACGATTTCCAAAAATCTGACTCCCTTCTCGCAACTTTATATTTCTGTTGAAATTTAATTGGAGAGATTAAAATACATTTCGGTTGGATTTTATGAAAAGAGCCATTGTTGTGAAATTGAACAATTAAAATACAATTTGGGTCGGATTAAAACAAATTTTTTTTTTTAATTGGCGTCGTCATGTAATAAGGGTATAGAAATGAGGGACAACGAAACGGAAGTTTCGTTCTATATTAATAAACTTTATTTGTTATCTTCGTCAGTAGCTTTTTAATAAAAAGAGTACAAGAGAGAAAGGTATTAGCAAGAGATTTCAGTGTTCATATGCGCACGTATATTATAGTAGTGAAGAGTTCGTTGATAGAGAGAAAAGTGTTCCATATATTTAAAGATAGAATTAATATATTGCCGGCGTGTTGAGGGTTGGTTGGTTGTTTTTGTTTTATGGCATATCAACCCTTTTCGGGTTATTTAATGCCGAATCCAAAGATTTTGAAGAAAATTTTTTTTAATAAAATATATTTGTTGTTTTCACATCGGTTTCTATTTAACCCATAGTTGAGACCCTAACAGGTACTACCACTCTGGGTCAGAGTGGACCTGGGAGCAATGGTAATTAAAGGGTGGCTCCACACTCCCCAAAGCCCACAAGCTGGGGCCTCACCACTGGATATAGTTTAAGGTCATATCCAGGACTCCCATTGAGGGACTTTTACCCTCTGCAAGGGGGCAGTCAGCGTATTCTAATGCCCTACCGACAGGGCCAGCGTATTGAGAAAGACAATAGTGTTTATAGCTAGTAGCTGTCAGTACAAAGGAAGCCGGTTAAAAGAAAGAAAGAGCAAAGACTTCAGAGTGTTGCCGTGTTGTCATGAGTGTGTGTGAGTCGTATCAACAAAGACAGTTCTTTAGCATGACAAAGAATGCACGTGGAAATAAATGTAAGTCTGAAGAGAGATATAGCTAGCCTGTAATACTCATGTTCACCCTGGGGCTTCAGCCCCAGACGATGTGTGCTTCTGGGCAGAGCATAGTGAAAGTGAGAGAAGGGTTTATGATTTTGCCTTTTATAAACTCGGTAACGTGACTAGGAGCTGGCTTGTGATTGGACAAGCCCGGGAGAAATAGATTTCAAATCTCGAAGTTATAAGAAGTAGCTCTGCTTGTTAGTAGCGGCTGTCGGCTGCTACGAGTGCTAGCAGTTTCTAACCTAATGTATTGTATTCTTTGGCGGCCATCTTTTTTATGCACATGCGCGCCATATACAAATCTACTCATCTATGACTGACACTGCACGCGCGTAAAAAAGATGGCCGCCAAAGGGGTTTGTATTACTGTACACATAGATTCAAAAAAGTTGTCAAAAAACAAATATATAACAAATAAATGTTATCAAAGGCAAGATAAGTTACTTTTCTACCAAACTGGATATATTTTTCGTGTTTTTATTCAATGTAACATGTTTATTCAGCTCGAAAACCATACAGTGTTTATCGATGTATGTATTGGAAAATTCAAGATGGCGTCTTACTCCCTCTTTAACACGGTAAGTTTGAGAAAAGGTGTTATAAATAAAAAAACTGGATAAAATACTGTTAAAAACTCGCTCAATATATGTTATGGTGACATATATTCGGCGGGTTTTTAATAGCATTTTTCTAGTTTTTTATTTATAACACCTTTTCCCAAACTTACCGTGTTAAAGAGGGAGTGAGGCGGGCGCCATCTTGAATTTTCCAATACATCGGTAAACACTGAATGTTTTTCAAGCTGAATAAATATGTTACATTGAATAAAAACACAAAAAATATATCCAGTTACGTAGAAAAGTAACTTATCTTGCCTTTGATAACATTTATTTGTTATATATTTGTTTTTTTGACAACTTTTTCGAATCTATGTGTACAGTAATACAAACCCACAATTTCATAAAATATCAAAACTTGGAATTTAACTTAAGAATCCTATTTGAAAAATAGCATGGTAACATGAGCGCATAAGCACTAAGTTTTTTTCCCTCTCTTTCTGTTAATTGTGTGATCGCTTTTCGAATGTTGTTTGTAAGCCATTACCAGATTTTACAAAGCAAATATTGCTGGCAGTCATGTGTATTGATCTATATAAACGCCTTGTTTTGTTGTAATCAGTTTTGTTCGTTATGCTTACGGCTAGATTGCATCGTTATTATTATGTTCAAAATAAACTAATGCGTAAAATTTGTTTTATTTTATACGTGCGTTTGATTGTGTGCAGTTCAAGGTCTCAGAAAATTATATAACAGCGCTTCTTCATTTATTTGCCATATAAATAGACATTTATGTATTCATTCAAATTAAATCTTTTTATTTCTTGAAAAAGAAATAAAAATAAAGAACATGAACAAAAAAAAATCCATTAATTCTGTTAGACTTATAATTCTTACCTGAGAATAATCCGTAATACCATTTCTTTTTTGTTAAGTGGATGGAGTCAAGCCCGAAAAACTAAAATAGAGGAAAAAAGGAAGGTCGAAAGAAATCGTTGTTGTTTAATGTCTTTCTTTATGGCAGCGGTCGCTTCCTTTGTGGCAATTCTGATGTTATAAATTAGGTGTTACGAATCACACAAGTTTATTTCGAAAAAAAATTCTGAAGATTATTGTTATTTTATTTATCTAATTTTGACAATACGGTTGGGTTTGTACATTTTCACGAGACATTTTTTTTGTTATCACCGGTCATACGGAGCAAATGCAACGGAAGTATTTCTCTAAATAGTTTTGTTTTTTCTTTTAATCCATGAAGGGCATCATTCTTACATAATGTTTATTTCAATAAAAACAAAAAGGTTTATTTGTCAGTTTAATTCATTGTACTCTTGTGTCATGAAGACCTAAAAGTCGAACACGGCGGTGATTGAATAAAAATCGTCACCATGCATAAAAGTTCCGACTTGTTTCTTTTCATCTAATATTTGCGTTTATTTACTTAAAATAATTATCTAACCAATTCACTTCTTGTAAGTAAAAAATACCTGAGCTTAGATCGAAATCAACACCTAAAGACAAGGAGTCAAGTACGATAACCATTAGGCTATCTTGACACAGTCTTTCAAATGTGTTTTCAAACCTACTTATTTTAACATAATGTGAACAATTCGCACATATGCAGTCGTGAAACAGTTGAAAAAAAAAAAAAAAAGATAACAATCCGATGACTCTCGTATACCAATTGTTTCTATTTGTACCCCCTAGCGGCCCTTTTTCCGGGTGAAAACCGATTAAAAATTTTTCTTACACTCCTGAATAATAATTTTTTTAATCGAAAAGCCTTACTCAAAAATTTATGTTTTGTTGGAATTTTTTTTTGTACCAATAATGGTGCACCCCCCCCCCTGTTTACATTTATTATTTTTTATCTGGTTCTTATATATGATTTTTTGTATTTCGTATCTTTTTTTGATTCTTAGTTTTGTACATTTTGGGTTTGTACGAAACTCCCCTTAATTTGGAGAAAAGAGAAATGCTAGCTCCGTGATGACGTCACGAGCCCAGTGCGTATTTCAGCCTTTTTTGAAATTCGGCGGACGTGGAGATTGGACATTTGGTTCATTGCCCGGCGCTGAAGATGGAATTTTGACGAGCATCCTTCAAAGAAGAAAACCCCGGCAAGAATACCTAGATATGTGATGAGACATACTTATGAAAACTATCTACGTGACTACGGTTTTGCACATATTTTAGAAGGAGTGAAATTATTTTAAAGAAAATACCTTATTTTACGTGACAAGGAATTTTGGAATCTCCTACAAAGAAGAAAACCCGGTAAAAAAAAAACCCGGACAAGCGACGCGGTCTTGCTTCTGAAATCCATCTGTGTGTCTACGGTTTGCACGCAAACATGGAGGGAGAGAAAACTCTAAAAGGACTTTAAACAAAAAAAGAAAAAGGCACGTGCCTGATTGGCTTTCAATTTGTGAGTACGCTCCTAAAATTTGTTTCATATGCGAGTGTGATTAGAAGATACTATTTTTTAATCTTATTGTATTCGTTAATGGATACAACATCTTCATTATAAGAACCAGTGTTATTTTTTTTATTCCATGTTACCTTGGCGTTTCATAAGTTTAATGCCTGCAAAAGGAAAAATTTGCAACTTATTATTGTAAATAAAATCTCTTCTTCGTTTCAAAGCATGACCTTTATATTTTATTCTTTACTCCCCTCCCCTTTTTATTCCATGCTGTCATTTTTTTTTCAGGTTAGTCACTTTAGCGTCAAATTTATCTGGAAGCAAGATAAAATTCCGACAGTTTAAAACTTTATATCGCGGAACATTGGAGTTTTATTCTTTTAAAAATCAATTATTTTTTAAAGTTCTGTTTTTTTTTGTTTTTTTTTTGTTGCAATTTAACTAAATATATATTATTGAGAAAAAAGCATTGTTTTTTTTTTTTGTACTTATGCACTTTTGTTACCATGCTGAAATAAAAGCGTTATTTACAAAGCCATTCTTCTTAACAAAGGGAGGGAAGGGTGTTTTCTAACTATTCTTTACTTTCACTTAACAATTTAATAACAAAAAAAGAGGCCCTTTTGCAGTATTCAGGCGAGCGCCATGCTTTTTAGTGTTTCACTAAACTATCGTCGCCAGCTGGCGCTTTTCGAGCAAAGAACAGGGGGCGATAGCTCATACTTTTGGGGAATTTGTTCGAAAAAAACAAAACAAAAAAAAACAAAGAAAACAAAAAGCTATTTATTTTATAAAAATCCAATGTTCTTTAATTACAAAATTGTTTTATTAAAATTATATTTTCTTGCGCAGACTTTTCAATCAGCAGGTGTCACAATTATACTTCAATTGAAAAAAATGTTCCAGAAAAAAAAAATCAATTCGGAAAAATGTTTCATTTTAATTATTAATTTGGTCGAAAACAACAACAAAAAAACAAAAACAAAACCAAAAACTATTTCATAAAAATCCAATGTTGCTTTAATTACAAAATTGTTTTATTAAAATTATGTTTTCTTACGAAGACTTTAAATAAATGTTTTTACAATTTAATTATTGTTACATTTTTATACAATAAATGTTTTGGTTTGTAAATATTTTTGTGTTCAGAAAAAAATCTTGTTAAGAAGAAATTGGAGTTATCGCACCCTAGCAATGGCACTCCACCGAATAGTGCAGAAGTGCCCCAAAAATGATATTGTAAAACTTGAATTTAACTTGAAAATATTATTTTAAAAATAAGAGCACGGTAACAAAAGTCCATAAGCACCTTTTTTTTTTTTTTTTTTTTTGCTACTTCAAAGTAAGTGAAATGAAATAAATATATTGGTATATTTAGGCAGCATTTTTTCATTCAATCAAATATTATTAAATGCAACAGAGACACTTTGCTTTATGATACTCTTTTTAATTTTTTGATTTTCCGTATAATCTTTTTTATATCACAATCAGAAATATTAATCCTCGTTTTTGCTCCTTTGCACTTTGACTCCAACACCTGTAGATGATTCGTTGATGAATCGAAAGCGCTTGTGACAGCAACAACTATGGAACTTTTATTAATATATATGTATATATTTAAACTATTTTAAATTATTTAAACTTAAATTTATTTTGTCAATTTTCATAACATGAAACATGGAGGAGGGGACATTAAAACATATCTCCCCTTACACATTTAACGAAAACTGCCTTTAAAATATAAGTTAATTTAAAACTGAATACGTATTGAAGGGTAATTCCTTTTTTGGAATGCCAGGACGCCAGATTTCAATCCGCTATTTTGGTTCGCCAAAAAGTATGCCAGTAGTGCGCTAAATTTTATCCAATCATAACAAATTTCTACAAAAAAAAAAAAAGCCTTATTTTTACATTTTTATCTAGTGAATAAACATAAAAGTATATATGAAAAACCATGTTTATTATTTTTTTTAATCTCACAACAGAGCCGAAATCGATGTTTTTGCTTCTAAAACAAAAACTTTTTGATAAATCTCTGTGTGACATTGTTAAGAAAGTAAACTTAGCATCCTGAGTTATGCCCCTTTGGTTTGAGAACTCTCCCATTAACGAGTCATGTTTCTTCCTTTCCGGTGTTACCCTTCTTAAAATAAAGACGTTGATAACCTATCTCCGCGTGTGGACCTTCCTTTTTTTAATGACCGCCACATACATTTAATATGTCTACTTTAACAGGCATACCGAGAAAATATTTTTCAAATGAATAAAATTTATTTTTACAAGAATTTTTGTACATTTATCTAGCAAATAAACATAAAATTACACATGAAAATCTTTCCAGATTATTTTTAATTTGTTTTTGCAAGAGCATTAGCAAAGTAGCAGAAGTCCAACAAGTTGGTATTTTTTCCTTATTACATTTATAGGAGAGAAGGCCCCCCATGTGTTGCTACGGGGTTGCCAATTAATAGGAGAGGCAAGTGACCAGACTATAGGTAGAAACCTTCTTTATATAATAAAAATAAAGAAAATACAACAACAACAACAACAACAACAACAGTAAATAGCAATCAACTTAGACACAATGTTTGTATATTAAAATAATTTTGATTTAATCAAAGTAGCTTTATGTGATATATATAAAGATGTGGGATATTGATTACGTTTTTTTATTACTTGTGATTTCTTTTCATCATGTAATTAAATTTTGGATATTTTAAGCAAGATAGTTTATAGAGTAAATGTGGTATTGTGGAAATTTCTGAAGTGAAAATGATGGATAAATTGTGAAAGAATTGAAGGAAAATGCTTATCGGAGTGAGTCAAAATGTGTTAATGTAAAAAGAAGATAATTATGATGATTGCAGATAGGTCGCTTGCTGGCGTCTCTCTGGCGATCGCAGCTGAGATCCCAAAGGGCTAAAAAGAGTCCTTAAGGAGACAGCTCAAATCAATGCGCCCTGCCAACTGATTGGTCAGTGTGGCCAAATCACTTTGGCACCAGGCATTGATCCGCTTATAGTAAATAGTTTTATTTAACTTCAAAATTTAGCTGAATTGGTTAGCGCGCTGTGAAAACATTTTCCATAACTTTTTTTTTTCACGTGTACAAATATTTTTTTTCCTTTAGGAAATTAACTTTAGTCTCTAATCTTTCAAATACAATCAAAAAGTAGTTGGAAACCAACAAAAAAATTATGAGAAATCGGCTTTAAAAACTACGTCCCCCTATTTTTGCCCGCTCATTTTTGCCCGTACCTAAATGTAATCAACTTTGTTACATTAAAGAAAAAACAAAACGCCGCAGTTTTCTTTTTTAATCTATTGATTTAATCATGAAAAAATGACATTGGTTTTAATATCATAAATTATGAGATGAAAAAAATGAACAAATCGTTTAGTAAAATAGTTATATCCCTCAGCACAATGACAAATTTTAAAAACAGCACCCATCTTTCGAACGGCTATAATGAAGTTTTTCGATTACCCAATGGGTAAAATAATATTTTTTTTCTAATTGCAAAATATTTTATTTCAATTTATTATTTTTCATATTACAAAAATGAACTTTAAGAATTTTTGAAATTTTTTATTTTCTTTATTAAATACAGAAAAAATCAAAGTTTATTTTTTTTTTTTTGAAGTAGGTAAATATTTTTCGTAACTTCATTATTGGCTGTTCGAAAGATAACTTTATAATTTCTAGAAAAAAAAGGGTTTTCGTATATATATATAAAAAAAAAGAAATTTGTTTTCTTGATCAACTGATCATTTCAAGTGTCCTAAATCGTCTTCTGCAACAAAATAACATTTTTTCCTTAGTAAATACTAGTTATCTCCCTTATATAAATCTTGGACAAGCACCAGCAAATGACGAATGTCGCAGTAATGACCATATCAAAAAAAAACGACGAGGTAGAAAATTAATTATCAATGAAAACAGTTTTCGAAGATAATTAGCAGAAATTGAATTTTACTAAATTGGCCCAAGATCCTCAGTTTTCAGAAAATAGTTACCTCCCTTGTTACGATTCAAACTTTCCTGTTTATTTTTTTTTTTAAAGCAAAACTCAGTTTTCGATAATTGTTTTCGAAAACTGTTTTTATTATGATTAATTTTTTTATCCTCTCTTCTATATTAAAACATATGATATAAAACTCGATAAATTCTTTTTTTACTTTTAATTATTTTTTTACTGAATCATTTTCGTAATTTTTGGAATTTATAGTAATTTCTCCATGACGCGTACCCAATACGTAATACTGTTTTCACGTGAAATACGTTGATTTAAAAGATCATAATAATCAAATTCTACCCAATATATACTATTAATGATTACTATACTACATTCATTAACCCTTATCCTCGAGTAGGCTTCATGCCTTGATAAGTAGTGACTCCCAAGAAGAAGAAGAACAAAAATCATCAATCTACACAAGCACCTCAAACATAAACAACATAATGAAACTAAAAAGAAAGTTTTAAGTTTATGCTCGACAGGTTGCCATGACAACTAAGTTTCACAACATGGCGAGGTTTGTTATCGCTGGTAAGTGTTCGAAGATAATTACCCTGAATAATACAGAAATCATTGAATACGACATTTTGTTCCTTTTTTTGTTTTTAATACAAATACATATTTTCTTTTTTTTTTTTTGTTTGTTTGTTAATTTTCATTTTATGATACATTGGCTGTTGTATAGAAAATATTAAATGCTACATTTTACAAAAGCATAGATTACAAATATTTTCCAAACTGTCTAAAGTTGTTAGCTCGAAGCATAAAATAGAATAACTTTTTACCATTATTTTCAGAATTTTGATGACTTGTAATTATCGTTCTATTTGAATAAAATCAGCATTCCGCAGACTTTTTACATGAAAGTACGCCATGAATAAAATAAATGAAATATTATAACAGTTATCTCCCCTTGTACAAAGAAATATTGCAGTTTTTGTAAAATTTTATAAATTTAAATTATTTTATTTACTATACATTTTTCTTTACTTTTGTTCACCTCAGACAAGGCACATTTTCACTGAAGGATAACGGGTTACAGTGCTGAGGGCCAGATTTATAGGGGCTAGTTGGGTGGGAGTCGGGAAGCGAGATGTTTGTTCACATTATATTTAAATGGCACTTCTTTGTTATGATAATAAATTAGAAAATCGAAATATTAAATTTCAAGTAAAACAATGGTATCTACTTAATTGTCATGTCGCAGTAACGAACATATCCAAAAATAACGAATTTCGATAAGAGAGTAAATTAATTATTAATGAAAATAGTCTTGGCAGACAATTAGCTAAAGTTGAGTTTTGCTAAATTCGTCCAAGATTTTCCGAAAATAATTACCTCCCCTGTTATGATTCGAACTCTCTGATTTTTTTTTTTTTTTTAGCAAAACTCAACTATTAGTTTCACTCGAAATTCATTATTTCGAATTTTGGATTTCGTTATTATAACGGACATGCACCATTTAAATTTCTGCGTGTTGGTATAGCCAGTAAGCAGGTAGACAATTCCATAAGCAAGCAGTCCGAGGAAAGAAGCTATTAAAGCAGAAAATCTTCTGGGATCTAAGGACCTTTACAGAGAAGATGTGTGATCTGGGGGTATTTACACAAGATGGTGGTGGTGGGGATATAAGTGTAGTAGGTTCATCAGATCACAGTTCATGGAAAAACTTGTAAAAACAGGAATGTAATACTACAATTATCTTAGGTGTTATATTTACATTTCAGACGATGCGACTACCAGCCCTCTTTTTATTACAAAATCAAATCCATCACAATGCATTTTAGTTTCTTTGTAACTATGTTAATGATTTTATTAATTGTAGAGTGGGTGAAAAAAGATTTAATTACTTTGTGACTCTTTGAAGTTTGAAGGGAATAGAAACTTATTATTGGCTCAAAAATTCTGAGCAAATCCTCATGCATTAAAAGATTGGCAGTTTTAGAAACTATTTACACCCACTTATTTTAAAAGCAGATTAAAAAAAAAAGCATCATGATAACAAAATTAGTTATACACTTATTTAATTCAATTCATAATTCAATGACGACATAATATCATAAAAATTAAATATAACTTACAATATCTCATTTAAAACAAAATTATTAAAATACATAGCATGAAAATAAAAAGACTCCGGAGCAACGCTCGATATGTACAGTGTAATATTAACAGTGTACGTAATAACCCTGTTTAAATATTATTTAAAAAAAAACAAAAAAAAACCCCAGCAAAATAAAGAATAAGCGAACGATGTTAAAACTTCTTAAAAAAATCGGGAGAACAAAAACAAAACAAATAAAAAAAACAGCGAACATGATGGAAAAAAAAGAACGAAAAAATGGCATAAATAACCCTGTTTCAATATTAAAACTTTAAAAATAAAAAAAAAATAAAAATCTGACATCTCGGCTCGAACGTGCAATCTTAAGATAATGACGCTGCTCCTTAATCAACTGGGCTATGATCACGTCAGCAAAATTGGGTCGTTTTTTTTTAAATATTTAAACTATTTTAAGAAAGAACGTTTTTTGCACAAGCGTGTATGGCTAAATTGTCATGAAGAAACGATTTTTGCTACCCCCCTCTATAAAAAAAGTGCCTAATTGAGGGTGAAGGAATTAATGTTTTTAGCCAATTTTTCAATATCTGTCGTCCGAAGAGTCCAGCTTTAAAATGATACCAATCTCGTGAAAATCCGTCGCCTTTGTCGAAAGTTTTTGCGAGGCATACATACATACATGATGAATGCAATGTCTTGTCAGACGAGTGCCACTCCCTCAGACACTTAAAGTCCATGAGTCCAAACATGAATTTCTTCTTTTTTTTTTAGTCCTACCGGCGAATTCACACGCTCAAGCAGACATGACACTGAAGACGGTCATTGCTATACATACATATATATGCACACACACGCACACACACACACACACACACACACACACACACACACACACACACACATATATTCATAAACATACACATGTATATACATACATACATCTTACATAATACACATACATACACACATGCATACATACACAAATACATACACATATAAACGCACACATATACAAATACAATCACACATATACATACATATACACATACAAATACGTACACATATATGCACATATACATACATATATATGCATTTATACATATACATACACATACGCATATATACACATACATATACATACATACATGCATACACACACAAACATATATATATATATATATATATATACATACATACATACATACAAACACACATAAACATATATACATACATATACACATAGATATATATACATATACATACACATGTATATATATAAACATACATACACATATGCATACATACATACATAGATACATACACACACAGATACATATAATGATAGCAGATCAATTATTACATGCTTCCAGCATTTCAAGCCTACATGTGTCACAACTTTTCCATTGCTTTAGGACTATATTTTATAAACAAATGCCTGAGGGAGTATCTATACAAAGATGATGTTACAGAGTTTTAGCTTTGTACGACAGCTAAATCTCTCTCTCGGTCCCAAATGTTGAGATCCAGCAACAAGCAAGAGCAAGATAGCCAGCAACAAGTTAAACTGCAGACCAGCTTAGTGCTGGTACTGGTCTCCCGCTATATGGTTTTTTAAATCAGAGATTTGCTTTTCCTAGAGGGATTACCTTCACCACGGCTTACAGGAGCCCTCTCTACCCCACATACACATGGAAATAAACACATGCATGCACACATACATGCATACACACAGAAGCACGCAAACATACATATGCATGTACACACACATGCAAACATACACACATAGAGGCACACATATAAGCATGTACTAACATATGCATACACACACGTACACATACACATACATGTAAAATACACATGAAGGAGCGTTCCAAAAGTCATATATCCTCAATAATCAGGATGAAGATGATGGGCACAATTCAATGAGTTTGATATTAAAAATAGAAAAAAGTAATAGGATACTTCAATGAAAATTCAAATATGAACAGGTAAAATTATAAAAATAACAAACAATTTGTAAAAGAGACCGTCACTCATTGAAGAGTTTGTGCTACTTTACAAAGGAATGGATGTAGGAATCAGACGAGAACAAAGCCCAATAGATCAGTGCTAAAACACCTGGACTTTTTTTTTTAAATAAAATGTTTGTACACAAAAACTCACGTTCTGAGAGCAGACAATGGTGACGATCTTCAGACATTACTTTATAACTAAATATACATAGAAATCTGACGAAAAATCCAAATGCAACAGATCAGCGTTTGAAACAGCTGGAGTTTTTTTTTTTTTTTTTTTTTTAAATAAAATGCCTTTTCAAACGCTGATCAGCTGGAGTTTTTTTTTGTTTTTTTGTTTTTTAATAAAGTAATGTGTGACATACATACATACATACATACATACATAAATTTGAACAAATTTTTGCCCTTTGTATATATATATATAGAAGATATTTCAGTGAGAAAGATTGGGAATATTTCACCAAATAAAGTTTATACATAATGACAGACGATAATGTGATGAGTTGTGTGTGTGTGTGTGTGTGTGTGTGTGTGCGTGTGTGTGTGTGTGTGTGTGTGTGTGTGTGTGTGTGTGTGTGTGTGTGTGCGTGTGTGTGTGTGTGTGGAAAGAGAGATGTTGCAGAGATTGGCGCCCAAAGAAGAGCGCCCAGCGACACCGATCTGTAGCCTCGGGTCAACTGGATTTCACTGGTTTATTGAAGAAAAATTTGGTTTGACTTTTGAAGAGATTTAGATAGCTCCCAGAAAGACAATTTCGAATAAATTCAGAAAGTTTTCTGATTGATTCAAAATATAATTATTTGTTTTTATTCAGGATAGTGTATACACAGACGACATGCGCACAAACGCATTTACTCATTTTGATTTTGTGTGTTGATGCGTAAATATTGGCTACATTATTGTTAACATTGCTTTGGTGATGTTTCAGCATCATAATCCGTCGTCCTCTGGTCACTTACGCTCTGCATATGGCAAGTAAAAACTTGTCAGGCATGGAACCGCAAATCAATGAAATGAGAGTAGCAATGTTGCTTTTGTGTCATTTCTTTATGTGTTCTGGGACAAACCTTTCCTGACTTTGCATACAACCACTGAACCTTGCTGCTCTCAGTGTCGGGGTAAAACTTTGTCATCCCGCAGCTGAGACCAATAAGAAAGACTTCATGCAGATTAGACAATCCTGGAGCACGATATTTGTGAGCTTTATGCAGAATGTTGTGTTGTTTAATAAGCAAAAAAGCAAATCAACAACAACAGCGAGTTAATGGTGGCTAAGTAAGTGGTTAACAATCCGGAGTGACAACCTGGATGTGCCAAGTTCGAATCCAATTCGTTTCATACAAACACTTTTTCACGTTGCCCCATTTTGAAAACACTGGATATCTTTCTAGAAAGAATTAAGTAAAAAGATATCGGAGAAACTAATGCCAACAATAATCATTCGATTCATACGAAATCAATGAATGAGTCTCAACAATCAACGATAGCGAATCGTTTAAAGGGAAGCCACTCGTCATCTGCTAAAAACTACAGTACAAATTTCAAAATCTGGATTATCGCCCTTGCACCCTTTTTTCCCCTCATTTTCATTCAGGACGATTATGATTTCTTAGTATACTAATGTTGCTGAAAGACCTATTCAAAATTTGACCTGCAGGCAACTGATTCTGATTTTGATCGTTACTTCTTCTGATATATCCTCATTTGAGAATCACGATTACAGTTGTCATCAACTAACAGCCTCTTGAATCCCAGTGTAAATCTAAAAGAATACTACAGACCAGAATTGAGAATTCTTCTACAGGGTGTTCAAAAAGTTACTGAAGGATTTTGAACTTAAATAGATTCTTTATTTTTGATATCTTTCTGTAATTTTAACACAATCTGACTAAGACATTGGGAAATAAAAATAAAAAAAATGCAAAAATTAAACAATCTTTGTTTATGAAAAATAATGTCTTTTAAATGTTGCACATTTTCAGCTTTGCATATTTCTGCTCTTTCCAAAACATTATTCGTGATAGATTGCAGAATCTCTGGATTGCGATTTAACTCCCTTATTTCGTTCCTGGTGTTTTCCTTCAATTCTTGCAGGATTTAGGGTGTCTAAAAAGTAACTGGGAAAAGTCAAACACGTCATCATCAAAGATTTCTCTTTGAGAACAACTTGTGATGTTGGCTGGAGTCTGAGTGACAGCAAGTTTCCCCATATTTCCAGTACTCTCCACCTCTTTTGATAACGTTTGCGAAAGAATTTGCATTATCGCAACAGCTGCTTATCATTGATTTCTCGTTTGCAGCGACCATTGGTCTTCACTGGAATTTGGATGACAATAAACCTCCCCAAGGTCCCAGTCCTCTTTGCACTTATCCAGTGGAGGTCTGGCTAGTGCTTTCTCTCCTTAGTCTTTCCATCTTCCTTGACCCTCCTCACTTATTTAGTGTGGTTCCAGTTTATTGTGACACCTACCGACACAAAAAATAAAAAAATAGGGGCCAGGTTTCTACACATTTATACAGTCTCAGTTTTCATGATTCCATGTGATGTTTCTTTGTGTTTTACACCTGTGGCAGTTTCTGCATATCCGGTTTGTGCCTGTAGCTCGTGTGTGTTAGCCTCCACATTCAAGGGTTTTCCTTAATATTTCAGCTGTTTTCATTATTGTTATCCGTTGTATCTTCTCAGCCATCCTCCTGATTCCAATCTCTTCCATTCTTTTTTAAAAAATTTTCTGGTATTGTTCCTAGTGCTCCTACTAATTTGTGGTTTTATCTTGACTTTCTTCATCTTCCATATCCCTTTCAGCTTCCTGGCCAGTTCCATGTATTTGCTTCGCTTCTCTGTCTCCTTGATCTTCTCTTTGTGGTCTGCTGGAACTGCAAAATATACAATCTGGCAGGACCCTTCCTTCTTGTTAACTATTATGACATCCAGTCTTCTTGCTTGGATGGGTTTATCCATTTGTGTATTCGTATCCCATAGGATTTTTTGACTTTCCATTATCATTATTGTTATTATTGTTCCTCCTCCTCCTCCTCCTCCTCCTCCTCCTCCTCCTCCTCCTCCTCCTCCTCCTCCTCCTACTCCTCCTCCTCATCATCATCATCATCATCATCATCATCATCATCATCATCGTAGTCTCAACCTTTGGATATTTTTAGTTGGATTGTTTTTTTCCTGAACATCAAGCTATATTAATACTATCGACGTTCCTGAAAGGCGAGCCTTATGCAAAATTGGAAAAGAAATTGTCTTGCCAATCTGATTAAGCCATTTATGGTGGCTTTTTGTTATGGTCAATTACAATGGGAATCACCTTGATTTTCTTACAATTCGAGGTGTTGGCATTGTATTATTATTATTGTTTCATAGCAGACTCAACTTTCTGATGTTTTTATTTATTTATTTATTTTAGCTTTTGGTTTTATACCTTAAAACTTTCGCTGTTCCCAACAGGCAAGCCTTTTGTAAAATTGGAAAGGAAAAAAAAAAAGATTATTATTATTAGTATTATTATTATTATTATTATTATTATTATTATTATTAATTAGTAGCAGTAGTAGTAATAAAAGTAGTAGTAGTAGTAGTAGTAGTCACTAGGAGTTCTCACACAGGTCGTCATCAGTGATTACTCATTGATTATATAACTGGTAATGTTCTCTGATGTCTGTCCGACAACAAGTCTCTTCAGATTTTGAGTACTCTTCACCTCTTTCAATAACCTTTGCAAATGAATTTGCTTTATTGCAACACCACAGCTGCTTACTATTGATCCTTCACTGGCAATGACAATTAATCTTCTCTGGAATTTTTCTGGCAATAAGCCTCCCCAAGGTCCCAGTAATCTCTGCACTCTTCCAGTAGAAGTCTGCTTAGTGCTCTCCTGTTTCCGTCTTTTAATCCAACTCAACCCTTCAAAATTATTTTGTGTGGAATCAACCTCGGCTTTTTTTTTTTTGGAGGGGGGGGGCAGGTTATTACTTTTCTAACAGTTTTAGTTTCATGTGGTGTTCCTTTCACGTATTATTATTATTATTATTATTATTATTAGTAGTAGTAGTAGTATTTTTTTTAATATATTTGTCAACTTCATAGTGTTGTGATGCTTTACACGGGTTAATTTTTCACTCAAGAGCGAGCTTTTACACCAAAGCTTATGAGTAGAGTCAAAGGGTCAATTAGATGGAAAGCGCCTGGCGAAGGATATTTGCTATGTCAAGCAGAACTGACTTCTGGAGTACAATGATGCTCTACTTGATTCCCAAAGAGTTCGACTGTTTCTCAAGATCATCTGAAATTGAGCCAAACACACCTATGATGTTTGGCATGATGGAAGTTTTCTTGTTCCACAACATAGCAATCTCAACCATCAGTTATTACTATTATTATTATTATTATTATTATTATTATTATTATTATTATTATTAATTCATTTTATGATCATAGTTTCTCTTGAAGATGTATTTGGTTTAAGTAGAGGAAGATACTGTTTTTCTTGATGCTGAATGCTACAATATACATACTATATAAATTATCTATCTGTCAATCAAAAAGACTTGATTTTAGTCGATTTTCTTGATTCATTGATTTTTGGCCTTAAAAAAACGTGTTTTTTCTTTGTATTTTCGCAGGCAAAGCTGACTGTCCATTTTATGCACTGACAGAATTTCTTGCAGACCGATTGGCTTTAAATTTGCCAAACTTCAGAGTGCACAAAATTGTTAAAACTCCAAGTGAATGGCAGGTTAGTTATATTGAAACAAAAATAAGATTCTACAAATTAATTATTCCTTCAAGAAATTCAAACTGTATGTCTTAATTTTGGAATCGTTCAAAATATATAGGAATCATGTAGACTTGTATCCATGATTTCTGAATATGACGTCATGAGCATGGAGATCTCAAAGGGTTGAATCCTGGTGACATGTCGCGGTTAATTTGGTGCAGAACATGATTGAGTTTTGCAAAGGGAAAAACAATAATATTAATGATTGGTGCATATTAGGTCAGGAAGCCAGTATCCTCAAACAGTCTGATATGGTAAGACCGGTATGAATTTTGTGATTTGTTATATAATCATAATATTGCATTATCTTATGACTAATTAATCAATAAAAGCCTTTGTTTAACCTAAAAGCTAGTTTTTACTTATGAGGTGCTTTCAATAAGTTTCCAGACTTTTTGTACAGGCATTTAAAATTGTCATAAACTCTTGAAAATTCAGAATGTTATTGCTATACATGTTATGAGATGACTGACCAATATTTATGATTTCACGTTCAAATGAACAGCTACAGCAGGAATTGGAACACATCCTACTAAATCGTGATTGGCACAACTGGTGAATTTCAAATATGCAATCTGGACATGAGGATACTTTAGAAGAATGATTAGCAATAAAATTCTGATTTAAACTTGGAAAAAATGCAACAGAAACATATAGAATGCTTCAGGCTGCTTTTGGGCCATCTTGAATGAATCGAGCATCAGTTTTTGAGTGACATAAGAGATTCAAAGAAGGCAGGGAGTCTGTGAGGGATGATTAGAGGTGTGGGAAGAGTAAGGAAATTAAACACCAGAGTTGATTGGTCAAATAAAGAATTTTATGGATTAGGACCTTGTCCATTTGTCCATTCGTCTGTTTGTCCATTCTTCCGTTTGTTCCAAAAATTCTCAATTACTACTCATTACATTTTTCTGAAATTTGCATGACGTTACAACTAGGCAAGGGAGGAAATGAAATATTCCCGGATTTTTAATAAAAATTTTGGTTGCGTCCCCAGGGAGTCAAAAGGGGTAAAAATGGCCAAAAATAGCACTTTCAGGACATAAAACATTTTCCGACCATTAGATTTTGCTGAAAATTACCCAAAAGCAAGACCATGTGGATATAAATCTGAAAACGTAATATTTGACCCTGGGAAAATTTTGGTTGCATCCTCAGGGGTTCAAAAGGGGTCAAAATGGCCAAAAATAACATTTTTCGGGACATAAAATATTTTCCAACCATTAGATTTTGCTGAAAATTACCCAAAAGCAAGACCACATGGATATACATCTGGAAACATAATATTTTACCCTGGGAAAATTTTGGTTTCGTCCCCAGGGGTCAAAGGGGTAAAAATGGTGATTTTTAGCCCAAAACGGACAAAAATGGCCCATTTTGGGACAGAATGTTTTCCGACCATTAGATTTTGCTGAAAATTGCCCAAAAGCAAGACCACATGGATATTCATCTGGAAATATAATATTTGACCCTGGAAAATTCTGGTTTCGTCCCCAGGGGGTAAAAAGGCGCAAAAAAAAAAAAAAAAACGTGGATATTTTAAAATCAAAATGAAAAATTCTGGTTTATTTGTTTCTCTGTCTCAGATAATTTTTTTTAGGTTATTTCCCTTTGATTGTTAGGGGCAATAACTCCAATTTTGTCTTGAAATTACAAAACATGTTAAATAATAGGTTTCTAAATAATAATAATGTTAAAAAAGAGCATCACGCTTAAACTTTACATTTACCAAAACAGTTATTGAATTGCTTTCTCATCTAAATTTAATAAAACTGTTGTGGTCCTGGTTAGAGGTCACAATATTAAGTTGAAACAGCTCTAGTGTTCACTATGAGCAGTTAGACTGTGACACGACACACTGTGTGTGTGCTCTCTGCTCAACAGCCGAAATGTCTGGCTTACATAGGGCCAGGGGCCAGACGAATCCATGTTATCATGAATATAGGGGTGTTAGGCCCCCCCCCCTCCAAAGATTTATTTCCCCGAAATATAATTTTTCATTCTCGGGTTAACCTCCAATGAGTTCGCCAGTTTCCTTTCTCTGCAGGAAGAACATATTTCGGTACTAATTTGAGGGGGTTCCAGGTCAAATGCGTCTCTTCTTCTGGTGGAGTTTCACTTAATTCGTTCTAAGTGTGTTTGCGTATCTGGTTCAAGTGTTTCTTTCTTCAACGTTATGTTAGTGGTAACCTCACCTTCAAATCTTATTCTTTCTCCAGTTATTGAACATTAGAAATAGCAATAGAGAGTGTTGTATTTTTTTCTACTTGTGGTGTTTTGAAAAATACAATTTTCCAAAATAAGGTCGTTGTTGTTGTTAAAAACACGTTTCCATAGAAGGTAGAAAAATATAAGTTTGTTGACTAGAAGTTAGTTGCTCATCCAAAAGATATCCTTGTAGGTTCTTTTTTTGAATCCATACGTCACCAATGTTGTGGACCTAGTTAGGGGTCACAATATTAAGGTGAAAGAGTCCTGGTGTTCATTACGAGTGGTTAAACTGTATATGTGCTCTCTGTTTGATAGCAGAAATGTCTGGCTTACATAGGGCCAGACGAATCTATATTATCATGAATATAGGGGTGTTAACTACGGCAGAACAAAAACATAATTTATTCTTGGTCAAATAACACACAAAATAAATAGATAAAATAAATAACACCAAAATACTTGAAAACCAAAAGTTATTGTGTAAAAAATGCATCAAAATATGATTGTAAAAACATTTATTGAAAAAATACATTTTTTCTATTAAAGCAACATTACTTAGCCTTTTGGCTAAGAGCAAAGTGTAGCATCTGTTCTGAGAATTAAGTTAAAAAGTTGCGCACCCTCTTAATCGTTCAATGAAACCCAACAAAACAAAATGGTCCCGCCCGTATAATGCATAAGTGCCTTATATTTTGATACAATAAATGTTTTAGCAATTGTATTTTGATAAAATAAATGTGATTTGGTGCTTTTGCATTTAACGACCCGCACTATTTGTTAAATAGTATTTACAAATTAAATTCAAGTTTTACAATATCATTTTTATTAAATTGTTTTCTTAAACATTGTGCCTTGAAAAATAATCATAGTCTGGCAACTGTGTGTCTCGGCCCGTGTCATAGATAAGTGCCAAACCCACTATAACTTACTCTTTTTAAGTCATCATTTTTATTATTATAACAAGCATGGTTTAAGAAGAGATCATTTGTTTGGAAGAAATGTCAAATCATTTCACTCTAAATAATCTATGTGACTGAAGTAGGAATTGCAGCAATCCGTCAAATTATTCATTTTTTTTTTTTTATTTAATAACAAAAATTATCAGAATTACTCGGTTTTCTAAAGTTTTCAAATTTATTTCTTTTTCATTTAAACAAAATTTCTATAAATTTGATGCATTCCGGTTAGATTAATTGTTTAAAATTTTTTTGAGATGAGGATTGGTATTAATTTTGATTGTTTGGACTATCGCTCTCATCTTAGTAGTTGTTCTCGCAATAGAATCTTTTTCAATTCTTATATTTTGCTGAAAATTACCCAAAAGTAAGACCATATAAATTGAAAAAATCAGAACTTTTTGGGGTATCGGAATCGGTATTGGAATCAGAAAAATTATTGTCTAATTTCCGATTCCAAACCGATTTATTTTTAAATTTTAAAATAAAAAATGGAACAAGCACAAATTGTTTTTTTTAATTAGAAGTTGTTCCTTTACAACATAAGACTCAGAAGGGCCACAGAATGTGTTATAAATCTCATTTACAGATATAACATTGATAAGCAGTTTAATTTATTTTATTTATTGGTAATTTATTGAGAGATAACTTGCCTCATCTATTCATTAAATTGTCTATGTACCCTCATCCTAGGGAGTTCATATGATTATTAAAAAGTTTTAAATGCTCTGGGCGGGAGGGAAGCGTAAATTTCGTTGGCGTCAGCTGTACATTGAGGTGTCTGTCATATGCTTCTTCTGAAATAATTTAAGTTTTATGGCACCTCTTTGGGTGCAAGGAAATCCTTGTTCCAAACATATTTGAAAACCCATTTCCAGAGGTAGACTCTCCAAACATAATTTAATTTGTTTTTATTAGTTTTTATTGTAAGCAAAGTAAATATTTTAGAGTTCACTTGCCTATTCAATATCACAAAATTTAAATAGCTTTTCGCACCTATTTGATAAATGGTCATATGTTGTCTATTAGAGACTTCACACTTTAATATCAAAGATTTAACATGCTTGGAATTTTTTTTTCTGGCGCTAGTTTTGTCTGATCACTACATCCTTTGAAATATTTCATGTTTCCTTATATTTTGTTTGGTGCCCACATTCATTTTTGCTAGGTAGGAAAACTGGTCAATTATTGAATAACTGTCGACTGAAAACATTTTATGGCTATTTTGATGAGGGTATTGTTTTTAAAGACGACTAAGACCCCCCCCCCATAAAATTAAAAAAAAATATTTTTACTTGTTTACTCTTGTTTGAAAAAACTAAACTTGATCACGGAGTCAGACACGAAAAATGAAACCATATATTTATTTTTTAAAAATACTCTAGTTTTAACACTTTTTGTATTATTATGGAACAAAAAAAAAAGAAAGAAAACACTTATGTATTATCAAAGAAAGCAAATATTTTATTCAGAAGAATTAATTTAGTTTAAGCAATTCTTGTGTTATTACGAACCCCCCCCCCCCAAAAAAAAAACACGGTACTTATGTATTTTTGATACTGTGCTGAAATAATAATGTTATTATTTCGGAAGCCATTCTTAACATGGAGAGGGGAAGGTGTTTTGTAACTATTCTGTGCTTCCACCTAACAATTTAATAAAAAAAAGATATTGTGAAACTTGAATTTAACCTGAAAAAACAATTTAAGAATAGCGCGGTACCAAAAATGAATTTAGGAAAACTCGTCCCCAGAAAACTCGCACTCGGAAAACTCATACCCGGAAAACTCATCCCTTTTTGCTAGGTAGGAAAACTGGTCGCCTATTGAGTACATATCGATTGAAAACACATTTTATGATCGTTCTTGAAGGAGGTATTGTTTTTAAAAAAGACTATATCCCCCTATTATAGTTAAAAAAAATATTTTTACTTTTTTACTGTTGTCTTTAAAAAAATAAAATCGATTTTCTTAGTGTCCGTTTTCTACCTAACTGGCTAAGTTGTTATTGGTTTCACTTATTTTAAAGCGTTTATTCTGTTCAAAAACGAGACTACAGACTACATAATATTTTTTAAAAATATTTATACTTAATTACTGTTGTTTTTAATAGGGAGAAATCGATTTTCCTACTTAGCTGGCTAAGTTGTTAGTGGTTTTATTTATTTTGAAGCGTTTATTCAGTAAAAAAAACAAACAAACAAACAAAAAATAACAACAACAACAAAAAAAAACAAGTAGCGTCGACTGTTACATGAGAACGAGAAATAATGTCCGACACGAGGAGATCACATCTTAAGGGTCTTGATAATCGTTAAAAAATAGAAAATTAAAGAAAACACTGAGGGAGATTTTGTTTTAAAAAGAGCCCCCACCATCGAAAAGAAAATAAATTTTAGTATTTTTTAAATAGAATTTAGAGAGAAAGGGTGGGGGTGGGGGTTAAAAATCATATCTCCCTCTGAAAACAAAATGATAAACAACAACAAAAAATGAAATTAAAAAAATTTTTGATAAACGATAGCGGAGTTTTCAATAAAATAGATCAATAAATTTCTTTATTGATTACTTTTTCTTTTAATGCTTGATTTAACAATTTTAAAGTAAAAATAAAAAAAATTGAAAATGAGTTGATGGGAGATTTTTAACACACGGCATCTCTCCTGCCAAAAAAATGTTTCGCTTTTTATTTATTAGTTAATTACATTTTTTTTTATTTCTAGTATATTATTGTTAATATTTTGTTCTTACATCGTTTTCTCATTTTAACTACCAATCGTTGACTATTTTCAACTGTTTATGAAAACTTTCAAGCAACATGTTATATACTAACGACGAACTAATACAATTTGGCTTTGTTTAAAGTCAAAATAAACCTTTTGTTATCTTTAAATTTGCAGTAGATTACAAGGAAAACATTTGAGAAAAAATATACCCGGAAATTACCCAATTTGAAAATTGAAAAAAACAAACAAAAAAAACAAATTTATAATTAAATATTTATAAATATTAGAAGAAATGGAAGAAAAGGGGAATTGAGAATCAAATCAGAATCAGAGCTTTAGAACGGAATCGGTAATTCGATTGGAATCGGGAAAAATTTTGGAATCGTCCCATCACTGGAATATACATTTGAAAACGTAATATTTTATCATGGGAAAATTGTGGGGCTTGTGCCTCAGGGTATTTTAGGAATAAAAAACACCCCTTTTGTGGCTCATTTTTATTTTTCTCCAAAAATTCATACTTGTATCTCAATGTTGGTTTTTGATACTGAATTCAAATTAATGCATCGTTTCTCAGGAAACGGTGCATTAATTTGGCTGTTTTACCCTGATGTAAAACATCAGGTGAGGGGTTAAAATGGGGAAAATAGCCAAAATCAGTTGGGGGGACCATATAGTGTTTGGCTTGTTTAATTTCAACTCTTCTTAATGCAATTAATTATTATGTAAAATTTACTTGCATTTTAATTTTGCTTTATTATTTAGATTGTTTAGAGAAAGAGAAAATCTGAAATGACACCAATTTTTTGGAAACATAAAACCGTTATTTGTTGTTTGTTATTCATGCATTTTTGTAATACTGGTTTACACTTTGTTCCAGGATTGGTTGGAAAAAACTTGTGCAAAGAACGGTTGGAATCACAGCCGATCTCCCATCATTTGGCGCGAATTGGTTGATCGAGGAGGTAAAGGAAGTTTGATTGGAGGAGTTAACGATTTTCAGGAATATGCTCATGGTTACTATGGCGTGACGATAGATATCAAAAGTTATGATGCCACCATTGTCGCCAAAGAGAACAAAAAGACTAAAGAGAATGTGGACTTTGAAGAGGAGGAATTGTTAAGAACATACAATCCACTTTACATTTGCATCACGAATGCCAGCAACCCAATCTGCTTTGCTTTAATTAGTTACCTGTTGTCCGGAGAGATACTCAAATTGCAGCCAGACTTAGTGCTCACTCTCTATGATGCGGATGATTCGACTTTTAGTCTCCTCAATGATGTTGCTGAAGACATCATGAACATGGGCTATGGCACCTTAAAAGAGAAGGTCCGTGTTACATCAGATGTCAAGGCGGCTTTCCAGGAGTGTCAGATAGTCATTTTCTTGGACGAGTTACCATGCGGTAGTACGGAAACTCGGCAAGAATGGTTGATGAGAAGTAGCGACATCTTTAGCAACTACGGACAAGTGCTCAACCAAGTTGCTCATCGCAATGTTAAAGTGTTTGTGGCAGGTGCGGGAAATATCAATCTCCATTTAAATATTCTGATTGAGAATACGCCGAATATACAGCGGAAGAATTTTGTTGGAGTTTCACGCTTTTTGGAATTTCATGCAAAATTGGTATTAGCTGACGCCCTAAACGTGCACTCATCATGCATTGCAAATGTGGCAATTTGGGGAAAACTCAACCACAATTATTTGATTAACATCCAGAAGAGCCGTGTCTATGAATGTGACTGTTCAATTGTCGGACCACCGTCATTCTCGTTGCCTTCGGTCGACTTGATTTTCAAAGAGAAATGGCTCAAGTCTCATTACAACACTCTGGCTCAGTCGAGGAAAAAAAATGTGGAGAAACTACTGCGACACCCAGAATATAACTTGCACGCTAGATCGATTGCACTAACATTGAATGATATCTGGAATGGATCAGCAACGAACAACTTCTTCTCTCTGGCGCTTGCTTCGCAAGGTAAGTCTAGAAAAATAAAACTTTTTTGTTCTTTAGAAATTTTCAAGAGCTGATTACCACTGTAGTCCATCAAGCATGCGTATTAAGTGTGAGGATATATTAATGTGAAATACATTGCCTAAAGAGAAATGATATGAAATAGATATGATGGATGTATTAAAGACAGGCCTCAAATCATGTTTGCAATGTTTAGAAAAAAAGGATTCCAGAAAAATAAAAAGGCTTATAAAAAGGAATTCCCTGTTTGAAATACTCGATAACTATTTAATGATTTAACGGTTAGAAAAACCAGACAAGTTTGCAATTGTTTTTGATAAATGTTGCAATTTATTAAAAATAAAATTGAATTTTTTTTTTCTTTCAAATTTTCAAATAATAAAATATTCATCTCAAGGAAATTGGACAGTTGCTCTTTTTTTCTTCTTTTTCTTTTTCTTCCTCTTATATGTCATGGTGGTAGTAATCCCTGGCATGACTAGAGATGTTTGGAATTAAGTCAAAATAATGTCTGTACGTTTTGCAACTTTTTAGAACGTGTGTGTAATAAAAAGGCTTATTTTTTGTCTTGGGGAAAAATTCAGTTTTTATATATTACTTATGATAAAATATGAAAATGTAATTATGAGGGGCGTGCAATAAGTAATGCACCTGACCCACTTCTCATAGCAGTAGAGCAATGAAACTTGGCACAGTTATTAGTCTTTCTCTACATAGGAACCACCCAGAGTTATGCATTTCTCCCATCATTTGATGCAGCTTTGGAGACCATTTTTGTAGAACACCCCAGGTTGGTCCTCCAACCACGACGTGATTTCAGAAATAAAGGCTGCATCATCTGGGAAACGCTTTCCTTTCATAAATAACTTCATGGCTAGGAAGAGGTGAAAGTCAGAGGGTGCAAGGTCAGAAGAGTGGGGAGGATGGGGAAGGATTTCATAGCCACATGCCCGTGCTTTTGATCTGGTGACATGCGAGTTGTGGACTGGAGTGTTGTCCTGCAGGAGGAGGGTACCTTTGCTGATCTTGCCCCGCTTTTTGATTTTGATAGCTTCTCTTAATTTCGTCAAAAGTGAAGCATAATAGGCTATTGTAATTGTGGTACCTTTTGCCAGGAAATCTGTCATCACTACTCCGTCCTGGTCCCAAAAGACTGTGAGCATGACCTTGTCAGTGGAGGGCTGCACCCTTGCCTTCTTTGGAGGTGGTGAGTCCAAGTGCTTCCACTGCATTGACTGGGCTTTGGTCTCTGGGTCATAGTGATAGACTCAGGTTTCATCCTGTGTAATCAGTCTTTTGAAAAACTTTGACTCATCTTCTTGGCACATCTCCAAATTCATCCTCGAGCACTCGACGCGTTCTCGCTTCTGGAATGGTGTGAGCAACCTGGGAATTCATCTGGCAGACACCTTATGCATGTGCAAATGGTCATGAATGATAATTTCCACAGACCCTGTACTAATCTTGACATCTTGGGCTATTTGGCGTATAGTAATGCGCCGATCTTCCAAAATGGCAGCCTCAACTTGACGGACAGATGCCTCATCAATGGCAGAAGGGGGGGGGCGACCAGGTCTGGGAGTTGTTTCCACAGACTTCCACAGAATTCACGATGCCAGCGTTTTACAAGATCATATGATGGGGCATTATCACCATAAGTTTCTTTCATTTCATTAAAAGTCTCCTGTGGTGGGCGTCCTTTCAAATACAAAAACTGGATCACTGCTCAACATTCAACAGGTTCCATTTCACACCTAACTCAGTTCAAATACCTGTAAAACAGAAACCACAATTAGTTCAGAGCTGTAATTTGCCACATAACCTGTAGAGATATAAATCATTGTATATGCAAAATTTCAGCTAGATCAGACAACTGGAAGTGGGTTAGGGGCATTATTTATTGCACATCCCTCGTATGTATCAACATGGGTAGCAGACTCATTATTTTGTAATAATGAAATCTGAACAGTGTAAGTGTGACAATATTGACGGGTTAAAAAGGATTGATGTGCCACAGAGAAAAATATCAAAATTCAGACAGTGGAAAAGAAGGCAAAGACAAGGTAGAAAATGAAAGAAAAGCTTGAGGAAGAAAATGGGAAGGAGGAGAGGGTTCGAACTGTGTCTATTGCTCATAGATGTCATAAAATAAAAGAGTTTGATAAGAAATATTCCGGGGGTTTCTCCAAAGAAGCCACTGAGTTATTTTCTGAGCAATAAAACTAAATAGGATCTGATGATAAATTCACTTTCTGAGGATTTGTGAAACAAAACATTAACTGACATTTTTAATGGCGCTTTATTTAGCGTGTGAAGCATCTTTCTCCTCGAAGGTAATCTTGACATAGAGTCATGTCCACACAAAGAACATTAGGCTCTTTACCAATATCGAAACAAGGATAATCAACGACGGATTGTTATTCAGACACTGATTATTGGCAGAACAAGATATTGGGCAGACTGGTTGGTACCTCTAACGCTGTTAACCAATTAAAATACCTGCCGATAACCCCTTTTCTGTGTTGGAAACAAATAAATTAAATAAAGAAAAATTATGATTTGAGAGGATCGGCCCAAATGGCAGGAGGAAAGTCTCAGTCTTGGTAGCAGAGAGAAATGGAAAATAAATGAAGAAGAAAAAATAAAATAAAAGGCATGTTATAAATCTGCTAATCATTCCAGTGTCATAAGAGCAGATTCTTGCATATTAGAACCAAGAAGTTAGACCGATAATGTATTATCGAGAATTGTGGGTTAAATTCTATTAGTAGAGGTGCAAAGTCATACCCCAGCAAATTCTCCATATAAGTTGGTGCATCGGGAGCTTCAAAGAGATTGATGGAGAGACTGAACTTGACTGGACCGAGACTCCACTTTGCTCCCCACTGAACATCATGCTACTGAGAGTCTGACCCTCGGACTTAGGGTTGAAATCGCTAAACTTGAAAATTATCGCGACACACAAAAAAAAAAATTTACCGTTACCAGACACAAATATTTAGAGTTTAAGTTAAGACTTGTGAAGAATCAGTGTATCATTTTTCAAAAAATAATTATTGTTACTTTATCCGAAAAGACCAGTCATGAAAGTGTTATTCTTTCTTCTTTTGGCTTAAATGACCTTTGCTCCTTAGTGATACAGACTTTGATGACCAATGCTGGATGATTTTCCCTTTGATCTTTTTACAACATGAGGAAGTAGTAATTCACCAGACAGGACCTTTCAACACCCAGGGTCTTTACCAGAGTGACCCCTGAGAAGTAAGACATTAACCTGGATCCAGGATAGTCGAATTCAGTTTCTTTTAGTAGCAGCGAAAATAGTTATTGTAGAATAAAACAAAGAGATGTCAACAACATGATGCATGGCATCATAGATATCAAGGTTTTGGGAGTGGGTATGTCAATGAACGTCGTGTGAGACAAGTCACCAATAATGCTGTGGTAATTGAAAGGAAAACTTTGATAATGGTCAAGAGCGAAATGCTCTCCTATGATCTCTGTTTGTTGTGTCAACATATTTATTCTTAATAAGATAGTTAATGAATTAGTTAAGAGAATAATTTAGAAAATTTTCTAAATTCCAAATGGCGTAATGTAAACATATAAGGTATTTACAGCTTCTCTTCCAATTTTCGGATTTTAATCATGCCAAAACGCACTTTACTTTCCTTTTGATGGATTGATTGTTGCTATTTCTTCTGATGAGTTAAGGGCAAAATAGATTCCCTAATTGATATAATAATTAAGTGATTGATTTTGTGCTATGAAACAGACACTGTCAAGGAACATATATATATATATATATATATATATATATATATTAGATATATACATACATTGTTGAACAGCACAGAGTGATTTTGCTTGGTCGTCTTTTTTTTTTTATAATTTCTTCATTTTTCATCCATCTGTTTTTTGTTTTGTCGCAAGTACTTTCAACTGATTTTCTTCAGTCGTCTTCAGGCAGCTTTTGATTAGTGTTTCATTTAAAATCTGGATGCTTTAATATGCTTCAGTTCAAATTACATTTAAATTTTTTTAAATAGTGAAGCATCTCGTATGTAAAAAAAGAAAATGTTTTTAACGTGTTAAGAACGTGGCTAAAAAATATATAAAATAGTTTAAAAGTGTGATTTACAAAATATATAGAAGTTACAGTTTTTTTTCTAATTAATTTATAAATTTACATCACAATATATATGTAAATATACATATGTAACTATATGTGCACACAAACACACACACACACGCACGTGCGCACACACGCGCGCACACACACACACATGCACGCGCGCGCACACACACACACGCACGCACGCACACACGCGCACACACACACGCGCACACACACACACACGCACACACACACACACACACACACACACGCACACATATTGGATAGTTATGTACCCAGGCAGCTTAAAATGTTATTACTGTTTTAAAAATTTACATTGTTAATTTTTGGCTGTTTAGCTCTTATATACAGTGCTTCCTGTATTATTATTCTGTTTACGGTTGGATCCATATAAATGATTTTCGTGTTTTCAACTAGAAATTTTTAAATTGGGAATGTGGACAGCCATGTTGTTTTAGGTGTTGGCAAATCGAGCTTGTATCTGAAAGATGTAGGGTTCAGATACAAGCTCGATTCTTACTTTTTGGTACGATAAGATTTTTGAACCAGCTTGCAAAAATTAGAACACTTTTGACTTTCATATGTTAATATTGTAAACATTTCTTTTGCAAATTAAAATTTGCACCCACCCTTTCCCTTTTGAGTCAGATTTGGTTATCCTATTGCAACCCATTTGCTACCCTCTCAAAAAGTTATGTACCAGCAATTAACCAATTAACCAAATTTATTACATTATTAAGACTATCAAGTTTTAAACAAATGAAAACAATAAAAAGAATCGTGTTGTGGCATTGGGAAATAGGCACAATTTTTTCCGATTCTAATACCGCAAAAAGTTCTGATTTTTTAGATTCCCGATTCCAGTTCAATTAATCGTTACATGAAACTGAAATTTGTGAAATATTGATTAATTCATGTCTAATAACTTTCATCAAAATTTCGCACAAAACATCAAAGGTAAAGAAATTCTTTTTTACCCTCTTTGCATAACAAAATTAAACTTAATATAGTCTATATTACGATCTCTTACGCATAGAAGCTGTGTTCCACAATTCATAATGATCAGTTAATTATTTCAGGAGTGGATCCTGTACATGCAAAAAATATAAACATATACACATACCTAACTTTATAAATAGAGATTGATTTGATTCTGATTTATTTTAAATGAAAAAAAAAAAATGTTAAATCTTTTTAAAGCAAACAAGGTTTATAAAACGTAAGAAATGTGTGTTTAATTTTTTTTGTCAGGTTGGTATGGAGTACCAGAAGGTCTTGTCTTTTCATTCCCAGTTCAATTCTCTGTAACTGGAAATTATAATGTGATTGAAGATTTTGAGCTGACACCTGAATTTGAACAACAATTGCTACCAATCATCAAGGTATTTGTTTCTTTTGTTTTATCCCACACTAGCAGATATACCCGGTGTTGCCCGGTATTGAATGTAATATTAAATTCCTTAAAAAGAAAAGTAAAAATACGAAAAGAAACTAAGATATGTGCATGCAAGTATTGTTTTTCTAAACAGTTCACGCTTTGCAAGTAACAAAAAAGAAAATACTCGAAGATCAAAACCAAAACCTAAAGACAGTGAGTCAAGTACGGTAACCATTAGGCCAGCTTGCCACGTTGTTTAAAACATGTTTTCAAACTTATTTATTCTTAACATAAGAAAGCTATTATGTGAATGATTCGTGCATGTGCAGTCATGAAACAGTTGACAAAAAAAAAAAAAATCCAATGACTCCCAAGTACCAATTTTTAAATTTTGATCCCTTAGCAGGCCTTTTCTCTGGATGAAAACCAATTAAAAAGTTTTCCACATGTCTGAATACTCTATATACCAAATTTCAAGTCTGTAGATCAAAAATTCGTTGAATATATAGATTGAGAATTGTCCTCATGCACACACACATTCTCACTTTTATAGATATATAGATAAATGTCAAAAACGAAGCAGACCCCACAATATTATTGATATAAATAAATCAAATGTAAACTATTTATTCAAAAAACTGTACATTGATACACTATATTTTTAATAGATTTATTTTTCATTCATTTAAAAATTCCTAGTCTCATAAAAATATTTTCTATAGCTCCTTAGCGTTTTCTCTAAGATAAAAATATATCAATTCTCCACAACATCAACACCATTTGACACTGGAAGTTTCATGTAATTATCTCCCTTGAAAATGAAATGCTAAAAATGTTTTTAAAGCCCTATTGGCTTTTTACATAAAATCTTTAATTGTAATTACGATTATAATAGTACTATAGTTGAATTTATTGCATATATATAGTAGTATTTGTTAATACCAATTATAAACGTATATTACATGATATTTATTAGAAACTTAAACAAAAAGTATATATGCGAGTGAGCAGTGTTGACTTTTGTCTGAGAGAGTTTGAGATATATATATAAAAATTAGTGGCCTAGTAAGGCGACAGGAAAGACAACAGAAGCAGCAAAACTGAAGCTGGCCTGCAGGACACTATATATGCAAATGTAGGCAAATTTGGGCATATTTTATTGGTTTGAAAATATAAATATAGTTTTTGTTTTGTTACCAACTGTCAACAAATTTTAACCATAGAATAGTATTATAATCTTCAAAAAGCCTGCAAATTTTTATGTAGTTTCGTCCCACAAAACTAAACTTAACTAATTGATTTTTCTTTTCCCCAACTTAACAACATGGCAAGAAAGAAGAAACAAAAATGTACAAAATTCTGAGGATGGAGTTTGATTCCAAAATATATAAATTATAAATTTCAAAATAATAAAATATTTGTTTATGTTTGTGAATTGCATAGTGATTTGGCTTTCAAACGTATCTTATGTATGTTTTATTTTATTCAAATTAACTCAATGTTCCTATCATGGAACTTACACGCCTAGTGTGCGCACACACACACACACACACACACACACACACACATTTATATATATATATATAGAGAGAGAGAGAGAGAGATTTTTGGCAATTTTATAAGTTTCAAATTTCAGCGACTATTGATCAGAATTTGACAAATGAAGGCTCATTGGAAAGGCAATTACCTGATTTATGTAGTGGGCTATGTGACATTTACCCTTAAGGTCGCATATTAAGGGTTGATCCATCATCTAGAGCCTATTTTTGGCACTTTTTTACAGCTATCAAATTATGTACATATGTATAGTCATTTGTTTTCCTAGTTTTGCATATGAATTACAAAATATCTGATATTTCCTCAAAACCGCTGGCCTTGTTGGAGGGAGGACTAAAATTTGCTGCTATGGTTTCAAATGATCTGAAATAACAGCAAGGGGAGATTCGATTTCAAATATTTCTCATATATTATATCTCACCTTTTAATTTGCATACATAAAGTAAATTTCACAGTGTATAAGGATTATGTGATACTAGAGATATTCATAATCGGACCCTATTTTTAAAAGAGGGGAGAGAAACATATGAGAAATATTTGGAATCAAGTCTCCCCTTGCTGTTATTTTAAATCATATATATATATATATATATATATATATATATATATATATATATATATATATATATATATATATATATATATATATATAATAAAATGACTTCAGAAATTCCCCTGCGGACCAACATATCATAGGTTTGCCAAAACAGATGCCACATACAAATTCACTACATCTAGCCTATTAGCCACTATCTTATTTCATTTCCGAACACAATTTTAGACACATTAAGTCATCATAATAAAATGCTACATTGCATCCAAAGAGCAACCCCATTACAATCGCAACATCTATAAAGGAAGAAATCCCTATTTTCCTCTATAAATATTTAGTTCTCCCACTGTTATCAGTTGCCACCAGGTCCAATTCTGCATTTTCCAATGATACTGTTATTGCACTCATTGTAGCTGGTTATTAGATACATATAAACAACATAATTTTTCCATTTCCCGATTCATAAATGATAAATTTACCCTTTCTCAAAGCCTGCCAATTCTGATTGGCTGGGACCTGACAATTCACATATTCAGGAATCCACACTTTCAATACATAAACGAACGCTCCAGAAATTTTACAATATGGCGTTGCTCTCTACATAAGCCAATCATGGTAAAAAATAAACCAAATACAAGCATATTAACCGTTCATAATAAAAAATTAAATACTGATAACCTTACACTTACCTATGCACAAAATACTTACATGCCGCTAGCCCCCCCCCATAGCCCCCCCCCCTAAAAAAAACAAAGATCTGAAAAAAAAACATTTACACGTACCTTTATTCATTTTTCAATTTTAGAGCAGCCTATCGACCCTTACAGGGTGCTATTTTTTTGTGTTTATCTTTGTTTTTTGTTTTGTTTTTTGTTCTTTTTTATTTTCATTTGCTATAACTGTGGACGATTTGAATTACTTTTATATTTTCAACAAATTAACTGGGCTTCAATTCTGTTACTTATTGTGTCCGCAATTTCTTTTTATAACTCAATAAATGCTTACAAATAAGTTAACACGCAAATATATTATACAGGTAGGTCTTAGAGTTAATTGCATTGCTTATGTAACTACTTATTTGTTATATAAAAGGTATTTTTAGAAAGCTAGAACAGTGCAGGAATGTACAGTCGTCGTGTAAAGATAAATAAATAAATATATGAATAATAAATAATTCAATATTTTTTTTCTTTCTTTTTTTATTTATTATATATATATTTTTTAATATATAGGTATTCATTTATCTACCTGAATTTCAACTGTGGGTGGTATTTAATTCCAAAGGTCCTTTCTGGTAATAACCCATCATCAGGGGAGAAATGAATCCTTTCTCTATGATGTAAATTGCGAAATGGCTGTTTTATTTAGATTTAAATGCAAACGCTCAAAGATTAATTAATGTTGTTAAATATTCAGTGTAAATTAATCTCTAGATTTTAAGATCAAGGGAGGTAATTCAAATTCTGCAGGATATGGTTATAACTGGCGTTGTTATTTAAATGTTTTTTTTTTTGTGTAATTTAAATTCAAACAGTCAAAGATTAATCATTCAGTTATGTTCAAGGGAGGTAATTCATTTTTACTTGTCTACAGGCTTTCTGTTCAGGGGAAGTAATTCATGTTTTATTATGTGCTTATAAACTGTCATTGTTTAAATTATTATTTTATTTTTTTGTAAGATTTTAATTCAAAATTCTGTTTGATACGGTTACGATTAGCCGCTGTTATTTAAAAGATTTTGTAAGATATTAGACGCTCTGGAGGTTCAAAAATTATGTAAGCGGTTAATGGAGGTGATTTTTTTTCTTTTTTTACTTATATGTAGATATATGATCAAGGGAATTTGTATAGATACGGTTAATCTAAGAGAAATTATATATCTATTTCTTCATTCGTTAAGTTGTTTAGATTATGTAGTTATTAAAGTGAGTTGGGTTTTTTTTTTTTGCTGTATGAGTTATGACTGAAGACCGTACATGGAAAATATTAGTATGTTAGATTTTTCGGTTTTACTGTTAATTTTTGGTTTTAACTTTTCAATCAGTATTGATTCTTTTAATCTGAAGTTTCCCTGATTCCTATCATTTGCTAAACTTCTCACGTTAATGTTTTTATCTGGAATATGTTTTAGAGACATATGTTTGAAGAATGACGATGTTTTGGTGGTAATGTGTTCTTTAATTCAGATATGTAACGGTCTTATAGAACTTCCGATATATGATTCATTACAAATTTTGCATTGAATTTGGTATACTGAATATGTACATTCACATAATCCTGTGTTTTTTATGGGGCAGTTGTATAAAGAGCATGGTTTGTTCATAGATGTAGTTTCGGTTTTAGATAGGTGCTGTCTTAACGTTGGGCCGGTGTGTGCAAGTTGTATATCTAGTTGTTCTTTGTGAATGGCTTTGCGTATGGCTGTAGTTACTTTATCATTAAAATGTGGTATTTTAAGAAAGCATGTGTTAGTTATTTTATGTGTTTGCTTTCTTTTAAGTGTATTAATGTGTTGTATGGTTTTTGTGGGGGTATCCATTTAGTTGTAGGGTTTGATGGAACTTTTCAATGGAGGTGATCTTGTCCGTTTCATTCGTGCATCTGTTGCGAATGCTGTTTATTTCATTTGTAACATAACTTATTTTTGCTTGTGTAGGTAGTGCTGACTTATAGTTCACGAAAATGTCATGGCAGGCGGATTTCTTGTAGAAGTTGGTGTTTACTTGGCCCATTTCTGTGATGTAGAGTGTGAAATCGAGTAATGGTAGATGTCCGGATGTGTTAGGGTGTTCAATGGTAAATTTGATATGTGGGTCTGCGTTTTGGAACCTGATGTGTAGTGCAAGACAACATCTAGGCTGAAGGCATATTGCATTGTAGATGTTGGAATGGTGATGATTGTAGTCTGTGCATGACTTCCTCAGAGCTGTTAATGTGACCTGGATAGGTGGGAAGTAGGGGTTTGAGTATCTGTGATAGTAGCCAGAATATTTTGTATAGTGGTCCTTCTATGCTTGATATAATCGGTCTAATTTGTGCAGATGGGCTGTTTTTGTGTGTTTTTATTAGGTGGTAGAATCTGGGAAGTTTGCTGTTTCTAGTAATGCTATTTCGCATGTATCTATTGGGTATGTTTCTTTTTTTGCATATTGCGGTCCAGGCTGTATTGATTTGATTTTCGATATCTGTGGAAGAGATGTTTGTGGTGGGAGAATATAGTGTTCCATCGTTGAGGTGTTCTAGTGCTAGGGATTCGTATGTATCTTGGTTGATGATGCAAAATTCTTTGCCTTTGTCAGCGGGTAGGAATATTAAGTTTTTATCTTTCATATTTTTGAGGGTGAGTAGTTGTGTGTTAGTGAGGTTGGGTGTGATGTTTGATTGTTCGCATTGGATGATTTCCAGTATGTTGTGTCTATTTGTTATGTGTTTGTTTGTTTACCAATTATACTTTCTGTGGAATATTTTATTTAATTTTCTTTCCCGGATTCATTATCGACACTGCACAGACATTAACTTTGCTTTTGTCTTTTTGGAGGATAAATTTTTACATTAGCTTCACTTCCACAATTTTCTTTAAAATTATGACTCTTAAAGGTTTTCGATTATGCAGATTAAAAAAGGTTTTCGATTATGCAGATTAAAAAAATCTCATTTAAATTTGGCAGACATAAGTAGTTTTTGAGATATAAAGAACTGTATTATGCAGTGAGACATAAAATATTGAGACTGTTTGGGGTTCGGAGAACTAAATTGATCTATGTGATATAGGAGGAGTATAGTATATATCTATAAAAGTGTGTGTGTGTGTGTGTGTGTGTGTGTGTGTGTGTGTGCGCGCATTTCCCTATACAATAACTCTATCAATTTTCAGTCTACAGATTCGAAATTTGATATACAGGGTATTGAGATTTGGCATAATTTTTGTAATCGGTTTTCGGCCAGAAATTTGGCTGTTAAGGAGTCAAAGTTCAATGATTTTACCTTTGAGAACTCTACCAAACTCCTTTTTGGGTTTAAACACTTGAAATTTTACATATAGGTTGCTTGGACATAGATCTAACTTAATAACATTTTACATACAAGGTATTCAGAGGTAGGGCAAGCTTTTTAATTGGTTTGGGTCAAAAATTTGAGTTACCAATATATAAATGTATGTATGTATGTTTGCATGTCTACCTAAAACTTTCGACAGAGGCGACTAATTTTTACAAGATCAGTATCGTTTTGAAGTTCGACCTTTCCGACGACAAATATTGAAAAATTGGTTAAAAACATTAATATCTTCACTTGCAACTGGGCACTTTTCTACAGGGGGGATGTCGCTTTTTTCGACGATATTTACGAAAGTCATCCTCTTCTTTTCGATTGTCTAGCCTTAATTAAAACCTACGTCATTTCCGGTTTGGTGGTGGTCGTAACAGCAAAGACGTTAGGTTTTTTCCCCATCCTTTCCCTCCCTTGCGATACGAGTTCAAGCCTGCCTTCCTACTACCACTTTTTTTTTTTTGCTCACCATACACCTACAAACACCCAGGCACCTATGCTAACATAATATATATATGCTAATATAATATAATATAATATAATATAATATAATATAATATAATAAAAGCTATACCCCTCCTATGTCACAGAGATCAATTTAGTTCTCCCACCCCTAAACAGTCTCAATATTTTATTTCTCACTGCACACTTATTTCGCTCCTAATGTAACTATCGCTAGACGTTGCATTCCTATTATGTTACCTAGCATTTTCTCTCCTCTTCTGATGAGAAGCATTAGGATTCGAAATACCATGGTATGAAGAGTTATTACTTACCTACACTCCTAATTGATGCGCTTTTTTTAGTTCAGTCCTTGATTAGCATTTCATAAACAAATAGCATTAGAATGACTTACATTGGAAAGCAAATAGCAAGTCAAACAACCTCCACCATCTGAAATGAATGTGTAGAGAAATCCCCCGCTCTAAATAAAAGGCAGTGGTAGATTTTTTTTTTCTTTAGATCATGAGAAATGCTAATAATAATTTAAATATGAAAAATTATTAAATTATTGATATAATTCTATGATTTTACATTTTAACACTGGAAGCATAATTTTTTATGTTAATTTTATGGAGAGTTAAACATCTGACAGGGTACAAAACCGACTTTGAAATCCTGTGAGCAATGTCTTCTTTTCCTTCCTGTTACCTCCTTCTCACAGAAAAAAACGTTGTGAGCCTATCCCTACTCTATTGCTAATTTAATGGCAGGTGTTCGACTGAGCTTCACTTTAGGCCCCCCCCTTCTATAAAACATTCACGGCAAACACTTATCTAGCTACAGCCACTGTCAGCAATCTCCCTTACTCTCTATCCGTGCCTAAAACTAAACGAAAATTCCATGAGCAAAGCTTTTTTTTAGCTAGAACTGTTCGTTTGTGGAACACAATATCACAGAGCTGCTTTACAGATGACTATAACATGGTCGTTTTCAAGTCGAACTTAAACATGTTCTTCTTGAGTTGTCCTCTTTTAAATAATGAATTTTTGCACACTATCACCGATCATCATCTGGCACTCATTAACTCTTATCTTTGAGTGGCATCTGGGTCTTCATAAGCGATGACTATAGAAAAAAAAAATCCATTATAATATGTTAAATAGAAAGAGAGAAAAGCTGAGCTTTATGAAACGAAAAAGAGAAATGTTTCAGTTTTTGTGAACATAACTTCAAATAATCGTGTGTTCGCAAGACAATCAACTCAAATGTAATTCGTAGTCTATTTTCCTTTATTTACGAACCAAATTAAATTTACATAATATTGTAATTTGATTTGCATTTAAGAAAAATAGTATTCTAAAAAAAAAAAAGAAAAAGAAAAGAACAGATGGATTGTCCAAGAAACATAACAGATAAGTTTTGCAGTAATCAACTATAACTGCATTAGTTATTTAAAATTTTAAATTATATATATCCTAGCAGGCCGCCGGTTATAAAATACTCTTACATATGATATTTTAATTTATGCAGATTTCATATTTAATATTACAGAGCCAATTCTCTATTGATCATTATATTGTACTCAGTATATAGTGATGATTTCAATAGTTTTTAAAAAGTATGTCTTGCGTGCCATTAGCTAGAACCGAAACCAAAACATTTAGTTTTCTAACAGTATTCATTACCATCTGAGCTAACGAAACATGCATATCAAAACTTGACAAATTAACTCAGTTAAACGTATTAATCTATATTTGTGCCTGCCAAGTTCCAATGTTTTAATTTTGACCCCATAGCAGCTATTTTTCTGGAAAAAAAAAACCAAATCGATTTTGTTCCATCATATGTATCAAATTTCAAGTTGGTAGACTAAAAATGGACAGAGTAGTTTGGTAGAGACTGTTCTACGGACAAACAAGGCCACTTTTATAATATGTAGAGATGCATTAGGATTTTACTTGTTTTATAATAATTTTTACTTGAATTTATAAAAAATGAAACTGAAGGAATACAAAAAAAAAGTCACTGCTGATGGAAACAATGTGCTTGTCCCTGGAACTTCATTATATGGTATACTTTTCTCCAACGATGCCGTTTTCAATACTGATCTCTATTGGTCAATGATCTTGACCTTCGAGTGCAAAATGTACCTGACAATTTCTATTTGGCTTACTTTCATGTAGAACAAGGGACTCGAATCACATTTGGTGTTGATGCACATAAATATTATTTCGGCATGTATTTGTTCTTTCCACTATCCAATATCTACACATCAGACAGAAATGAGCGACCATCTCCCCATCCACCAGATCTCTAGGTGGCGGATAGGTGAACGATATGGAGGTTAGCCATGAATAATTAATAAGCAGTCTCGGACCAAATTACAGCCTACTCAGAGAGTTTGTGTTGAATATGTCCTGGTCAGATGAATCTCCATGAAATGCACAGATGCTTGTTGTAAAATGTGAGCTTGGCGAGTGTCGGTCGCCATTACAGCTGATTGACTGACTCGGTTGAGTGGGAACTGTTGACCATGGTTGGTGACCCACTTTGTGTGAATCATGAATAAAATTGTTGGCGTTAGGAAAAGTATCCAGCTTCAAAAGTTTGCTTCAAAGAAACTGGTTTCAAATCCTTGTTGCCATACGACAAGGAAACGTTCAATGCCAGCAGCTGGGAACAAAAGATATTAAATTGTGCAGTAAGTACCAACAGTTTCGTTATTGAAGCTTTAACGATTTAATTTAACCTTTAACATCCTATACTGTATGAAACTGCATTGTATTGTCAATCGACCTAACAATGTCTGAAATGATAACCTTTTGTTTAAATCTGTTTTTGAATACCTTAAAAATTTTCCCATGGAAAGAAAATAACTCTTATCAGTTCTTGTGAGACTTTCATCCAGGTACTAGTATTTATTTCAGTAACTCATCATTCTGATTAAGCAACTTTTTCTTCATGCTTTATTTTAAGAAAATTATTATTCTTTCAAAATTTCTTTTTTTTTTTTTTTATAATAACTCAATTTGTTAAATGAAAATATTATTTTTAGTGTAAATCAAAGCATCAAATTAAAGAAGACTTTTTATAGTGAGTTTCATAACAATTAAGTAAAAGTATTACTGGACATTTCAGCATAGACGACTTTTGATGCTTATCAGGTTCTGTCTGGTGACTGACTGTGATTCCCAAAGATGCTATAAAAGTTCCTTAGGGAACAGATGAATCAGTACACTCTCCCAGCTGATTGGTCAGTGTGTGGCCGAATCACTCAGCAGACGGGTGGGGTAGGCATTCACAAGAGAAAATAGATTTTTATTTATGACTGCTACATAACTTTTCTGAACTATGATGAATAAAAAAATTGGTGTCGCTGTTGAGGCAAAGCTAATCAAAATGATTTGTTCTTCTTGGCCTTTTCGCCAAGATCAAAGTGTAGTATCTGTTCTTCAGACGCTACATTTCAATTTCTTCTCTCTCAGTGGAGGAGAAATCCTTTACGACTAAGACAATTTTTTGTTCCTTTTCTCCACGTTAAAAAACGGCCCTGGTGTCTAAATCTGTCCCGTCGGGAGACATTGTAAATAGGTACTATATTTAATATAACAAAGTTTTAATATTACAAAAGTAACTGGGAAAAGTAATTTCTGATTTAATTACAAAATGTCCTGGATATGTTCCTTCTGATTAATTATAAAATGCACTAGAAATGTCTCTTCTGATTAATTATAAGATGCTCTGAAAAATGTCCCTTCTGATATTTATTTTTTGTTTACTTGCCTCCGTACAAGGGCAGAATTGGACATGAGGTTAGTTAAAAATTTGAGGGGAAACCAGTTCCCCAAATGGGCAATCTGGTCAGGAACAAAAATAAAAATTGTATCAATAATGAAGGGTTTCTCCTCCATTAACCAAGACCAAAAAGGGGGGAATTTAAGTCACTGGAATGCTGAGACTGATATTGCATTCAGAAATTCATGTTGAAGCAATGGTTGCCTAATCTCTAACCATGTTAATGCGTTAATGTATTAATCTCGAAAAGTTGCTGAAACAGTTTATGATTTAAACATTACTTTATTTCAAGTGTATTTTAAACGGGGTGGGGGATATGAATTCAGTCCTGGGAATGACTTGAACCGTTTACGATTTAAACATTACTTTATTTCATGTATATTTTTAACAGTAGTGTGGTAATATGAAACCAGTCCCAGAAATGGCTGAAACCATTTACGCATTGAACATTACTTTATCTAATGTATATTTATAACAGTGGGGTGGGGGATATGAAGTCAGTCCCTGAAAGGGCTGAAACAGTTTACTATTTAGACATTACATTATTTCATGTATATTTTTAGCTGTGAGTTGGGGATATAAAGTCCATCCCAGAAATGACTGAAACAGTTTACGATTTAAACATTACTTTATTTCATGTATATTTTTAATAGTAGGGTGGTGGACATGAAGTCAGTCCCGGGTTTGAAGGAGCAGAAAGTGTCCCCCAGTATTAAATGAGATAGGTGGAAAACATATAGTAGCAGAATACAGAGTCTCACCCGGAATCGAATGGGATAAGTGAAAGATATATACTACCAGAATATGCGGCATCACCTGGGATTGGATAGATGGAACATATATACTATGAAAATACTCGGAATTGATTGATGCATTTGTAATGAAGTAATCAGCGCAGGCAATAAATCAAAGTTATTATTTAAGTAAGGGGGAGCGACATAGTAGCTTAAATTTATGAAAATTATTGTTGAAATTAGTAACATATCCAAGAATTAGGAAAAATGATGAAATGTGGGTTACTTGATTGGTGCGTTTGTAATGAAATAATCAGACAAGGCAATATATCACAGTTATTATTTTAGTAAGGGAGAGGCTGTAAGGTGTGTTAAACTTATGAAAAATTATTATCGAAATTAATAACATATCCAAGAATTATAAAAAATGATTACATATGAGTTAATTGATTGGTGTGTTTGTAATGAAATAATCAGCCCAGGAAATATATCAAAGTTATTATTTTAGTAAGAGAGGGCGATAAGGTGTGTTTAAATTATGAAAAAGTATTGTCGAAATTAGACACATTTTCAAGAATTACGAAAAATGATGAAATGTGGGTTAATTAATTGGTGTGTTTATAATAAAATAATCAGCCCAGGCAATATATCAAAATTATTATCTTATTAAGAGAGGGCGATCAGGATGGTTTAAATTGTGAAAAATGATTGTCGAAATTAGTAACATATCCAAGAATTATGAAAAATGATAATATGTGATTTAATGCATTAGTGTGTTTGCAATGAAATAATTAGCCCAGACAATACACTCAAGTTATTACTTAAACAAAGGGGGCGATGATGTGAGTTAACATTATGAAAAATGATTGTCGACATTAGTAACATATTCAAGAATTATGAAAAATGACGAAATGTGAGTTAATTGATTGGTTTGTTTGAAATGAAATAATCAGCCCAGATAATACATGAAAGTTATTATTTTAGTAGTGGGAGGTTGATAATGTGGGTTAAAAATATAAAAATGATTGTCGAAATTAGTAACATATCCAATAATTATGAAATATGATGAAATGTGAGTTAATTGATAGTTGCATTTTTTAAATAAAATAATCAGTCCAGACAATATATCAAAGTTCTTTTTTAGTAAAAGAGGCCGATGAGGATGGTTTAAATTATAAAAAGATTATTGTCGAAATTAGTAACATATCTAAGAATTACGAAAAATGATGAAATGTGAGTCAATTGATTGGTGTATTTATTATGAAATAATCAGACCAGACAATATATCAACGCTATTACTTAAGTAAGCAGGAAGGCGATGAGGAGGGCCTAAATTTTGAAACATTATTGTTAAAATTAATAACATATCCAAGAATAATGAAAAATGATGAAATTTTAGTTAATTGATTGGTGTGTTTCTAATGAAATAATCAGCCCAGACAATATATCAAAAGTAAGAGATGGCTATAGGGATAGTTTTAATTTAAAGAAAAATTATGGTCGAAATAAGTAACATATCCAAGAATTACAAAAAATGATAATATGTGATTTAATGCATTAGTGTGTTTGCAATGAAATAATCAGACCAGACAATATATCAAAGTTATTATTTTAGTAAGGGGGCGATAATGTCGGTTAAAATGATAAAAAATGATGGTCGAAATTAGTAACATATCCAAGAATTATGAAAAAAGATGAAATGTGAGTTAATTGATTGGTGCGTTGTAAGAAAAATATCAGCCCACACAATATATCAAAGTTATCATTTTAGTAAGGGGGAAGCTATAAAGTATGTTTAACTTATGAAAAATTATTGTCGAAATAAGTAACATATCCAAAAATTATGAGAAATGTTTAAATGTGAATTAATTGATTGGTGTGTTTGTAATGAAATAATCAGCAAAGTTATTATTTAGTAAACGAGGAGGGTCGAAAATGTGGGTTAAAATTATGAAAAATTATTGTCGAAATAAGTAATATATCCAAGAATTATAAAAATGATGAAATGTGATTTCATGCATTAGTGTGTTTGTAATAAAATAATCAGCCCAGAAAATATATCCAAGTTATTATTTTATTAAGGATGGGACGATAATGTGGGTTCAAATTATGAAAAATTGTTGTCGAAATTAGCAACATACCCAAGAATTATGAAAAATGATGAAATGGGGGCTAATTTATTGGTGTGTTTGTAATGCAATATGCAGCCCAGCAATTATACCAAAGTTATTATTTTAGTCAGGGTTGGGCGATAATGTTGGTTAAAAATATTAAAAAAATATTGTCGAAATTAGTGATATATCCAAGAATAATGAAAACTGATGAAATGTTATTGGTGTGTTTGTAATGAAATAATCAGCCAAGATAATATATCAAAATTATTATTTTAGTAAGGTGTGCGATATGGTCAGTTTAAATGATGAAAAATTATTGTCGATATTAGTACCATATCCAAGAATTATGAAAAATGATGAAATGTGAGTTAATTGGTAGTTGTGTTTTTTTTAATGAAATAATCAGCCCATACAATATATCAAATTTATTATTTTAGTAAGGGGAAGGACGATAATGTGGGTTAAAATTATGAAAAATTATTGTCGAACATAGTAACATATTCAATAATTATGAAAAATGATGAAATGTGGGTTAATTTACTGGTGTGTTTGTAATGAAATAATCAGCCCAGGAAATATATTGAAGTTATTATTTTAGTAAGGGACGATATAGTTTTAATAAAAGGGCTAAAATAATATGATTGTGCCTTCATTCATGCTGAACAGAATGCCCAAATAATGCCCAGCAACAATATATCACGGATGAAAAATGCCGCTGTGGGATTTCCACAGGTCCCGCTAGTCTAAATATTAATAGGATAGCATGTGTTATTTATTTATTTTGTGTGTCATGCTTACATCCGAATGACTGTTTAATTTTTATGGACTTCCATTTTTTGTAATAAATATTTTTACCGAGAATTCTTCTTAAGTTTTAGTTTCGGTTTCGATTATAGCAGAAGGAACTAAAGTTATATATATATATATATATATATATATATCCGTATGGATATAAAAGAAGAGCCTGATTTTTCAGAAGAGGTAGATTTTAGACTTGACTATTGAAGTGGAGAGTTGTGTCAGCAGTGCGTCGTGTGTTGAAGTCGGGAGGTCGTTGATAGCAGAACATAAGCATCGTTGCCTCTTGATTTTCTTTTACCACAGTAAAATAGCATTTTCATAACTAAATGTGTCTTTTCTTGTTTCATTATTACAGGAATTAGATAAAGATAAGAGATTAGCTGCAGGAGAAATCATTACAGATTCTGAGAATGATGATAAGAAGGAGGAAAAGGATGACCTGGCTGTTACAGAGACAGTGGATGAAAAGATCCCGGAAACAATCACAGAGGAAGCCACTGAAAATTCAGAAAAGGTGCCGGAAGATGGAAACCCAGAAAATGAAGAAGAAGAAATAGAAGGGGAAGAAGAGGGAGAGGAAGACATAGAGGGCACAGTCGCAAATGAAAGCAATCGTGTGGAAGAGATCAAAGAAGAATAGTCCATAACTGTTATGATATTGGTATTGCCTCAGGAAAGTGAAACAAATGAAACCTAATAAAAACTGCTAATAATATTAATCTTCTTCTTCTTCTTCTTCTTCTTCTTTATTTTCATCGATCCTTATTTTTATTAATGCGTAAGCTAAGAGGTATCATCACCGCAGGTGGACCACGTACAGGTAATTGACTGGATGCACGCATGAAAATATTCATGAAGTTTTTATTTGAAGCAAAAGTTTTATGGATGGTGCCTTTCCTTGCCCAATTCTTTTTCTTGATCAATAACCCGAACTCAACCAAGTCAGTCAGTTAGTTCCTATAGTGTCCAATATCCGCCAAGCCTAAACTTTATATTGAACATCTGTATACATTTCATGGATATATAACTGACTAGTACATATCCTATATACACTCTCTGAGTAGACTGCCAGTTGGTCTAGGATAGCGTATTGAGCATTCGTTGCTAACTTTCATATTTAAAGACTGTTCTCCTACATACCACCTATTAAGATTATAGCATTAATTTTGGTAGCTGGTACATAGTAACTCTCTTTAGACTATTGTCTTTATTAACATCATTTACTTCTAATGGAGGGAGGGGCAAGAAATTAGAAATTTACTGGGACTATTTGTTTTACTCGGCATTGTCTCAATAATCATTATCAACATTATTTTTCTTCATACTTTAATTTTAAAGGTACTTTTGGCAGTGAAGGCCCGCTTAAGAATTATATTTATTAAGAGAGAGTGGGGTAACAAAGACTTTAGTCGTATTTGGTGTTCTTCAGAAACAATAAAATTTTCATTATCAACATCATTTCTCTTCAGACTTTGATTTTAACTCTGCTTTTGATGGTGCTGTGAAGCCCTCCTTATTAACATTAAAGTATTATATGAGGTATGTTCCAAAAGTAATTTTTTATTCTTCCTGAATGGGTCAAAGAGGATTGCAAATTGTATTGTTATGATAACTAAACTTATGCATTCATGACATGAATGTTTAATCTCTCTGTTGCAGCTATTGACGGTGTGAAACTCTAAAAAAGCAACTCCTGTCATAGACGTACATCAGAATCAGAGATGTGTCATTGAATTCTTGGGAAAAGTGTATTGAGAATGGTGGTGACTATGTAGAAAAATAAATTCTCGAGTACAAAAGGTCGTTTGTTTTAATGGTACCGCTACTGTCTTTCTATCTTTTTAATCTTTTAAGTTAAAAAATATAGGAGGCTTTACTTTTGGACCGACCCTTGTGTTTAGTAAGTGAGTGCGTGCATATGTGTGTGTGTATGTGTGGAGGTAACAGAAATTTTTGTTTTACTCAGTGTTGTCTGGGAGCAATAAAATTGTCATTATCACCATCATCTTCATGCTTTGAGTTGAACCATACTTTTGGTAACGCTTTGCAGGGCTCTTTACTAATATTGTAATAGTATATTTGGTAAGTGAGGGTGGAGAAACAATTTTTTTTTTCTACTCGGTGTCGTCCGGGAGCAATAAAATTAATAATTGTAAAATTACAGTATTGCTTTTACTAAATAGTATATATTAAATCTCTTCAGACTATTTTCTTCATCAACATTATTTATATTCATATTATTGTGAAGTGCAGAATGGGAATAAGAAATTAGGAATTTACTGGAATCATTTGTTCTTCTTGGTGTTGTCTGGAATCAATAATTGTAAGATTTGACCTTTATTAGTTTCAAAAATGCATAAGAGCTATTATATTTCAAAATGCATGGCAGCAGAATAGGTGAGAGTTTAGGTGGGAGTGGAGTATATGGGTAGCAGGGTTCTCTAATACTAAAGGCACCATGAAGTTCATGTGTAAGAGAGACACCCACTATATGCCTGGGGTAAAATAATACTTGGACACCATCTTCTATAATATAAATATCATCTGTCTGTTTAAATGTATGTATGTATGTATGTATGTATGTATGTATGTATGGCTGGATGTATGTATGTATGTATGTATGTATGCATGTATGTCTAAAACGTTAACAGAGGCGATGGATTTTCATGAGATCGGTATCCCTCTGAAGCTCGACCCTTCGGATGACAAATATAAAAAATTTGGCCAAAACATTAATTCCTTCACCCTCAATTAGGCAGTTTTCTACAAGGAGGGTCGTTTTTTTCGCTGACATTTTTGCAAGTCATTCAAACCTCATGTCAACGACGTCGCATAAAAGCCATTATTTCAACCACATGGTAAGCGCATTCATAAGACCATTTGTTTTTTTGTTTTTTTTTCACCTCTTTTTCCTCTGGTGTATTACGGGTTCCAGCCTGCTTACTACTCCTATTTTTCTTTTTTTTTTTTTTTTTGCGTTCGCAATTTTCTTTTGGGGGGGGGGGGTTCAACCAACACCCTTACACACACCTCCACTTTCCTTTCCGTCTTTGTGTCATAGGTTCGAGCCTGCCTGCCTGTCTACTGCAACTTTTTTTTTTTGCTTAACACACAACTACAAACACCCGGGCAACGCCGGGCAACCAGGCTAGTTGAAATATATAACGAGATTTGTGCCCCAGGCAATGCTGAGTAACGTTTTTGTATATTCTTACATGTGGTGCTATTGTCAGATTGAAAAAAAAAAATACAAAAAAAAATACAATTTGATTAAATATAGTGAAAAACGCAAATAGTGTGGAACCTTGAGATATGAAAGATTATGCTTGCAAAATTTTTAGCTTACGAAACGTGATGTGAAAATGTTTTTATCTCTGTGAAAAAATTTTCCGGATACGAAAATATAAAAAGATTATTTTTCAAGCACCTAATTCTTAAAATATCTTTTTTAAAATCAGGGTTTTATTCGATTAAAATTTTTTTTGGCAATTTTCTGGAAATGTTTTGTGTTGATTTTTATTTGAAAAACATTTTTTTTACTTGAATTTATATTTTTATCTCCATATTCTTCCATAAATTAAAATTATTTTAAAAATTGAAAAATTAATGTACGCATTACAATGTTTACCACATTTGAAGAAAGATTTTCTGTTTTAATTTTTATCGTACGCCCTCGGAAATTTCTGAAGGAGTTTGTTATTTTTCTTAGAAAATTGAAAATTATCTGTAAGAAAGTGAATAATCCATTTCACTTTGAATCCTTTTTTTCTGCGCGTCTGCGTGCCCATAGATTTAACGTCGTGACCTTATGAGTAATGATTAAAATAGCAGTTAAATAAATTTTCATATCTCTCAGTTGTTTTTTTATTAAATAGAGTTTTAAACCGTGTATCGTTTTATTGCAGGTCGATATTTTTAAAATTTTTAAATTGCTATGAAACGCAGAAAAGTGAAATTTGGTACACTAGAAGAGCATAACAACATACTCTATTTCCCTGATTTTTGTGGAATTTGAACAAATATTTTGAAAGTTATGCTAATTATTCTATTTTCTGGTAATTTTAAGTGTGTATAACTTTATTGCAAGTGTTTAAAAATATTTTCGGTAATAAAACAATATTTTAACTCCATATTTCTATTTATATGAAATAAAGAACATATCCAGTAACAATATTAACCAAAAACAAGAACGAATTTCACATTATTTTGTTTAAGGAACATATTTATCAACATAACTCCCATGCTTCAAAATCATTTTGAATAGCCTTTTGTAAACTAATGATGTCGATCAGTGGATTTGAGATAATGTGATGCTATAGGAAACTTCCAAAACATTTCTCTAAAGTTCATCCTTCGACGTTAATTGAACACCTTCTTCATAAAATTTTATCTTTATTATTGACCAGAGCTACTCAACTGGGTTTATATCGGGAGAAAAAGGTGACCATGTCATCAGATTTTCTCCATTAATGCCTAATGACTTAAGGTAAGATGTTGTAACCTTGGCTGAGTGGGATAGCGCATTGTCATGCATAAAAATCAATTTGCGGTGACGCCAATGGAAGGTCATCAAGCCATGTTGATAAATGCTCATTTAAAAATAAAATATAAGACTGGCTTGTCAGTTTGATACCTTCTGGCACTCTAAATGATACAATTAGTTCATTGTAGATTAGTCCAGCCCAAAACATAACACCCCACCTCCCCGTTGCATTAGAATCGATGAGGGGTAGGGAATCCAAGAGGACTCCAAACTTTGGCCCACCCATCTGGTCTATCAAGGGTTGCTTTGGCCTCATCAGTGAAAATAACATTTTCAAAGCTGGTTTGCATGTATTTCTGATCTCAAGCCAAACGTTTTCCTTATGAGTTTGGTTTAAAACGGGTCTTGTTATGGGCTTAATGCTTCTTGCAATTTCGTTTAAGACAATGAAGCATGTTTTCTGGACAAGGAAGGTATTCCAGCCTTGTCAAATATAGCAGCACTGTTGCTGCCCGGCTGCTTGATAAGTTGACGGCAAATTTTTCTAACATCACGAGCAGATATTGACTTTCTTATGTATTTGTCCTTCCTTGGTTTGATGTTTAGATTTTCAACGAATGAAAACAACGTTTTTCGAGCTCTTCCAAGCTCTTTGGCTAGATCTACGAGAGATAAACCTTCTGCAAGGCCTGCAACAACACGTTCCTTTTCACTAGCTCTCAATCGACCCTTTCTAGGCATTTTGGGAGACCTGCAATAAAGTGATACACATTTAAAATTACCAGAAAATAGAAATATTAGCATGATTATCAAAATATTTGTTCAAATTCTACAAAAATCATGGAAATATGGCACCTTGTTATGCTCTTTCAGTGTTATACCAAATTTCACTTTTCTGCGTTTCATAGCAATTTCAAAATTAAAAAATATTGACTTTCTTCTAAGTAGGCTAATGTAAGGTTTGCATATGTTAGAGCCATTTTCGTTCCCATTGCTGTACCTAGTATTTGAATGTAGTTGCCATTGTTGAATTCGAAGGAATTATTATTTAGGATTATGTCTATACTATTGATGATGAATTGTTTTGTGAATCTAGGGTGTAGTGTGTGTTGATCCAGAATGTTATTGCTTCTTTTCCTAATTCATGGGGTATGTTGCTATATAAACTGCTAACATCAAATATAACTAATAGTATCCCGTTTTCTACTGTATGTGGTAAGGTAGTAAGAAAGTGAATGTCGTCCCTTATATAACTCTTGATTTGATTGGTGAAGGGTTGTAATAGGATGTCTATTAAGTTTCTAAATCTGCTTGTCGGACAGGCTGGTCCTGATACAATGGGTCTAAATGTAAGGTCACTGGGGTTTAGGGCGCTAATATATTCTGAGTTTTGTGTGCCGATGGCATGTTTTATTTCGTCGGATTTATGTTTTTTGGGCAGTAGGGGTTGTTTGTCTTTGTAATGAAATTCGTGAGGAAGTCTTTTTCTTTCTTTTTTAATATTTTGTTGTGTGTTGTACAAAGTTTTGTGATTTTGGTGGTGTTATCTATGTTTGTACTAATGTGTTTATAGTAGTGTTTTCATCTAGTAATTCTATAATTTTTGTTTCATAAGTTTTGTCCATGATTACTACAGCACTGTCTTTGTCTGCTTCTTTTATAATTATGTCGTTATTATTACGGATCTTTTCGAGTGCTTGGTTTTGCTTGTATATGATAAACAGAAAAACATACGAAGATAACCATGAGAAATTAAATCTAAACAAGAATTACAATTGTTCCATGACACAAAATTTGTGTTGTTGAAATAAAGAGTTCGAGTGTACGGAAATGTAAATTTACTTACATATTCTCGACTGTGGTGACACGACACTCATTGAATTATATGGATCGAATAAAGTGGTCTGGTTAGTTAACTCTAACAAGAAAAATAACCTAACATAACAACTGTTAGAGTTTTTTTTTATTTAAACAACAAAAAAACAAAACAAAAACAAAAACAAAACAAAAAAACAAAAAAGGAACATGTAAAAACAGCAAAGTTATTTTGAGAAAAGGATCAAACCAGTAAGAGTCTGAGTCTTGTTTCTGAATTTCTTACCGATAATAGCGCCTTCTTGTGTTAAAACTAAATATCTCAAAACGGGATAACTCTGGCTCAATATTACGGCCAGGTTTTTTTTTTTAAATTTTTATTTTTATTTTTAATTTAATTTAATTTTATTATTATTATTATTATTATTATTATTATTATTATTATTTCTTTCTTTCTATTATTAATAACAAGACTCCGAATAGGTCATACCTCTATAACACACTCCTACCTACTCAAAAAAGAAGAAGCCCCACTATGCACACCCTGCCAGGAACCATACACAGTGAATCATATATTAACAAGATGCAAAGACTTGAAAACAAACCGACTGAATCTATATAATGAAAAGACTATAAAGAACATATTCACTCGTGTAGACCCAACTACCCTTCTCAAATATCTGAAGATAACAGGGTTACTCAACAAAATTTAAAAAAACAAACAAAAAAAACAATACCTTATCTAACTATACAAACATAGACACTGAACACTAGACACATACATAAAACTTATAACTATTAATGTATATAAAAAAAAAGAATCCTGCATTAAATAACTACATAGGTTGATATGCCGTAAAATCAATCAATCAATCAACCAATCAATCAATCTATCTATTATTCAAAGTATTTGAGAAATAAAAAGACTGCAATTACAAGAAATTATACAGATGATTTGAAACTAGAGATACACGATCTCTGATCCGGAAGGTTGAAAATCATTGCAGAAAATCTGTCACCATATGACAACAGCTTGCCTTTATTCTCATACATCGCTAACCTTATCAAATTCTTTAGAAAGTATTAATGTTATACCTGAATATTTATTAGAAAAATAATGAAGATGTTATGTACTTAAACTTTAGTAATTTTTTCAAAAGCTCATTTTCACCCCAAACAAGACATATTGTCACTTGAACGTAAGGGGCTATAATTTATGATCATGTCTAGCAGAAGATTGAAGGGAGTTGAGCAGTAAAATATCCGTTTACATTACATTTAAACTTCTGCAGGATAGTACAGTCTGGGAAGCAAGAAACAGGGAAGGAATGCTAAAGACCAGCAATTTGAGAGAAGAAACTATTAGAGTAGAAGGCTTTCCGGCATTTAGGGACCTCATTAGAATAGTGGTAGGCTTCTGTTTGTCAGGAGTATGTATGTCGAGGGAGCATAAGTGCTGAGAGTTCATCAGAGGACATTCCATTGAGTATACTTGCAAAACAGGCACAGGGATGCCACATTGTGGCGATGGAACAGAGGCTGGAGCTTGGTTGATAGTACGGGATTAATTTGATTTGAAATTTTGAGAGTAAAGACTAGTGTACCATTATATATCGCTGAGTCCGTCTGTCTGTCTGTTCCACTTTTTCTCAAAAGCTCCTGAAATTTTATATGGACCTTTGTTATAAGGTGCAGCAAACTAAGTATTATGGTATGCGTTCAGTGCAGTAAGGGATTAACAGAGGACATAGTATGTATGTTCCACTTTTTCTCAGAACCTACTAGGCTGAGCTTATTACATTTTCACATGAGTCTTTGTTATGATAAGGTGAAGCGAACTAGGTATAATGCTATATGTTCAATACACAGAGATTAATAGGATTAGTATTCAATGCAAAATGAACATAAATTTAACTATATGCAACTTTGGCACAAAGCACTTATTGTAATCAACTGGCGATTACTATTGCCCATTAAGAATGGGCTGCAAAATCAAGCATATATATATATATATATATATATATATATATATATATATATATATATATATATATTTAAATGAGTGTAGCCATTAGCAATTGTAGGTTTTTCAGACTTTTATCATTTTTTAATATTGTAAAATATTTTATAACGTGTTTCAAGCCTTGTTCAGCTCTCTTCAGATATTTTTATATAAAGTTTTTTAGTTAAAAGTTGGGAATTTCTTTTTGGAAAACATTTTATTTCTGCCAACATTGTGTTTTTCAGAGAAATGCCAATCTCAGACTTTTTGTCATACATATATACACACAGTAGTCGGTGCACTGGTCAAGAGTTCAGTCAGTTAGAGTTAAGTCCATTTAGTGGACAAGGGGACTTTGAGTCTATTTGGTGAATATTTTTATGGGTTTTTATGAGTTTCTTTCTTTTTTGATGTGTGTGTCAGTGTGTGCTTGTGTGTTAAGGCGAAGGCTGTGTGTTGCATGTGTGCGTGTGAATGTGTGTGGGTTAAGATCTATGATTTCTTCTTTCACATGTGTGTGTTTTTGTGTGTGTGTGTGCCTGTGCGTATATGCGCATGCCCGTGTGCATGGGCTAGGGTGGGAGTCGTGTGTTGCATGTGTGCATGTGTATATGTGGGTTAAAATCTGTGATTTCTTATTTTCACATGTGTGCGTGTTCCTGTGCACGCGTGCGCATACCTCTGCGTGCGTGCCCGTGTGTAAGAAGAAGATAGACGCAGGATATCTAGATAGGTTTAAGGTCGATTCCTAATCTAAGCATGCATACATGTATTCAGTCACCCACACACAAACACATGCACACATACCAACAAAATGGAAAATAGATGATACACACACACACATATATATGCATATATATACACACATATATATAGAAATATAGAAATATAAATGCAGGAGTATACATACATACACACACCTACACATACATACACACACACGCAAAAAAAAACCCACACACACAGCCACACACCACACACATATTGGTTAAAGTTGTCTTAGTCTCGAAAGTCTTTTATTAAATGTGGGCAGAGTAGTGTATTTGTTTCTAATCGTTTGTTTAGTTTAGGGAAACGGTAATATATTGGATATGGACGCGCATGCCCGTGAATGTGTGCATGTGCTTTATTGTGCTTGTCTTGATTCATGTGTTAGGGTGCATGTTTGCATAAGCATGTGTGCGCGTAAGTGTATTTTGTGTTTTGCCTATTTCTGTGTGTTGTTATTGGGATATGTTCAATGCGGGGTTGAACTTTGTTATGAAGTTTTTTTCTTGTGTTAGTAAGTAGAAGTAGTTGTTAGTTTGGAAAATGGACAATATCTCGAATTTACCGCCACTGCATGTTTGTATGTGCTGTGGCACATGCAGGTGTCTATTTTCTGCGATTTTGAAGTTGAATCGATGTAAGGCTACTCTATTAATAAGGTTTTTAGTGGCGCCTATGTAGGATTTATTGCATGCTGCACATTTTATTACATAGACTACATTTTTTGAGGTGCAGTCTAGGTCTTTTTTAGTTTTGAATCTTTGTATGGGGTTAATGAATGTGTATGTGTTTCCCTCTAATATTATGTTGAAGACTCCACATCGTTGTTTGTTGCATTTTGTGACTTCTTTTGCTGTGTTTTGATTGAGTTTGAATGAAGTAAGAATGCCGTTTAGGTTTTTGGGTTAGCGTTTGCTTTTTATTATTTTTGTTGTTTTAAGGGAGTTGTTTAGTTTGCTGTTTTGGTTAAATAGGACAAGGCTTTTCGTTATCTCTGTGAAATATTCTGGGTTGTTTGTGTCGTGTGTGGAGACGTATGGTAGGATTTGTTCTTTATTTCGTTTTTTAGGGGTTCTCAAATCTACTAGTATATTTATCGCTAGTTGGATCCTTTTGTCTATAAGTTGTAGTTGATATTTTCTTTTTCTTAGATTCATTCGTAGTTCCTTGAGCCGGATTGTTTGAAGGTTTTTGCCTGTGACTATGGTGCAGATTCTACGTGCTAGGGTGCAGGGAATGGTTTTTATGCCACTTTAAGGGGTGATGACTTTTAAAGTGTAAGCATTGTTGAGTGTCTGTAGGTTTGCGGTAGATGTCTGTGATAATGTTATTGTTTAATTTTTATCAGTATGTCTAGGAAGGGTAATTCTGTAGAGCTTTGTTCTAGGGTGAATTTAATTTTGGGATGTAGGTTTTGAAGTATGGTGTGTAAGTCCTTGATGTCCCCTCATGTGGGTTTCCACAGGATGAAGCAGATATCAAGGTACCTTTTCCAGGATTCTATAAACAGTTTTTAGTGTTGTGACCAAATGTTTGTTCTATCTTTTCAAATAAAGTTTCTTTTAAGTAGGCTAGTGTAAGGGTTGTGTATGCTAGAGCCATTTTCGTTCCAATTGCTGTACCTAGTATTTGAATGTAGTTACCATTGTTGAATTCAAAGGAATTATTATTTAGGATTATGTCTATACTATCGATGATGAATTGTTTTGTGAATCTAGGGTTTAGTGTTTGTGTGTATTTGTTGATCCAGAATGTTATTGCTTCGTTTCCTAATTCATGGGGTATATTACTATATAAACTGCTAACGTCAAATGTAACTAATAATGTCCCGTTTTCTACTGTATGTGGTAAGGTAGTAAGAAAGTGAATGTCATCCTTTATGTAGCTCTTGATTTGATCGGTAAAGGGTTGTAATAGGATGTCTATTAAGTTGCTAAGTCTGCTTGTCGGACAGGCTGGTCCTGCTAAAATGGGTCTAAATGTAGGATCACTGGGGTTTAGGGCATAATATATTCTGAGTTTTGTGTGCCGATGGCATGTTTTATTTCGTCGGATTTATGTATTTTGGGCAGCAGGAGTTGTCTTTGTAATGAAATTCGTGAGGAAGTCTTTTTCTTTCTTTTTTAATATTTTGTAGTGTGTTGTACAAAGTTTTGTGATTTTTGAAATGGTGGTGTTGTCTATGTTGGTACTAATGTGTTTATAGTAGTGTTTGTCATCTAGTAATTCTATAATTTTTGTTTCATAAGTTTTGTCCATGATTACTACAGCACTGCCTTTGTCTGCTTCTTTTATAATTATGTTGTTATTATTACGGATCTTTTCAAGTGCTTGGTTTTGCTTGTATGTAAGGTTGCTCGTGGTTTTGCCTTTTCTTTTTGAAGGTTGAAGTTCCAGAGATTTTCAAAGAAGGTGTTTAGTTCTTTTATGTTGTTCTGTTTGTTAGGGAAATATGTTGATTTGTTTTTTACTAAAGAATCATCTTTGGCCCCTTTGTTATCTAATGTTTCTATTAGTCTAAATTTCTGTTCGAATTCTTTAAGGTCATTTTTTAGTTCCATTATATTGCTTTTAGGAGTGGGACAGAATTTGAGGCCTAGCTTTAGTATTTCTGTTTTGCTTTTTGATGAGGTGTATGTGGATAAGTTGATTAGTTTAGGTCTAACTTTTTCTAATCTGGAATTGTTGTTCCATGAGGGATTTCTAAAAAATGGTGGGGATTTTGGTTTCCTTGTTTTGATAGGTTGTGTGTTTTAGGGGGTGTGATGTCCTCTTGTAAAATCAGTTTTGTGTGTATTATTATAAGGGTTGAGTGTGAAATGATTGAATAGGTTATTATTATATGTTGTTTGTGTTGGATAATTGTGTTCTAGTTGGAATTGATGTTGCTGTTCAGGATATTTGTATTGTTGTACAGGGTTGTGTGGCTGGGGTTTGTTGTAGTGTAGGTTTGTTCGTTGGGATTGGTGATGTATGGAATATTTGAATTGTGCTCATTGATGAAAGAAATATCTTGGGGGTTTGTTTCTTTGTGGGGAATATATTTTTTTTATTTTAAATTATGCTGCAAAAATTTAAAGTAATGAACATTGCAAAGTGATAGCGAATTTAAAAAATGGATATTTAAAAAATTTATAATAAATATTGTGAAATATATTTTGTAACAAAGGACAAGTTGGTGGTATTTATTTCGCCCCCACAATTAGAAATGTGACACAAGGGTCGGAAAGTGGGATTGAAAAGTCAGCGCCCCCAAGGTGGCGCACTCTGACCTACACAAGATGCCAATTAAAAATAAGTGTGATGCAGTCAATTTCCGCATGAATTGTGAATCCCAAAGAAAATGGGGTTGGAAGCACCTAGTAATGTTACTGGAAGCTCTCAACCTTTCACCGTCCCCCCTAAAGGATCTCAGGGACCCCTATACAATAAATTTGTCCATCGTCCACCTGAAGTTTTATAACGTCCTCTTAGTAGGTGGTACAGACCCTGTTGGGAAACCCTGGTCTAAACTATTCTTATTTTAGTGCCAAGGTAAAAAGAACAACAACAACAACAAAAAAAAAAAAAAAAAAACAGTGACACCAAGGAATAAAGCTGCAGATAAGCAGGATAATAAATAAGAATTATAATTCAGATGATAATGTGATGTAAGTCAGAAGGTAGAATCATATTCGATCTGCGACTGAGATTGTTTTAATACTTTCAAGTTTGAGCGGAAAATGAAAATATAAACATTTGTGTTAACTAAGATGGCATTAACGGTCAATAGTTTTCAGTTCAGTTATCTCCCCTTTTCATATTGGCTGTTTAGAGTGTCTAACGCTAGATGGCTCTGACTGGAAGTCACTTTGCATAGGTGGTAGTGTTATTAATGTAAAAACTTCACTCTTTTGATTGAAGAGTGCAAGTTATTGAACAAGCTGAATGAGGAAATATTGAAAACAGAGACGTTAACATGCAAGTTGAGTTGCTTGATCGGCAGGCATTATAGTAGAAATATAAGTGCTTGTCCATAACTCCCCTTTAAAAAAAAACTTTATAATGTATGTGACGAAAAAAAATAGTGTACACCAAAAATCACGTAAATTGATCTAGTAGTTTTATTTTTATATTTTTTATAAATAAAAATTTTTTTTTAGCAATTAATTGGAATTTGTAAGCATTATGATGATGTACAGGGCTGATTTTTAAACTTTATTTGTGGAGAGGGATTTTAAAAATGAGTTAAGCAGTTATGGATTTTAAAATCGCGTAATGAGATCGTTGTTCGTCGTTTAGCAAAATAAATAAAAATAAAAATCGATTTTCTTTTTAAAAATAAAACTGGATCAATTCACGGGATTTTTTGATGCCCGCTATTTTCTTTTTATAGATAAGCATCGAAATATAATATAGTTCTCGTTAATTTTGAATTTATTTTTGCTTCTCATTACCACGATGAGAGTCGAGAGGAAATGCCATATTTGTCTACATTACATCTCGAATCAAACTGTTTTGTATTGCTCGTGAATCTTTTACTTTGGGCAGAAATTAGTAGTGTGTATATATATATATATATATATATATGAGTCTGATGAATCCTAGTATGGATGAAACGCGGAATATTCTGTGTAACTTAATTGCCATATATATTTTATAACTTACTACCTAGCTCTACCTACGTAGTGAGCACTGTTGAAATAAATACTTAAAGGTTACGCATAAATTTATACTTCCGTATATTAATTTATGTGATTAAATGAAGTAATTATATATATAAGAGCAAATAGTTAATAAAACATGTTAAAAAACACTTTGAAAAAAGAGTTAAAAATATATTTAATTTGAAAAGGAAATAAGCGGATAGTCCTTAATCCGCGGAGTTTCGAAGAAATAATTCCTACCCTCTGATGAGAAGGAAAGTAACAAAATGCGGGATCGGATTTTGCATGCAAAAGTATTTGATGAAACTGCAATAAGTCAAAGATCTTACTTGATAACAAAAGGTGAAGCATAGGGAATAGGGCGAAGAAAAAAGTAATTTCACGTGAATGGATAGTCTGGTGAAAGGTAAATATCCAATTATATATATATATATATATATAATTACCGTTTTATCTTAGTTACACATGTTTCGGTTACCAAATCGTATCAACGACCCAGTAACTTCAGACTTTACAGAAATTTCTGTAAAGTCTAATGAAGTTGATACGATTTGGTAACCGAAACATGTGTAACTAAGCAGATAAAACGGTAATAAAAAAATTATATATATTTGCTCTGCAATAGTATTGAGAACTTAAGGTTTTTACTAATTACAATTTTTGCTATATATATATATCATGGTATAATCACATTGGTACACCAACCAGTTCTCACTAGATCACCAAAGTTAAGCAACGATGAGTCTGGCTAGTAGTACCATAAATTTGTAAGAAGAAGATGGTTAAAGAGAAAAGAAACAAGTTTTCTATAAATAAACTAGTAAAATCCACCGTTTGAACATTTCGATCCCCAACCTTCAATTGACTGAGAATAACGGTTCTATGCACATGGTAAATTACAGATTTCACACCTCCAAGAACTGGTCTTAACTTATGCTTAGCGATCCATTGAATCATTTCGAAATTGTCAGACAGCTTCGTGAAAAATTGGAATATTGTTATTTCTTCAGTCCGCATGAAATCATTATCAAACTCAGCTGCCATTTTCTTTCTAGGCTGCTATGTCTACGCATTATCAACTTTCCTAAATGAAACTGTCAAAATGAACCTGCCTTGAGTTTAAGAAGCAACTCTAATCTGCATTCCAGTCACTAACCCATATTTTTATAACCTACTTTCGTAATAAAGACAACTGTCATGATCATCGCCATCGTAGCCATTACTGGCTATTAAATGAGTATCATTATTAGTTTTATTTTCTCTACCTACCTTGCAAGTAATCTTGTTTCACTATTGAATTACATTAACTTGCATTTCAAAACGTTTTTCAAGTTTACGATCAATTTTGGAATACTGACTCCTAAAAAAAAAAAAAAAAAAGAAAAAAACAAGTGAAGCATGCATGGTCCCCCATGAATGCACAGTGAACGAGGCATAAAATAAATGATTAAGCTCAGCATTTGCCCCCCCCCCCTTTAGCCCCAAAAGTCCCCAGGGGACGTCAAATCCTGGTGAAAATGAACAAACGGTACATATGTAAATTTGAGTTCTGTACCCTGCTAAAAAAAAAAAAAAATGACTAAGTCCATCATTTGCCCCCCCCCTCATTTAGTCCCAAAAGTCCCCACGGCCTTAGCATATTGAAATTTGAGTTTACCATCATGCAAAACTACTAAATAGACATGCATAGAAATTTTTGGAAAAATCTTATAAATTTTCCTAATGTGTGCGTGTGTTTGACATAATTTTTGAATTGTAGAAACATTAAGCAAGTACGGAATAAAAATCGATTGTAAACAGATTTTATGAACGTCATATCAGGGGATATAATTTTAAATGGGAAATAAGCGTTACACCTCAAATACTATTTAAGTGGCTTTCTATTCAATAATTTAAATACTGCCAAATTTCTGTCAAGTTCGAACAATCACGGAGTAATTGATTTTTTTCAAACTATTAACAAAATTTTATAATCACTGATGTATTTATGATTAAACTGAAATTTATTATGATGAATTAATTCTGATAATAGGATTTTAATTTTTAACTTTTTTTTAATTAAATATAAAAATTGTAAAAGATAATACAAGAAAAATATTTACTTGCTTTCAAACAAGAGTAAATATTTAACAAGGCCGATAGCCATTAGTCGCGTGCTCTCGTGTAATGAATGAATGCGTGAATGTAGGATTGACATGAAATTCTTAAAGATAAACTAAAATGACAGAAAAATGGGCTGAAATGACTTAAATAAATAAAAAGTAAATGACTTAGAATGACTTTAATGAACTTAAGGATGAATTGAATAACCTTAAGAATGACTTGAATGCTTAAAAAATAACTGGAATCCTTCAAAAACAACTTGAACGATCTGGAGAATGACTTAATGGCTTTGAGACTGACTGGTTGTAAAGTGGGTGATCATTTTACATTAAATTAATGCAGAATAGTGATCTCCCACTTTATATCACAAAGTTACAAACATAAGTACAGCATGTAGTAAGAACAGATGCTACACTTTGAGATATTAAATCCTTTATTCATGTTAAAAGTACAGTTAAAATCAACAATTAACAAAAAACTTAGGCACATGGCCAACTCAAAAGGGGGGATTGTAGGGGTCGTTGGTCATCCTTGTCACTCTAGAACAAAATCAAAAGTTTCTCCCAGCTAGTATCTTCTTTCACTATAATACCGCATTCCCCCTTTCGTACTGGAGGACGTCCTACTTAACTCCCAATTTTTAAAACATTTCTTATTGACGTGTAAAAACAAAAAAGATGACAATAAAAATGGTACAATAATTCATTTGTGTCGAGGGCGTGGGGGGGGGCGGGAGAAAAAAAAAACAAAAGGTGATTAGTAGGACCCTCCCAACCCTGTCTAGTTGATAGACTGCCCGTTCCACTAGGTTCGTAAAAGGAACCTCGCTTCTGCGGGTCAGTCTCTAAGTGGGGATGCCCTCTAGATGGGGGTGAATGGAGAAAAGAAAATTTTGTGGATAAGGAAAAGGGGTTAGTTTGTATTTCTTTCTCTCCAAGATGGGTGAAATTTAGAGGAAGGGGTGGAAACAAAAATTGCAAGTAGGAGGGGGTGGGGATCTTGGAGGCTTCCTAATCAGGGAGGGATGGAACACACACTCAGCTAGCTGAGAGTCTACTTGTTTAATTTTACTTTACGGAACTGCGTGTTCTACACCTAGGCAGGGAACACATATTCAAATTTGGCTCCTCTTTGTACACACAGACTTGCTACATGTATCATCTTCTGTCAAATGTTGCGCAATGCAGCCTTCTTCTATCACATCTGATCTTCACCTACAGTTGGTGTTTAAAGAAAGTGATCAGATCCTGATCAGAAAAAGACCCCCCCTTGGCAACTTTGCAGACGCGACGTCCAAAATCACCATTTTTGCCATGGCCAGGATCGTAACGTAGACCATTTGTCTTTCCCCGGTCTCAGTAATTGGGTGAGGATGCTCAGGATCGATGCAAACCGTCACCTCCCTGACATACGACCAGTACCGGCGGAGTTTGCGGCAATCGAAGAAAGTGGCCAAAAGACAAGAAAAGCTTAAAAAGCTAAGAACAGCATCTATTAACAACAGACCTTTGATCTTAACCAAAAAGGCCAAGCACAAAAGTGTTATGGACAGACCGACAGAGTGACTTGCACGCAACTAAAAATATGTATATATCTGTGAGGAGGTACTTAAATCCTATTTAAAACTATATCGTCTCTAAGAATGGTCTTGGACTATCTTCCATTGACATTTATTCCATAGATGCTTAATTTTCATACCTTGCCAAAATTAGTTCTCCGGTGTCTAATTTTCCTAAATTTAAATTAAAATAAAAACATAAAAAGTGATTTTTAATGTTTTTGATTCATTTAGGATTTTAGCTGTTTTTGCTTTAAATAGCTGGTAGGTTTTGTCCGATCTTCTAGGTGTATGTGTGTGTATATATTGTGTGTGTGCATACACTAGTGATTGGGACGATTCCAAATTTTTTCCGATTCCGATTCAATTACCAATTCTGTTTTAAATTCCCGATCCGAGACGATACGATTCTTTTTAAATTTCTAAGTATTTACTGAAAAACCAAAAAACAAGATACACAATTATAACAGAAATACTTTTTACTAATATTGTGAGAATTTTAGACTAACACTTTGGCTAAAAATGATATTTTCCTTTTGTTTTATGCGATTTCATATGGACGCCTTGAAAATCTTGCTGGAAAAAAAGCACAAACAATTATTTTTAAATTTAAGAACTTGTACATTAATTTAACCTAAAATGATAAATAATCATTTCTAGGCTACTTTAACATTGTGGAAATGTTCACTAACCCAAAGTATGACTGGCAAGGTTGTAAAACTATGCGTAATCGGTTAGACCCCCCCCCCCCAAAAAAAAAAAGAAAAAAAAAAGCTTACAAAATTTATTTCCATAAAGAAAATAATTTTTGGTTAGTGTTCTAAAAATGCTACAATGTCTGAAATGAAAAATCATTTTACATCCAATATTGAAGCGGATCTCCACCCCTAAATTCTTAAATTGTTTTATCTTTTCGCCAAGTTTTTTTAAAGCTTTAACACGTAGTCGCCTAAAAAATATTTTAGAAGGGTAACCTAGCCGAGAAACTATATACTACTACTTGTAAGTTCTTATATTATAAGTTTAAATATAAAAAAATAGTAATCTTTTTAATCTATAAAGCAGTTGAAATGTATTTAGAATAGATTTTTAGAAATACACTTACATTTTAATGGTGGTAAAATGTCCATGTCTTTCAGTGGAAACAAACCACCCAAAGATTTCAAGAATTTACTAGTAGTCTCGATTTTATTGCTTCTACAACCAATCAAGCTTAATTTTACAATCAGACCACCGATCGGGTGTGCAAAAACGAATCTCCGAAATCAACCCAACAGCTCTATTTGTGCTATGCACTAACCATTCATCAAATCAGGCTCGTGTACATCCCGCTTCTGTAGCGGTTCACTTAAATTTTTTTTTTGCTGCATACTGGACCGGTTATTCTTGTTCTTTTCTGCATCTACACATCACTAGGACGTCTTGATTCAGTTGACTGGTCTAAGTATCAAGCAAGATGCTGTAAATGTAAAAACAATTATTGGAAGTCGTCATCACCCTGGAACAGCTCACAGGAGAAAATGCAATCGTTTTTTTATTTCTGAACTTTGGAAAACTTCTCCCAGAAATCAACGATGCCCAGAAGTATTATTCAAGAAAAGGGGGCTGGATCTGCAACAAAGTTCTGTCAGGCTGACGGCGTTGAGAGATTGCCTTCTTCTGAAGAGAGAAAAGATGGTGAATATTGCAATAGACAAATAAAAAAAACTGGACATCGTATCCACAAAAGAAACGAATGGGTGATGAACAACTGACTGATGCATCACTGGGGGTTCATACCAACTTTAGACTGGAAATGCTGTCTCATAAACAGGTTGACTGGAGAAATATCTTGCAGAATTCAACAAGTTCACAATCTTGCAAGTAAATATGCTTCTCTTACACCAAATCTGCTTAATGATAATTATGATTGCCAGCTTGGGGAAGTTGACGAAGATTTAGATAAAGAAATATTCTTTGCTGAAAGGAAGGGATTACAGTATTTGTGAAAACTTCAGGAAAAGACAAAATCGATAAACCTCTTAAACTTTATACAGCGATACCATCTTAGGGATTCTGTCCCTAATATGATCTTGTGCATTTTCCTTACCCAAGCTATTAGCGTTGCCAGCTGTGAGCACTTTCATGAAACTGAAGCTCATAAACTACCTTTGATAAAAAATGAGCCAAACAAGGGTTACAGATTGGTAATCCTCTCCAGAGAGAAGGAACTTGTCGATAGAGTGAATTTTTATAGAATTATTGATAAAAAGTAAATAAAAATGATTTTATCATTTAACCTTTTCATGTTTTCAAATGTTCTCATTTAAATTTATAAATTTATTTTTCTAAAATGTGACTTTTCATTTAAATTTAACGCTCAAACCGAGCGATTACACAAGGATTTCAAAAAGCATGGATAGAAGACGATTTTTTTCCTCTTCGAGAGGCTCGCCCTCTTAATTACAAAAAAAAAAAAAAAAAAATTGTGTAAACATTAGTTCAATGAAAATAAATATTGAGGACTTTGGAATTTTGAAGTTTTTGACAGGTTTTCATATACCAGCAGTGAGGGGGGACGTCAAAAGAGGTAATCATGACAGCGGAAGTAGGGGGACAGAAACTGATGCTACGCCACTGCATAAGACATTAAATCGAAACTGATGCATAACATTCGTTAATAGGAATACAGGTGGTTTACCCCTCACCTCTACTCTGCCAATAAGGAACAATACACACGTTGCCATCAGTTTAACAACCGTTTTACACGCTGGCATTCATTGGACAACATTTAGAAAACTTTACTCTAGCCAGTTTATTTATCCCTCTCTCAAGTTCATCCTTATCACCTAAAATTTTCCTTGAACTTACCCTGCGAACTGACTGCAAACTCATTTTATATTCATTAACGTAGAATGAGTTCTTGGGTTAAGGATTTTTATTCTCGGCCGCTTCAAATCAGATTAGACCATTCCTGTAATGATCCGGTCCCTGTTGTGAGAGTTTAGTTCTGTACCAAGCTTTGCTTTCTCTAAGATTATTAGTTTATTGCTGATCGCCTGAGCCCCCCCCCCATTTACTGGAGAATGCTGACGGGGTTGTCCAAGCACTTTTTGCAGGTTCCCTGAGGACTTCTCAATCCCACTTTTCTACACTTGTGTCTAAGTTCTTGCAGTGGGAGAGAAACACTTTCAATATGACAAAGTTGCCTTTCCTGCACACTATAGTGTCCAATTTTAATCTTTCCTTGAGATCATTAGTGTTGAAATGATTACTCGGGGGGGGGGGGGGGCGCACGTTCTGAAACACAAAGGCAAACATCTAATTGAAGAGAAAACAAACGCTTATATAAAAATATGTATCTTTATTTTGGAAATTCAAAAATATATAACAATTCATAAAAAACTTAAATGTCATTTTTTTTTAATCATCAACTTTAGTGAAATAATAAATGCCAAATATCAAAATAAAATAACCAATTTTTTTTTTTTTTCAAACCAATTTTTTAAAAATAATTTTCATTCAACGGAAATCCTTAATAGAAAATTCTGTTCTTTGGAAACAGTTTTTATGCTTAAGTAGATTCTTTCACAAAATAAATCTAAAAGACAGCATCACACGAATTGGAGTTGAACAAATAAAAATAAATACCCCCCCCCCCCCAAAAAAAAAAAATAACAGGATGTAACCCAAGAATTTTAGAATTCAGCAAATCATTTGATCCCGTTGGAATTTCTCATAGAAGTGAGCAGTTAAAGTTTTATTCTTGAAATACTAAAACTGATATTCACTTTTTTGCCATTAGTAATTTATACATAATTCCGAAAAAAAAAAAATAAAATAAAAAATTAAAAGCGAAAAGAGGAAGTAGACTGTCGAGTCACGTTCTTAGCCTCCAAATAAGTTTTTCGTAATTTTCATAGCTTATATTGCAAATTATTTTTTTAAAATTTGCAAAATAAAATTAAGATTTAGAATATAATTTTTTTGTAAATCTTTCAAGATTTGATATAGTTTTACATTGGATCTTAGAGACATCAACTTTATTTTTATTTATTTTTTTTTTAATTTTCATAGAACTCGTTACAATTTTGACAAATACATTTAACTTTGTCAAATTTAATCAGGGTTCTATTCATTATTTACACGGTCTTTTTAGGGATATACAGCGTTTTAAACAATAAAAATGTGAAAGACAAATTAGGGCTTTATTGCGTCTCAAAAATGTAACTTAAAACAATTGTATTTTTCAGTTCTTTTTCGTTAGAATTATCTAATTGACCCTGACACTATCAATTATTTTGTCATAATTGACCCAGTAGCTCTTTTTTGGCGTTTCTATATTATAATAACGAAATAATATTAAATTACAAGTGAAACAAATACCTACAAATACCTATCAAGTCTCAAATATCTAAAAATTACGAAAAACGATAAGGTAGAAAATTAAAAATAATTAAATGAAGCAAAAATGACTGGTTTAAAAAAAAAAAAAAAAAGGTTGACAGGGGAGATAATCAAGTTCTGTTGCTTACGTCACGTAATGAACTAGATTCAAAATCTCCAAAAAATTTCATTCTCATCTAAACTTTACCGAAAACTTATTTTCCTACCTTACCGTTTTCCATAATTTTTGGATACCATTTGTTTCACTTGAAATTCAATATTTTCCTTATCAATATAGAAGCACCATTTTTCTTAAAATGGTCAATGATTTCACTGTTGTATTCCTATTACATCATTCTGTTTAGTTTAAGAATAACCCGAAACATTGTAGAATGTTTTACTTTTCATGTACGACAAATTAAGGCATGACAAACTACTTTTGATTATTTTCTATTCAATCAAACGGGATTCTTATCTCAAGAACAAAAAACATCAGATATTAATTTAGGCGGACTGTTTGTGCATGTTGTCGTTAAAGGTCTTTGCTAAAGCAAAAAAAAAAAAAAAAAAAAAAAAAAAAAAAAGTGGATTTTTCATTATTTTCTTGGCGAATATTTTAAATTATAAAAAATTTTTAAGGGTCAAAATTGATAAAATTATGACATTCATCCCAGTTTATTTTTAATCCATTCATAAGCATTCACCGTTGGTACAGTGGTAACGTAACCAACTTTGAATGCTTCAGTTTTGCTTTCGGTTTCGATTCTAGCTGATGGCACCCAACTAATATATACGAAAATATGGACAAATTAAAATATTTAAGCGTATTTTATGACCGAAAAATTAAATATTTGATTAAGATATAAAATATTAACATTTATGATTTTTAAAAAAATATTTTTCTTTTAAATGTAAGGGAACAGTTTTATGTTTGACTTATTTTTAAAGAAAAATATTCCCCTTAAGTCTGGAAAAAATTCACAATTCTGAATAAGAACTCTCAGACCAGCTCAGAGAGACATTGAAAAGGTACGTCGACAGCCTCACGGTTAAGGATATATTACTCAAACCACGAACACCTGTTCAGTAAGGTAACTTACTAAGATTACTCGAATAAAACTCACTACTTCGAACAAATATCCCTTTCGTGGGACATCACGTTATTGCTTTCTCCCCTCCTTCACTCCAGTCTTTAAAAAAATTGTCAATAAAAACAGTTCTGAATTTTTAAGCGGTATCAATTTTTGTATCATTTGGATTAACCGGACAATTTTCAGCTTGAGTGTTATCTGTACAAGGTTTTGGTCTATATAATTTCGACCTTAGGTCGAAAAGAAAACAGAACATTTTTCCTGCCAAAAACATGGCGACTTTTACACTCTAAGAAGGTCGGAGGTTACACAGACCACAATGTGCAGATAACACTCAAGATGAGAACAATTGTCAAATTAATCCAAATAAAGAAAAGCTTATTTTGATTTGTTGCACCTTAATTTGTCACAGATAAATAGTAAAACCGCAGTTTAAAACGGTTATTCTTCACAGTAAAAATAAACCTTTTTCCATTTCAATATTTAATCAAAAACAAAATAAATCATTTAAAATTAGATTATAACAAATAATTGTATTAATACTGAACTGGTCAACAACATTTAAAATTTTTTTTTAATGAACCAATCAACCTCCAGAAAAACTACTTAGCACGTTTATTGGTTGCACTACGATTTGTAATTTTTGAACAGATTTGTCTAGTTTGACAGAGTTCAGCAAGACGTATCTGAAGAATGTCAGGTTACATCGACCAAATCGTTGTGTAAATAACATCCAAGATGGTAAGTGCTCGACTGAGCTCAAATCTATGATCAGCCTATCCCCCGTAAAACGTTGCCAACAAATACTCATCTACAACCACCGTTAACAACTTCCCTCATCCTTTATGTCTAAAACTACACAAAAAGCCCATGAGCAAAGTTTCTTTCCAAGAACAGTGTCTGTGGAAAAATACCCTGAGAATGCTTTCCGACTGACTTAGTGCAAGTGAAACAACCTATTACAAAGAGGCACACTAGTATATTACAAACTCGAGTACATACAATTATCAGCTTAAAATGAAATAGTGATGTCATAATATAAATTAAGAAATATTTCATGACTCGATAAAATTCATAACCAAGCAAAGCAAAAACCACCGTTTATTATGGATGAAGCAATATTTACAATATTTATCCCACTGTATGTGTGCGCGCGCGTGTGTGTGTATGCGTGTGCAAGTAAATGTATACCCAGGAATTAGATGAAAGTATCCCCCCAAATAAAATAGTATTCTTTTAAAGATATATATATATATATATATATATATATATCTATCTCACTGGAAACTGATTAGGACAATTAATTTACAAAATAGATCACACAAAACATGATTTCACCCCACCCCCCAGGGGGAGACAAACTGGACAGTAAATCATATTAATGATCCATAATCCTCATATTCCCAGACACGATTTTGTTTTCCAGAATAGCACCAGATGGAATGTCGATTCTTGAACCATGATTTGCAATTATTATGACGGTACCCTAGAAAAGAAAAAAAAAAGTATATAAATGCAACATTTACCGTAGATGATTCATTAAACGTTAGTTGCTATTTTGCCCAAAGTCGAGAGATGTTCATAACTCTGGTTTGGTTACTTTATTTTCGGATTATTTAATACTAAATCCAGTAAATTTTAGAAAAAGTTACTGTTTCAAGTTCTTTATATCTTCAAATATTCATAGTGTTTGATAAAAGAAAATTGCCTTTTATTTATTTATTTATTTATTTTTTTACTTTGCTAAACCTGATTGAATTTTGCAAAAAGGGGGGGAAAAAACAAAAACTATAGAATTAGTGTCATGCATTTTTGCTCAGGATTGGTTGGTTGTTTTACGGCATATCAACCCTTTTCAGATTATTTAATGCCGAATTCAGTGATTTTGAAAAGTTTTTTAATAGAATATATATATATATTTTTTTTCAAGTCAGTTTCTATTTAACCCATAGTTGGGACCCTAACAGGTACTACCACTCCGGGTCAGAGTGGACCTGGGAGCAATGGCAATTAAAGGGTGGCTCTACACTCCCCAAAACCCACAAGCTGGGGCCTCACCATCGGATATAGTTTAAGGTCATATCCAGGACCTTTGCTCAGGAAGCCAGAAATTTCAAGTTACCTGATTTGGTAGCACCATATGCCCTAACAGGTATTACCACTTTGGGTTAAAATGAGATCTTAGAGCCATGGTAACTAAAGGTCAACTCCACATTCCCACAATTCCCAAATGGGGCCTTATCACTAGATAAATTCATACTCGGGACCCACACCTTTCTGATTATAAAGATTAACACCTACTGAATCTGGTGCTCACAATGGCTTGCCTGTTCACCAGCCATTTGCAAGAGGGGGAAAAAGTGCATGCTCAGTATTGTGGGTTTTTGTTTCAGTTTGTTGCACTCTTCCAGTGATATTTCAATACAAACGAACGTAATAGATCCAACTGGATTTTAACTATTTAATAGATCTCAAAATCTGCAATGATATTCATTACACAATTAACGGCTTGGATTGACTCGCTTTTCCACAGCAATAAAAAGGTCATCAAAAGACAGAGGGTGGTGGAAAACCAGCTCACAGGAGGCGCTCTGGGTGGGTACAAAGATAACTAAAACAGAATAAGGTGATCAGTAATAAACACCCTCCCTCCCGTTGGAGGAAGTAATACCTAGGATCAAACTTACATTCTGAAAAAAAAAAAAAAAAAAAAAGGGGGGGGGGGGAGGGGGGCTTGCTCACCAGCGAGGCAGTCCTTTATTAAAAGGATGCTAAGGACATATCCATGACTGATTTGAACAGTGCTACAAGTTCAGCACTACTAGCATAAGTATTTTCACAGCTTTCGTCACGTGATATGCGTAAAGCAAACTAGTATATGTGGAAAACTTTTTGACGCACCCTTTATATATATATATATATATATATATATATATATATATATATATATATATATAAAACTTCAATCGTGAAGGACAAAACAAAACTAATTTAGAATGACTTGTAAATAAAACTGGTGATCAATCTAGCATTCGAACTAGATTGAAAAATCAATCACAGCAATGATTTCACTATTAAGTGAAATGCTTTTGATGATGCAGCTGTTGCAACGAAAAAAAAAATAAAAAAAAATAACGTACCTTGAGCGAAACAGCTTTTCCGAATGTTACGTCTCCTGATACAGTAAGATGATCTAATTCAATCATGTCAGGAATGCTGGCAAAGCGGGATAGGAATTCTTTCACCTGAGTAAAATAAAAAAAAATTGTTTATAAAAAGAATTTTAGAAATTAAATGGTTTTGTTAATTTTAATTAAAATCTAACCAACGTTTTCTATTAATAGATTCAATATTTCTACGCTAGCAAAATCCCAATCTTAACATTTGATCTTGAACTTTAAAAATAGTGTGCACCATCTCTAGATCGGAGACCATATCCGGTTTGGCCATGATCGGTTCAGTGGTGTGAACTGTAAGAGTATATATATACATAGACTATGATTTTGATCTTAACCTTGAAAAATAGTGTGCAGCATTCCTAAGTCGGGAGGTGAGGTCATACCAGATTTGGTCATGATCGGTCCAGTGGTGGGAGCTGTAAGAGTTGTACACAGACACGAACGTTACTACCAATATATTATATTGAATCCATAAAGTGTACAACACTCGACCACACTATACAAATCTGGACATTTAATGATTTTCAATTAACACCGAGAGAATTCAGATATTTTCAGCGGGACATCTTTATACTTAAATTGTTATATACTGATATGGCCGAAATATATTTTAATATCTGGACCATATTTGGTTTCTAAATGATTTATTTTTTGGAGTTTCGTTGGATATAGTCACCTGCAGTATATAGAGTAATTTCAGTTTTGAAAAATAAAAATATAACAAAACAAAATATTTGATGCAGTTTCCGGTGTACAATTGAAACTGGAAACCGTCGTTTCATTAAAATAATGAACGTTTTCTCCGGTGTTTCTTTGGATATAGTCGTTTGCACTATACTTAATGCTTTTAGTTTATTTAAAATTTTTCAATTAACGCTGATCACATGACTAAAATTTATTTGCAAAACTGAAACCATTCGACACTAGTTTCTAGTCTGCAACCGAAACCATGGTTTTCAATAAAACTATCTTCAATGATCACAAATGTAAAATTTTTACTATATTAATTTACAGCTTAATTGCATTGACACTAGTCAATATCAGATCATTGAAGTAACATTGAGCCTGGTTGGTACTTGGAGTGACCACCTGGGAATACCAGACGTTAAATTATCTAATGTCTAAATAAATCGATGGATGCATAACTAGCGACAAACTAGGGTTCTCACATGCAAATGGTTGTTATCTCCATTTTTTAAAAATTTATTTTTAATTGATAAAAAGTAATTTTCTACAGTCTGTTTATCAGAGACATTGTTAGTTTCTATTTACTTGCCCCCCCCCCCTCATGAGGACAGAGTTGACAAGGTTTGTTTTTAATTTCGGGAAAATTCAGCTCCCTCAAAAAGGATGCACTCCAGATTGGAACAAATAAAAATCGTTTCTGTCCGATTGTGGACAGAACAGATACTCAACTTTGCTCCTATCCAAAAGTCCTGCTAGTCTTTCTCCACTATTGCTATTCTCATGATAGATGCATGATGGAACAAAAATCTGTTCCCTCTAAAACCTGTCTGGCTCCTGCCACTCTAAAGTACCTTCCATTCTTCCCCATTTTTATATCTAAAGCTAAATGGAACGCCAATGAACAGAGCTTCCTTCCAAGAAGTTTCCATCTATGGCATGCAAGACGAAATTACACAAGTTCACTCCAATTCTCATAATTCAATAAGTGAAGAATCTCCAGATTTAATTCTGCACAATTTGTCTAATCACTGGCTTCGATTTTGATGGCCAAAGAGTAAACAATGATGATTGTCCTAAATTCCAATTGAAAAATCAAAGAAATGTTTACATTCCAGACAATTGAATATTGTGAAAACGCAATACAAACAAAACAGAACTGTTTATTTGCTGTAATAGGTCCATATAAAGACAAAAGACGAAAAGGATACCTTGCTCCGAGACTGCAACCCCCTCCTCACCCCCCACCCCCGCAACCACGGCAATTATCAATCCTGATAAATGTATAACACTTGTTCATGAAAACTGAATTTGTAAATAAAAAGGTTCTGTTTATATTTTAAAAGCGTTTGCCATTTAAACGTGTCAGCGAGTGTATGTTACACATTTGATGAAAGGCAGCTGAAAGCTATATAGATCACAAAAACTTGGTACAAACACAAAAGACGGCTATATAATGCATATCAGTTTTGGTATTTGTTAAAAAGCCGTTTTACTTGGCCAGTCAACCTTTCTGTGCTTTAAGACAAATTCTTTTTCTCCTGATTTTAAGTGCTACAAAACATTAAATTGTCACAATGAAAACTACATCCGCAGAGCTTTTATTTACTCTAAAAACTTTGAATGCATTAAAGTCCATCTTTCCTTGTTCTAAGTTACTAGTTCTAGTTTAAACATTCGAAGAGTCCTTTAGAGGAGCTATCTTTATGGTTCACAGTGAGTGCGGTATCAAACGTGTATAAAATAAACCAGTTATAATGAAAAACCAAGACTTGTGGTACCATTTATGTTCAGTTTTGCACAAATCTGATAAAAAATGACAATTCTTCATTTAAAATTATTCCTACCCGTTTCGTTTTGAATTTCTACCAAATAAAACCAATATTGAAAGAAATAAAATTGTCCAATTAAGATCCGAAAAGAAATCAGACGTTTTTTGATATCTTGCAAACTCTCCCCCTAGTTCTCACGGTTCAGTGGGTTGAAGGTCTCCAAATTTCACTGTGCGATCTTGTCTGATCACTTGCTTCTTTGTTTTCATTAGGCAGCCAACCTGTCCTGCTATTTAAGATATCCATGCTTCTGGTATAGTTTATTAATTCAGGAGGATGAACACTAAATGAGCACATCGATTCCTCCTTAGAATAACTTTTATGCTGAGCAAATGTAGAGCATTCAGAAAATCATGGCCCGATGTACTGGATTTGATCAGATTTCACATTGCAGATGCATCTAATTATGGAGCTTTCATTGTGCAGCAGATGGGCGAGAAAGTGTGCAGCATCCATTGCTATATAATCCGATATTCCTAACAATTACTACACAAGATTGGATGTAGAGCCGGATAGCTTGCAATGCTATCAGGCAATAGTTCAATTTCTCCCATATTGTCTTCAAAATTGTGTTCGTACAGAGTTCATATCTACCACCTACACTGAGCATACCTCCTAGGTAAGCAAAAAGAGTATTGCATAAGTAAAGAGTCTACTACCTCCAGGGCATTGCCATCTAATACCATCTCTTTGATTGCAGTTTAAAAATTGCTTATATCACTACCTACTTTTGAAATCCGAGAGTCTTAATCCTTCAGAGTCGTAGGGATGCTGCATTATTTCAAGAGTGTATTGGACAAGAATAGACTTGTGGCACCCACTCCTCTCCAGGCTTTAAGAGTATTACCTGGGAATGCAACAGGAATTTTCGCCATTTTTTTATTTTTTTTATTTTTTACTGTGGACATCAATTTAATAAAATAGAATTTGTGGCAAATTTTCAGGAAAAATTAATGGACGGTTATTTGGCAATCGTCCAGACTAACAGACACCACTGAAAACATAAATCAGGGAACCAATACAAAAGGGATGGAACATGCCTTTACATTTGGCCAATAGGGAAATATATGGTCTATGTTTGGGTCTTATTTTGACGGATCTTTGAAGCTACAAATGAAGATTCATCTCAAGAAAACAACCAGAAGTCTCAGGTATTTTCAGCAATTTTTTTTCTCCCCACTTGGAAAATTGCGTTTTTGTTCTAGGGTCCACATTCTATTGACATTACCCCAGCAGCTTCATCGACGCTAAGAGCCATTATGACCAGTCGCAAGCTCGCCTCTATTCGACCGTCTTTCAAACCCAACCAACTAACCTGTGTGTATATATAAAAAAAACAAAAAAACTGTTTCCCTTTGTAATTACGTCATCAACATATGTAATCTAAAGAATCAAATCTTTATCACGTATTCATTTATCAAATACAATTTCTGACCTGTTCGATTTATGTTAAAATTCCAGTTAATATTCATTTTTCTCTTATTGCATTTTTCACATTAACCATCTAGTCCTCGATAACAATAGCTAGCAGAACCCGTGGAAATTCTACGGTAGTTGAAAAAAAAAAAAAAAAAAAAAAAAAAAAAAAAAAAAACGCACCAGTAAGAAACATCTTATCACAAAACAATTACATTGGAGGCTGGACCGTGTACCATTAAAGACTTAACTAAAATCATGAAGCTGTTTATTTTACATGTCTGGTTTTACTGTCTTTCAAAAGTTCAACTAGATGTGCATAATGCACACAATATATCAAGTCAGGTCGATTTTTATGTAAGTTCTGATCGCCCCGAGTTGTTTACTATTTCAGGACATCTTGAATTGCATGTGTATGTAAGGAATAGGCCTGGTTTTCCATATTTACAGAAACCTACTTTGTACTAATTTCTTTGTAATAATTTCAACATAAGTAGGTAATAATGTTTTCACCTAAAATACGTAGGTTTAAAAGATCCATAATCAACAGAAGCAATATATGATTCTACTCATTTCGACATGACACTTAAGTAGGTAATGTTTTACCCTGAAATGCATAGGTTTAAAAAGATGTTTTACCCTGAAATGCATAGGTTTAAAAAGATGTTTAATCAACAAAAGCACCCATCTTAAAATTCTACAGTTAACATTCTTTTTGCTATCAAAACATTTTTTCTATTGCATTTTTTACATTCACCATCTAGTCCTCGATAATTTCTTAGGTCACCTGGCGTTTATCTGGCAGCACCCAAAAAAACATTAGCACTGGCCAAACTCGACGTCACTTAACTCGTCCCTATTAGATCAGAGTGTCAACGTTATTATGCAAGTATCTACTTACCTCTGCCATATTGTAAACTAGTATTGTAATTTGATTGATGGGAAGTCTCATATGGTTCCTACATTTGAAGTTGGGATTCGAGGCTTATAATTATATCAAATAGAAAAAGTTTATTTGTAGCGGTATACACACTTAACACTATCAGAAAACTGAAGATTATAAAAACTTTCATTCGAGTATTGAGTGGCCACACAAATAACATTTGATGACCACAGGTCGTAGCTTGATTTAAAGCTTTCAATCTGGTTCACTTACAGTTTGGAATGTTGTTCCAAGCTTGACCAAAGGAACGGTCGGAAACGAACGTAGTCTGCTCATCTCCAATGCTCCAGTTCTCATACTATACAAGTTGCTCATCACAAGGAGAAGATCAGACGTCGTCTTTACAGGTAAGAACCTCTTTCTGGGTACATTTATACCTGTGAAAGAATAGAAAGCGTTAATTTTAAGTGACACGAACGGGGAACATTAAAAAAAAAAAAAAAACGTTTTTTTTAAATACTCTTTGTTTGCATTCAAATTTGTGATGCTCAAGGACAAAGTCCTATTTACTTGCTTAAATTATTAAAATTCAGGGATTCTTGTTTAATTGGTATCTACAGGATTCATACCGATTTTCAATGTCCATTTTCAAGGCTTTCTCCAGACAATTCAAGTTTTCAAAACAAAATTTGATATATAAACAATGATATAAAACCAAAAACTTTAACAGGAAAGTCATTTTCATTAAAAGACAATAATATGTCAGTCGGCAATCACTTACATTCCCTGATCCACTTATATTCGGCCGATTAAATGTTATTTTCGCCATTATAGATTAGTCTACACTGTTCGTTTTACTTTGAAATTTTGGTATTGTGGATACAACAGTTACGCCCCTTTATCACGTAACTACCCGATGTTATATGGAAAACAGTTTTGTGATAAAGTAACGTAACTGATTTGTGATACAGTGACGTGTCCACAAATACGATGTATTTCTATTTTATTTTCAATATTTAAAACGGTTTAATGGTATTTTTATTAATACTTATTTAATAGTATTTATTTTTATTTTATTTTTAATATTGCAACGCAAATTTTTACTAGACACAAATACAATTTTCAAGACTTTCGCAAGACATTTTCTATATTTTCAAGGATTCTAAGATAATAGAAATAAGGCGTTTTCAAAGCAAAGGCCAAATTCAAGAACTTTTCAAGTTCTTGAAGTCTGATCTAACAATTAGGAATCAATTTAATGCAAATCTTAAATATTTATATTTTCTAAATGGGTATCCATATAATCCTCTGCAAACCATTTAAAATATTTTAAAGTAAAATAAATTTGGAGATTTATTTATTGAGGTCTAATATTTATTAAAATTTCACAAGAATTGGAAGTATCTGAATTTTCATGAAGTTCATCCACTGTCCTTTTCCCACCGTTTGATTAAATTAAACTTAATATACCTATCCTTGCACAAAGTAGGTTTGTTCCAAAATTCATGATTGGTTAATTCGTTTAACTGTAAATCTTGTAGAATTATATGCACATAATTATATGAATTATAACGCAAAATGATTTTACCCTATTTTCTTAAATGATACATAATTGTTTCGGAAAAATGTAAAATATTTTCAATTGTTCATTGTTTTTATTTAATCCTGATATTTTTTATTAGTTATACCGAGAAAGGGTTGTACAATTTCACTCGCTTAGTCACATGTACTCTCACTCTTGTCAGACACCGGAAAAAAAAATCTTAAGATACATTTTAAATATTTATGGTGACAGGCACAGAGAGAGAAAGACTGAAAAATAGGTGTTAACGAAGTTTATTACACATGTTTTATAACTTGTTATACATACTCCTGGGCAACGTCGAGTAGCCTTGTTAGTTTCATAAAAGCCTTTAAAACTATTAAAAAAATAACTCGTGGAAGCACTTATGAATATAAAAGCTTTATTTTTTTTGTTTTAAGTAAAATTAAAAGTCCAGTAAATAAGTTTTACCGAAAATTAAAACCCTGCAAGAAAACATGCTTTAAAAGAAGATTTTAAATGCATCAAGGATGATCGTGTCGTGTCCAGACTTCTGATGGCGCAGCTAGGTTTTGAATATAGATTTAAACTGCTCACTTGATAGTCTAGTCACACCGAAGAGCTATGTTATGACAAAATAGCTATCTTTATTATTACTTTTAATTTTTATTAGTTTACACATTTTTTAAACTTATACAGAAAAAGTAACATTTCTAAGGAAAATAATCATGTTTGGTTTAACATTCGTTTTATTTACTGCCAGGTATTAGAGGGATTTTAGAAATTGCCTTAAAATCTTATATTCTTTAAATATGGTTATGCCCTATGCTGATTTTATTCTTTGATTAAAAATATTTCACATCAGATGAAGCAGACTAGAATTATGAAAACGAGCGAAATATGCCAGGCATTGCCAACAACAGTACAACAATTACAAATGAAAATTTGTCAGAAACAAAGTTTGATCGCTCAAATTAAAGGCTATTTGTGTCTAACTATAAAAATGCAAAATAACTTAGAAATAGTCTAGACTTTCCAGAAAATAAACTCTCCCATTTGAAGGTTCTTAATAGAGAACAGTAATTTGATTGGTCCTGCTCTTCACTGCAACTTCTCACAGAATTGATGTTAGCCTTTGTAATAAATACTATTATGGCAAGTTTCAAAATTATTCGATCTAGTCCCTGCTTTCTTTGTTCAAGCGCATTTAACTGTAGTAGTCTCCAATTTGCTATTTAAATACAATGTAATAAAGCTTATTCAAGTAACTACTTTTTAAGAACTGCAAGGTTGTGGCGCTCTCTTCCTGTTCACTATCCCCCCCCTACTTTTAACCTTGACCTTAGTCTTTTCAAGACTAAGAAATAGGCATTTCCTGTCTTTGTGATAATCATCTTCCGTTTTTGTTAGCAACTTACATCAAATGGCTTCATGCCTCATCTCAAGCGATTTCCACAAGAAAATCATACTTGACGGCTAAACTATGGCGATATTGTAAAGTCATAAAACTACTCACCCATAGAACCTTCAAAACATTTTATTGCTGCTCCTGAAGCCGTTTCAAGTTGAATTACATTCGCACCACATTCAGAGATCTACAAAGCAAACAAATACACTGGATAAGAATAAACGTGTTTGTATAGTTTATGTCTTTATATTAAAACCTGAAAGAGCGTTTTTATTACTAGGTCATATATTCTATTGTATGCATTAGTACATGACATGGGAGATATGAGAAAACGAAGTAGAGTTTCCCCTCTCCAGACAATACAACTATAGAGGCGTAACATAAGTGATTATGATCAGACTTCCTGCCAATAACTGATGCACGTTTCCAGATATTTATAGTCACTCAGATATATATATATATATATATATATATATGTGTGCGTGTGAATAACAGTATAACTACGTTCCAAGATCCAATATTTTTTTTCAAACAGCTCTTGACATATTGAAATCTTGGTATATTTTTTACAGATCGTTTTGTTATGCAGAAACAATCTGAACTAAGATGGCTACCTAAACAAACACGCGACGCTGAGTCCTTTGTCAACATATTGGCCTGCATTTTTTTTTTTACTAAGCAAAATTTCCATTTTTCTGATGAGTATATGCACAAGAAGATTCGCTGGTGACAGAACTGATTGTTTCTGTATAACTAAACATCTGTAAAAAAAAAAAAAAAAAAAAAAAAAAAATGTACCGAGATTTTAATATGCTGAAAGCACTGTCCGGTGAGAAAAAAATCTTTGAATTTTTCATGTAGCTATACTGTTATTTATATATGTTCCATTATATTTTACGAACAAAAGATTGGTTTTACACAAAGTGAAATATAAATTAAAAATATATATGACCTTGTATGGAGGCTTGTGAGGAAAAATCTCAACTAAACTACTCAATCAAATTTTGGTCTATAGACTTTAAACTTGATATATGGGGGATCTGGACCTCTCGAACGAATTCGATTTGATTTTTAGCCAGTAAAATTAGCTAAGGAGTAAACATTAGAAAAAAATGAACTTGGCAAAGGTAAGTAAACATGTCTAAGCATTTTCCTCAATCTGTCACACTCATATTTGAAATAGTATTTTCGGTATCCCATGTTCAACTTCGAAAAAAAAAAAAAAAAAAAAAAAAAAAAAAAAAAAAAGACAAAAAAAAAAGACACTGAAACTACTTCAAATGGTCAACAGTTGATAACCTCTTGCTTTATTTGTCAAAGTTCGTGATAAATGAGAAGTTAAAAAATAAGATTTTTCTGAATTTTTGAGATCAGGATTTTGATCATTTGGATTACGGTTCTCACCTTCAGTGAGATGTTTTGGCCGAGTGTAATCTCTGGAATCGGTACAGAATTTTGGATCCTATATTTAATCTATGGGGGTAATATGCTCTCCTTCCATCAGCCATGACCAGATAGAAGTTCTAATTCATAACTTTTTTTTTTTTTTTTTGTATTGCTTGCACTGAAAATTGAATCATCAACCCCCAAAAAAGCGTTGTTTAGAACTATTTTACTTAGCACTTTAGCTGTCATGCCACAGGTTCTTATCCCTGAAGTAAGATTCAATTTTACTTAATATTTTATTATCCTAATTAAATGGAAGTCGTTTTGTCATCTTTTCATTGGTAATTTGATAGTGTTTTGATCAGTTACCTCAAATCAATGGGAGCATTTTTTTTTTTTTTTTTTTTTTTTAAAATGTGTGGTTCACTGGTCCGTCACACTTAACCATAAAACTAAACTTTCATAACCAAAGTTTCTTTCCAAAAACTTCCCACCTGTAAACAATAGCACAAGGCTTCTTTCTGGTCCACTACCATATCGCCGTTTTTCATGTAGTGTTAACCATTATTATCTACTTTCCTTAAAAGTAATTTAAGGAGAGTAGAAAAGGAACCTTGAATTTATTTTTAGCAGCCTCATAACTTTGTTTCCTTATTTTGTTCTTACATTCCATGAGTGAGGTTTCTGACATATTGGGAAGATTTGCGGTTTTCTGGATTGGAATCCATCCATCCAGCACTTCTTGTTGGCTAATTTTTAACCTTGAAGTAATGTAAAAAATTAATTTTTAACTGTACAATCAAGTGACTTAATGCCTTGTCAGGAGCAATTTCAATATATAGCTAAAAAATTGTCAATGCATCCTCTTTAATCAAATTATGCCCATTTCCAGTTCTCCAAGAGAGTTGTTTCTTGTCCAACTGACAAACTCATTAACCCTTATTCTCACATGGGTTTTGAGACTTGATAATGACTCGTTAGTAATTAAAAGTCAGTATTTTTATCACTAAACAAGTTTATTTTTAGATCTATTTCTGCATCTATTAGAGGTGTCACTCGCAATGGCATAGCAACTATTTTTGTCAACCGGGGGCAATGTTGCATCCTTGCACATTACATCCTTGTGCTTGTTTTACAAATACTTATGTGGCATCTGCTTCAAAAAAAACTTGCTGCACTTGTGCCTTAACAAATATCTGCAACAAACTCAACAGCAAAATCCCACCCCTTCATCGTAGCGGTCCTTTCTCCTCCAATAGCTTCTTTCCTCGGATTTCTTGTCTTTGGAATTCCTTTCATGCCCTCCTTATTTGTACTAACCTGCAGAAATCTGAATGTGAACAAACATCTCGTATAACTCCCCACTTAAGATGCCCCAATAAATCTGGCCCTAGTCAAAGTAGTTCTTTATATCTCAGTGGAAATGTGTCTTGTTTGAACTGAATAAGTTTTTTTTACATACGAAAGGCAGCTATTTAGCTATTTGAATGCCTAGTTTACATTTTTTTTTTTTTTTTAAATTCATGATAAATTAAAGTTGTGTAATTCATTTAGAATTTTAACTTATTTTCCCCATATATATGCACTTCTTTTGTCGATTATCATTATCGTTGTGAAAGGTGACTGGTTTAGTGCAGGACACTATGGAGCGCCTGAGCAGGGCAAAGTTTCTTCACGAAGCACCAAGAGATATATATATATATATATATATATAAATGTAATTCTTGGTTCGTTATAAGTGAATAAAACCATATTTCTAAATTACCAATTTATTTGAAATTTTCAGACAACCCATCTTTAGAGTCGAGGGATGTTTTTATGTTATTAAAATAAATTTACCTCGTGAATTATTAAAAATATATTTTCGTAACGTTAGTGCGAACCTGTTTTGTTGATAACTGAACTTCCGGTTCGATTCGTTTCACAGCCACGAATTGACGAAACGAAGTAGATTTCATTTTCTGTTTACTCGATAAGTAAAAAAAAAAAAAAAAAAAAAAAAAAAAAAAAAAAAAAAAAAAAAAAAAAAAAAACAAACACATAATTCATTTGTTTATCTTTCAAATTTTTTTAATTTAAACATTTTTTCTTTATTATATAAGGCAAAAAAAAAAAAAAAGAAGTTTGTCCCTTGCTTTGAGTTTTTTTGTTTTTTGTTTTTCGATATAAGATTGGTTGGTAAAAGTACAGTTTTTTACGGATTGGTAACTTGCTTAAATAATATTTGGTTCTAATGCAAAGAGTGGTCCGCGCTATTTTTTAAATCGTATTTCCAGGTTTAATTAAAGTTTTATTATGTTTTTTTTTTATTCAATTGTAAGGTTAAAATACAGATTAGGTACAAAACACCCTCCCCATGTTAAGAATGGCTTTTTAAATAACATTATTTCAACACGGATCACTCTCTGCATGAGTACTGTACTTTCACCTAACAATTTAATAAACAAAACATGGTACTTATGCAGAGAAGCTTCCCCGCTGAAATAATGACATTATTTAGAAAGCCATTCTTAACAGGGGGATAGGGGTGTTTTGTAACTATTCTGGACTTTCACATAATTTAATAAACAAAAGTTAAACTTAAGCAGACAAGGAACAGTACTGAATCATTAACATTTAGAAAGCCATTCTTAACATAGGGAGGGAGGCTGTTTTCTAATTATTCTGTACTTTCGGTGCTAATGCAGAGAGTGATCTGCGCTATTTTTTTAAATCGCATTTCCACGTTTAATTAAAGTTTTATGATATGCTTTTTATTCAATTGTAAGGTTAAAGTACAGAATAGGCACAAAACCCCCTCCCCATGTTAAGAATGGTTTTTTAAATAACGTTATTATTTCAGCACGGATCACTCTCTGCATGAATACCGATTAACGTTTTGTTCTTTGCTTTTTTTTACCGTATTTTTTTAATTTTTTTTTTTTCAAGAAAACGTTTTTTAACAAAGATTGAAAGTGCACGTTTTTTTTTTTTTTACAGAAGTTGTTTTTGTACAAGAAAATATGAATGCTTTTAAAGAAATTGGGTACTCGTGCCCTTATTGATCCGTGCTGAAATAACGTTATTAAAAATGCCATTCTTAACATTGGGAGAAGAGGGTGTTTTGTACCTATTCTGTACTTTAACCTTACAATTGAATGAAAAAAAAAAGCGGTAAATTTTTAGATTAGGTCCACCTCCACAATTTTCTTTTAAATGACGACTTTTGTAGGTTTTTGACTATGCTAAATACGGAAATCGCATTGAAATTTTGCAGAAATAAGTAGTTATCGAGATATTAAATATTTGTATAATGAATTGTAATCTCTGGCAGCCATCTTTTTTTACACGCTTGCGCGCGTCATAAACAAATCTATGCACGTAAAAAAGATGGCCGCCAAAGAATACAATGCATAAAACAACTATCTATATCTCGATAACTACTTATCTCTGCAAAATTTCAATGCAATTTCTGTATTCAGCATAGTCGGAAACCTTTAAAAGTTGTCATTTAAAAGAAAATTGTGGAGGTGGACCTAATCTAAAAAAAAAAAAAAAAAATACCAAAACTTTAAGCTTGGAAATACGATTTAAAAAAATAGCGCGGATCAGTAAGTGCATTATCACCCATTAATCGACTCATGTGACCTTATTGCCAAATAAGGTCCGGCTACAATGCTGAACGCGCCGTTCACATTGTTTTTTTTTTGTTTTGTTTTTTCAAGTTAAATTCAACTTTCACAATATCTTTATTTTTTTTATAATTACACAATATCTTTTTTTAATAATAAATTGTTAGTTAAAAAATCACAGAATAGTTGCAAAACACCATCCCCTCTCTAAGGTAAGAATGGCTGAAAAAAAATATTAGGTACTCATGTAGAGAGTGATCTGTGCTGAAATAACGTTATTTAAAAAGCTATTCTTAACATGGGGAGGGTGTTTTGTATCTATTCTGTACTTTAACCTTACAATTGAATAAAAAACACATAAAACTTTAATTAAACTTGGAAATTCGATTTAAAAAAATAGCGTGGATTAGTAAGTTCATTAGCACCAGAAATTGTTAGGTGAAATACAGAAAAGTTTCTACCAAGAAAACCATTATTATTATTATTTTTTTTTTTTTCTATTCTTACCAAGGGGAGGGGATGATGTTTTGTCACTATTCTGTGTTTTCAACTAACAAGTTATTAAAAAAAACAAAAGGTAAATTTTCACATTAGGTCCACCTCCACAATTTTTAACATGGGTAGGTTGGGGGTGTTTATTCTGAAAGCCGTTCTTAATATGGGAAGAATGGTGGTATTTATTCCAAAAGCCGTTTTTAAAAGACGAAAGGCAGGTAAAAGGTTAAAACATGTGGTTAGGCACATGGGTGTTTATTCTGAAAGCCGTTCTTAATATGGGGAGGTTGGGAGTGTTTATTCATGGCCGTCAGTGAATTATAGTGCATAGTACAGGTCTTTATATCTCGATAACTAATGGCCTCTGCAAATTTTAAATGAGATTTTCTTATTCAGCATAGTCGAAAATTGTGGAGGTGGACCTAATGTAAAAAAAATACCCTCCCCCCAAAAAGATATTGTGAAATTTAAATTTAAGCGCGGTAACAAAAATAAAATTAGACAGAAAAATACACCTTTGGGTTTGTACTTGCACAAAGACTTGAAAAGTTATCAACAAAAATATATAACAAGTAAATATTTTCAAAGGCAAGATAAGTTACTTTTCTACCTAATTGGATAATTTTTTGTGTTTTTATTGGGTTTGTACTACTGTACATATAGATTCGAAAAAGTTGTCAAAAAATAAATGTATAACAAATATTATCAAAGGCAAGATATGTTACTTTATTACCGAAATAGATAATTGTTTTTTTTAATGCAAAATTTTTTTATTCGGCTCAAAAAAACACAGCGTTTACTGTTATATTTGAAAATTACAAATGGCAGTAGACTGTTAACACATTAGGTTTGGGAAAATGAGTTAAAACTAAAAAAAAAAAACTATACAAAATACTGTTAAAAACCACTGAATACATGTCTGCCTATGTCACAGTAACATATATTGAGTTCTGACAGTATTTTGTATAGCGTTTTTAGTTTTAACTCATTTTCCCAAAGTTAATGTGTTCAACAGTCTGCTGCCATTTGTATTTTTCAAATATACAGATAAACACTACATTTTTTCAAACCGATTAAACATTTTACACTAAATAAAAACACTAAAATCTTATCCAGTTAGGTAGAAAAGTAACTTATCTTGCCTTTGATAACATTTGTTATATTTATTTTTCAACAACTTTTTCGTTTTTGTGTTTAGTAATACAAACCCGTTTTATTTACTATAACGTTTAGTCGGCTCGAAGAACAGTGTTTATCAGTGTATTTGAAAAATGCAAACGGTGATGGACACGGTTGATGATGTTAAGTTTGAGAAAATGATTTAAAACTAAATCATACAAAATACTATCAGAAACCCACCGAATATGTCAGCCTATGTCACAATAACATAATCAGGTGACATTGTTTTGTATAGTTTTTATCTGATTTTCCCAAACTTAACGTATTCAGAATCCGCGACCATTCATCTTTTTCAAGTACATAGATAAACACTGCGTTTTTGAGCCGATTAAACATTTTACATTAAATAAAAACACTAAAAAATTATCCAGTTAGATAGAAACGTAATTTACCTTACCTTTGCTTTCATTTATTCGTTTTTGAACAACTTTTTCGAATCTGTGTATAGTAACCCCATCCTCACCCAAATATTAATTAAAAACTCACATTTTTGAATACAATAAAAAAGAAAACTATTTAGCGTTTTAATGGTTTAGCAACTTTCGGCTTAATCCACTGAATGTTGGTCGAGCCCAAGCCATGATTGATGGTAACCCCTGAGGATCCGGATCCAATTCTGCAAGAGTACCATATTTTTTTTTCATTTTCGCCCCCCCGTTTTTTTTTTTTACTTTATGGAGTGGATTGCTGTACTAATATAAGAAACATGAATTTTCTCTTTTTATTAGAATTTTCCATTACACGACATTAAGCCACAGCAACGCGTGGCAGGTTACAGCTAGTTTCTAAAATAAATATGAAAAACATTAATGTCAAATTTGAGCATTAACTAGTGACGTTTACAAACATTTGATTAATCAAAAATTGCATTTTTTGTAAACTTTTTTATAAACCATCCTAAAATTCTTTATGTGTACTTATGCATCTCTTTCCAGCAAAAAAGATAAAAAATTAAATGTCTGCAGCCATTTAATTTTTCCATACAAAGCATTTGGTCCTCTTTAAGTAAAGGCTTATGGAGCCTCAGGGCTCCATGGAGCCCACTTTGGGAAACCCTGGTCTAGTAGTTAATGACACGGACTGACGACCTTGGTTGTTCCAAGTTCGAATCCAGTTCATTCCACAAAAATCGCTTTCAATTAGGATATTAGCAACCTTATCCCTGATGTCTCCCTAGAAAGAAATCTGGCTAGAAAAATATCTGGGAAACCAATGCCAACAAGAAAATTGTCAGATTTATATATGAATCATCGTTGTCGCCCTGTTTTGGTATTTGAGGTGCTGTGAGAGTCTTGGACTACAGGGTGGACAGCACCAGGCAATGCGTTGTGCTTGTTCTTCATCGGGGGTTCAATCCAAGGGGGGGGGGTGATACCAAATATGTTGCAAGCAGTCAAGCCACTTTGTACGCACTCGAGCCAGGTTTCCCTGGGTCTTCCATGCATTCTCATGTGTAGAGTATTCATACTTGTTATTGATTGGATGCAAGAAATGACATACGAAATCACTTGAGACACGATATTAACATGACAAAAACGGATGAATTACTAAAACCTTTAAAATATTTGTAGATTCATTTGAACAGGAGATAATTTAAATTGAACTAAAGGACATACCGACTAAGCTAAATTTAAAAAAAGATGATTGCTCTCCTCTCAATATACAGCGTAATCATGTTTACACAGGTTCTCATTAGATCACTTAAGTTAAGCAACATTGAGTCTAGCTAGTATCATGGGTGACCATTTGGGAAAACCAAGCGTTGTGTGTAGGAGGATGTCAACACCTTGCAAGAACTCAACTGTCATCTGACTGGGATAGACAAGTAACTGGGGACCGCTTGCAGATTTGTTATTTCCATGAAATTTCATCCTTTAGAAGCAGCTGATTTAACCCGCCCAGGGTAAGGATGGCTTCAGTCGGCCAAAACTATTAACAGTGTCTTATTTTTAAATTCAGTGAAAAAAATTCCGAGTTAAAAGATAAACACGCCATTACTCGAATTAATTTCTTTTTTCATTTCCTTAGTCTTATTCAATAAAGATAAAGTAGCAAACTTTTTGAAGCAAAAGTCGGCTGGTAAAGTTTAAAGTTATGTATAATTTTTTGTTTTTAAGTATATCTACAAAAGAACTTACTTTGTTATTCACAATAATTTCCATATGAAGACTGTTTTCTTCCACTACTCTTTTCATGGCTTCCAAATTTACCCACAAGTTGTTCGTATTAAAAATCCTGTTGAAAATAAAGGTTTGCAAATATAAAGTTAAAAATAAAATTCAATTCAAGCATAGCTTTTTTATGTATATAATAATCTGCTTGTTCCTTAGTTCATATATTACGCTTTGAAAAAGGCCAAACAATTTTTGCAGGCCAAACTGCTTAAAAAAAAAAAGAAAAAAAAAAAAAAAAAAGCCAAATGCACAAAAAACTGGCTTTAAAAAAAATGTCAATCTAGCAATCTTAAACATGGAAGTGACCTCCCTTTGATGTAGCCTCGTTTTCTGAGATTATTATAATATATGATCATTGTAATGGTGTGAAAAAACTTTCAATTTTGACGTGCAGCTGTTCTTCACTGAAAGTCAGCAAGACGTTTATGTAAAAAAAAAAAAAAAATTTCAAATAGAGCAAAAAAAAAAAAAAAAAAAAAATTACATGTCTTCAAGAGGTGCTAAGCCGAGATAGTAAATTAAAAATTCTTACAATGTGATTTTATTTGTATTGAACTATTTAGCACAATATTGCATTCTGAGTATTAATACTTATTAATTTACCCCATCTAAGTAAGTTCTATATTTAAAATGTAATGGAGTTTACTTTCATAGAAAATATAACTTATTGCATATTATTGATTTTGCTGTCAAAAAAAATTTGCGCTATCCAGAAAAATAGCTTTATCAAAACAAGTTTGCTGATTAAATACATTTATTCTGTGGAATTCTCACAAGTCCTGCTAGTTTAATAATATGACGAGGTATTGTGTGTTCGGACGAATGTTATCACCTTCCACACCTATTTGAAAGAGTGAGATCATCCGATTACCAAAGATGGATTTCAAAAAGTAACCTAAAATGATTAATGTCGGTTCTTGCATAGTAGAATTTTACTTATTTCAAAATTAAATCGAATGAACCCTCATAAATAGAATGTTGTCATCCCCTTCCAAAGATGTCCCTTGAATTCTGTTTTCAATAATCTAATTTTTACAACTTTAAATTACTATCTTAAGATAAGTTACAAGGCCGAAGCGTTACAAGACAAATTCAGATTCCCCCATCCCCCAAAAGTTTTTAACAAATATTCAAACGAAAATTAAAAAATGCATATTCATGCTCGAAATCAATAGTTATATTGCTTTTTTTTTTCTTTCACCGTTAAAGAATTTACCATAAAAAAATAAAGAAATCCAGATACCAAAACTGGAAAACAGCAGCTCGGTAAAGATAAAAAAAAAAAAAAAAAAAAAACAAAAACAAAAACAATTTCAAGTGAACAAAACTTCAAAAGTGCCGTCACTCTTCATTCCAACAAACTTGTCAATTTCAACCAAGTGTTTGATAACAAGAGAGAAATAAAAAAGGGGGAGGGGTGGAAGTAAAAGAAAAAATTCAGTCAGTATTAATTCCATTTTCATACAGCAGATATATCTTTGAAGTATCTTGGAATAAAAACACCTGTTCCAATATTATGATCCTCTTCTAAGACAGTTATTAAATAAAATTTTACAAACAAAAATCAAAGCTCAACCATCCATTAAAGAAGTGGAAAATTTACATCCAGTTTGAATATTTGTTTAAGGCCACTTTAAACCTAGATACATCGTAACGACCTTCCATGGCATTTGTTCCACAGAACCGAAACATTGGCTCAATAGAAGGAAGGCAGCATTGTTTGCCAAAGTAACAAATTCGCTGAAAAACTCCCCGAAAGCTAGAATTACATTTTCACTGAATGATATTGTATGCTAGAATCAAGTTTCTCACATCCATTATTCAAATAATAGATCAAATCTTTGGAGTCGTTCTTTGTAAGTAAACAAGTCCTGTCACCATCCTGGTTGCCAAGCTTTTCACACTATATCTGTATCTTTTTGTAGATCAGAGTGTTACGTGGACGACATACTCAAGAATGTGCCGTACTAGAACTATTCTAATCCATTAATACGAAGGACGTTCCAAAAGTAGTGCCTCCTACTTTTTTTTTTTTATTCTGCCCAGATAGATCAGACGGGATTGTAAACTGCATTGTTTTGACCGAACTTATGCATTCATAATCTGAAAATTTCATCTCTTTTGCAGATATTGACAGTGAGACTAAGAAAGCAACCCCTGTAATGGACATGCGTCAGAGATGTGTCACTGAATTCCTCCATGAAAGAAAATAAATTGACCTGGTCAATATCCACTGGTGCCTGTTGAACGTTTAAAGCCGATGTCATCACAGGAGATGGGTTTATCAATTTCAGAGATTTGAGTGACAGTTCGCTCTGGACTTATGTTCGAGGGATCACTCATTGCTGGTAAAGTTGCAGTGAGAATGGCGGTGATTATGTAGAAAATAAATTCTAAAGCACAAAAGATTACTCGCTTTAAATGGTAGCAATCCTGTATTTAACGTCTTAATTTAAAAAAAAAAAAAAAAAAAAAAAAAGGCTTTACTTTCATAAGAACCCGTGTATGTGTGTATATACATATTTTTTTGGCAGCAAGTCGTTATCAAGGCACGTTTGATTAAATATGACAAAGTTTTCTTTATTTTTCTGATGATTCCCCCCCTCCCTCGATCTGGCGAGGATTTTTTTTCGTTTCAGTTGGTAAGTCGTGTATCAGGTAGCCGAGTGTTTTTTTTTTTTGTCAGCCATTTTCCTCAAGCGTTTCGATCCTCGATTGCCATCAAGAGCAGTTTTGTTGCTGTTAAAGAGGCTTTTTCTGTTATATATATATATATATATATTACACACACACAAGGATCATAGATATGCACATCTGTAAAGTTGAGTTTTGTCTGTTGCATTAAAAAAAAAAAAAAAATTACAAATTAACCTTCATGAAGTTGCTCACATATCCATGACTGAGTATATTAAGTTCGTTTTAATTTTTATATAGAAAAAGTAAGCTTTTAATATCAATGTCAGAGCGAGAAAAAAAACTTTCCACTTTCTAGGTATATAGATAAGTTAGACTTCGGCCTTTGTTTACCAACAGTTATTTATTCAAGTTTGAAATGTTGCGGCTATCTAGACATCAATCATAAACAATGGCTGTCTGTCTTTCCAAACAGACATCTCATAAAAATAAACCTTTGATAAATTTATCCACTTGAAACATTAAAAGAATCGTCGCTATTATTTCATCCTCTAGATTCCACAATTTGGAGGAGTTTCATAATTTACATCTGGAATTTATTTAGTTCTCTTCCACTGCAAGAATTTAAACACCAGAGCCGGAAAGTGGGATTGAGAAGTCAGCTCCGTGGAGAAAAGGCACTGACCTGCAAAAAGTGCCTGGGCAACCCCATCAGTATCCCCCGGCGAGAGCTCCTCAGGTGATAATAAACCAACTCCGTCTCAAAGAGAAAAGGCAGAGCCTGAGAGGGTGGACCTAGAACTGCATAGAACTAAACTCCCTCTGCAAAACCGATAGAGACCAGGTCATTATAGGAATGGTCTAATCTCTAGATTTTTTGGCAGGTGGGGAGGGACAGGATAAAAATTCTTGGAATTATCGCAGGAATTTGGTTTGATTGTTTCTATTTTACAGCTTATCGATCCTTTTGGGTGATCGAATGGCGAATCCGGTAATTTAGGAAATTTTTTTTTATCCTTCAAGTTCTTTATATCTTCAAATGCTTTAGTGTTTAGTCGTTTTGTTTTTACAGCGTATCAACCCTTTTCACATTCAATAATTGACAGTTTTTCTGCCTCAAGTTCTTTAGATTTTTGAAACTATATGGAGTTTGGTTTGATGTTCCATTTTCCTGCTTTCCAACTGACTACAATATGGTCATCTTTAAGTTCAATCTGAACAAGTTCTTGAGCCATCCCCTTAAGTAATCCAATTTACCAAATTTCCATTACCAATGATTACTGCAATATTTTCCCCATTGACTACTGTACACACATTAACCCTTATCTGGGCCTTGATAAGCGGTGACTTATAGGAAAAAATGGCAAGGGGAATAACTGCAACTAAGAAATTAAATTGGCTTCAAAGAAATGAGAACAGTTTAAGTGTAAAAGTTTTATAAAGTCAGATACTATTGCAGTCATACAAAGAACTGAAATATCTAAATAAAACATGTGTAAATATTTAACCGATAAACTCTTAAACTGAAATTAACAGGAAATAGTAATAGTACACCAAGGATGGTTTATAACGAGTAAAATCTTTGGATGAATAAATAACGCGTACAGATATGTCAGCAAGTTGAAATGCAAAATGTTCATTTAACTGACCGACATTTCTATTTCTGCGCATGTACAAATTCAATTAATTTCTTCAATCTCAAAACAAACAAAAACTAATTCCAAACAAAAAAATGCATGAAAAATTACTTCATTACAGCTTATAATTTTTTTTATACAATCAGAGTAGAATAGTGGTTGTGAACCAACATGACAAAAACAGTTAATATATTACAGAAAGCAAATACTAAACTAATATTTAGAAAGCTTAAAGTGAACCCAAATTAACATTATCTACAGTCCAGACAACGACAAATACAGATTGTTTTAAAGTTTCAGAAATATTTTTTTACAAATTCTTTTAAGCTATTAATGACGTGAACATTGAAAAGTTTAAGCACAAAGATTTGAAATAATACTCAGATTAAAACAAATATCTACTTATCTAAGCTGAATCTAATTCTATCCTTAAGTTTTGAAAGCCATGTGTTAAATTCGATATGGCAACACAAGAATCCCAAGTACATGAAGTTAAAGTGGGTCACCTCTGAAAGGGTGGAAAATTGACCGAAATTTAATAAGCGAGATTTTTTTGTAGGTTTTGATAGGAGTAAAAAAAAAAAAACAAACTAGGGATTATTTTTGTAATCTATACAAATAAAACAATAGATATGTGTGTGCGTGTCCGTGTTTTAATATTTAAATGATAAATTCTTTACTATTTCTGATTAGTGTTATGTGATAAATAGTTTATTATACACCAAAGATGGTTTATAATGAGTAAAATATTTACTTGGGTGGATGAACAATGCATCTAGAAATATGTCAGCAAGATGAAATGCAAACTATCCCTTTCAACTTGCCACCATATTTCTATTATAGAATAAAGTGGCTTAATTTTAAGTCTTATCTATCTCATGATAGCTCAAATGGTAAGGAATGCAGCTGGAGCGCCAAATGTTTTGGTTTAGATACCCGCCTGCCTCTTTCAACTGAGGCGATGGAGTTTCATGAGATTGGTATCGTTTTGAAGCTCGACCCTTCGGACGACAAATATCGAAAAATTTGCCAAAAACATTTCCTTTGCCCTCAACTGGGCAGTTTTTTTACAATGAGAGGGTAGATTTTTTTGGAGCCATTTTTGCAAGTCATTGTATCAGTTGAATTGACTTTGCCTACTTTTAACTTCCGGTCGCGTCATTGAGTAGCAGTAAGATGTCAGATTTTCTTTCACTTTTCCGCTGTTGCGTCATGTTTCAAAACCTGCCTGCCACCCTTTTGCTCAACACACCATATAATATTCAATAGGGAATTAGTTTTGTAATAAATATGAAATTTGCATGAATTTAAATATTCAAGCGTATGTTACAATCCCCACCCCTAGTTTTTAACATTTTGTTTTAAGAAAATGTATCCACCGATTACATGTTGCTTAAAGATTTAAAGTGATTGTCAAATTTCCAAATTTCTGAACTAGGTATTTGGTTGGGACAACTAGTCTAGGAGAAGGAAATCAACAAAAAATTCATTGCTATTGCCAGAACTACTTGTCTCACAAAAAGCCCCAAAAGTAAATAAAATGATATTCAGATAATTAGGCGTCATCATTGACAGGGAGGCAATACACGAAAAAGCTGTCAAGAGGAAAGCGCCAAAACTGCATATTCTCTCCTGACAACCCAACATTATCTGGGGAACAAAATACCACATAGGGAACATATAAAAAAATATAAAATATATAAAAAAATATAAAATATATAAAAAAATATAAAATATATATAAAAATATAAAATATATATAAAAATATAAAATATATATAAAAATATTATATATAAAAATATAAAATATATATAAAAATATAAAATATATATAAATATGATTGCAACGTCTTGTCAGACGAGTGCCACTTCCTCAGACACTTAAAGTCCACAAGCCCAAATATGACTTCCATCGCCACAGGACCATTTTAATAGATGCCTGAGTGAGTATCTATACACAGATGTTACAGAGTCTTAGCTTTGTATGACAGCTAAGTCTCTCTCTCGGTTAAAAAAAGTTTAGATCCAGCAATAAGCAAGAGCAAGATAGCCAGCAGCAAGTTAAAATGCAGACCAGCTTAATGCAGGTACTGGTCTCCCACTTTTTTTTTTTTTTTTAAATCAGAGATTTGCTTCTCCTAGAAAGGTTGCCTTCACCACAGCTTACACGAGCCCTCTCCACTCCATTATATATATATATATATATATAGACACAAGTCTACGAGTGAATAAACTAAGGAAAAACTCTGAAACAGCCCGTTTTCTATAATAACCAACATTAACTGGAAGCTGAAATGGATTACTTCACGAGTGAAAACGGCTGAAAAACAGGATTATATACAAGCTTACCAGGTAAGCTGTTTCTTTCAAAACAATATTTTCTGTTGTCCGCTTGCTTCATAGCGAGTTTCTGCTACTGTTCTGGTATTCTGTCATTGCCCCCAGGTACTGTGACAAAACTTCCCTTACGTGTGGAGTTTTCATGATCAAACTTTCAAAATAACTTTCCTTCTGTGGAATATGTGACCACAAAACTACTTCCCTAAAATCTAGTGTCATCAAATCCAATGTCTGCAAACATTTTGACAAATTTAATTTCTTTCAAGTTTTTCAATCAGCATTAACATTCAACCAACAATCTCTGTAGCACATTAATTTTTATTCTTGATTGGCTTTTGGCCTTGATAAATCGCAATTCATTAATAAAAATGAATAAATTTTTATTAAACTCACTTAAATTTACTGACACTCTTGAATTCATCCACCTGAAAGACAAAGAACAAGGATTAAATACGAATCATTTACAATTAAGCGTTTTGTTTCAGCATTAAATACTCAATATATTGGCATAAAACGATAATCTCTATATAAAAGACACGGTGTGCATAAGTGCTAGAGAGTTCATTTCCTATGGACTCCGAAACAGCTGCACCGATTTTTTTTTTTTTAATTTCACACAAATGTTCTTCATGTGTCTGGGAGTGTTCTTAGGTTTTGCATCAGAATACCTTGAATAAGTATCGAAAAATCGATAATTGAAAAAATCCGATTAAAAGAAACAGATTTTGACCACAATACAAATTCATTTAAGAAGCTTTATTACTTCACAAGCAGAAGGTCCTGGCATAAAGAAAAAAAAAAAAAAAGACAATAGGCTCTTTAGTAACACAGAGGCGCATTCGAAATGAATGCTTCTGTTTAGAGCACAATTGAACCATGATTTTACTTTTGCATCTGTAATTCAAGAAAGGCTTGGCTTCAGAAGGAGTGCTATGACTTTGTACCCTTTTCTTACTACCCCCCTCCTCCTCCCTCGACCTGAACCAGCTGGACTACTTCGTTTGGTTATACGTTGAGAACATCAACATAACCTTCCACAGCACCAAAGACAGCCTGATCGTCGCCATCTATCAAGTATTTACCAAGCTCCTGTCAGTGTTTGTGGAAAAGGCATGCTCCGGACCCATATCAAAGCGGTGACCGACGCTGAAGGCAGCTATATTGAATAGATATCAGCTCTACTACATCAAGCTACCCGAATTGATTTTTTTTTCAATAAAAGTTTTAAAATAAAGCTGCAGCATTTTCTTCATAGGAACAATTTTATTATTCCACCCTGTATTCTACCAAGTTTTGTCAACACAAAAATTAATAGATCAACGTTGATAACTGGTCACTTCGATATGTATTACTAATAGTTAATTCCTTGGGCCTTAAGAGCATAGAAATATCTACTACAAATATAGTATTTGGTGTTCGAGTTATTTGAGGTTAAGGTTTCCTTAAAAATAAAGTTCATGTTTTATTACATTTATGACAACACCTAAATCATTTAGCATTAAAACGATACCTACTGCTAATAATTGTATATGATCAGTTCAATACAAGTCACTATATTAAATTTTTATGGAAACCGCTCCAGACACGACATGAAACCATTTGATGTAAGGAGCTAAAAATACGACTTTAAGATAAAAATAACCTAGCCAAGGATAAGCGTTAGAAAGATTCCAACTCTGAATACAGCGATCCTTTCCCCTTTGTCAGAAACATCGCCCATAGAATGGGAGGACTAAAGGACAAGAAAAGCGAGGTTTACAAGGTTGCCAAAAGTAAACCAAAGTTCCACTGTTTACTTTCCTCTCTGCTAGGTGTATTTATGTTAATTTGTATATACAGGATTTGCTCCTAAACTAATTAACTAATATTGATTTACAAAGCTGCAAGGAGTCATAAGAAACACCCGTCTAGCAGAAAACCCTATCAATAATTTCCTGCACATCTGTGCCTAAATCTAGATTCCATGAACAAAGCTTCTTAGAACTGCATGCCTATGGAATTGTCTTCAGTTTTCCTGCTTTCCAGCTGACTGCAATATGGTTGTCTTCAAGTCTAATGTAAACAAGTTTTTGATGAGCCGTTCCATATAAGTTTAGATTTACTGAATTCCCATTACTAACGATTACTATATTGCCCAATTTCTACTGTAAACTAACCCTTATTCTCGATAAGTGGGGATGCCTATGTATATAAAAAAGGAAAAAAAAAAAGAAAAAAAAAAGGTTTTCTCCATGCTGGCAACCTGTAATTCCAATCCACAAAGGAATCTGATAGCCATATGATCGTTTGCATACAAGAGCTTCCATGAGACCCACATGGAACTTAATCATGATTCTGGAGGCATTTTTAAGACAAGGAGGCAGAGTCCAGATGTCCATTCCAAACACTTTGATTTAGTGCAAAATTACGAGAATTAGCATACATGCCCTGGACAATATGGACAGCTCACTCTTCCATAGCATGATTTCCACATTGTCGCCCAGAACATTTTCCTAGGCATGCCTTAAGATCAAACCTCAAGGACTGCATGGAGAGTAGACGTGAGACCTTGCTCACTCCTAGAGTGAGACACTGAGCACCTTAAATACTAAAAGTGGATGATGGTTGGTAGGTTGAGATAGGAAATTATGGAAAAAGGAAACTGATGAAACCAGCAGATGTCACAGTTTGAGATTGGTGGGGCTTTTGGATAAGATAGTCTGAGAAAACTCAACGAGGGAAGACTGACTAAAAATGATTTTAGTAAACAATTGAGCAATGCAGTCAATATGTGATTAACTCCCATTCGTTGACTTCTAACCACAAAACAAAATAAATCCTTTTTCTTTCAAGTTAATTGAATAATCGTATAAAGAAAGCATGTCAGATGTGTGTTCTAGTTCTTACCTGTTCCTTTGGCACTTGAGCAATTTCCAGCAATCTTGGTTTTCCTTCATACTCAACAAGAGTACCACCCTGAGCATCAATGAGAAAATTTAATAATCAAGTAAAATACAGTTTCTACCATTTTTTCTGAAACCAAGAAAATACTTTAAAAATTCTTCAAAGATAAAATATCAATAGTAAAAATCATTGTTTTAAAAGTTTGATACAATGCTTAATGCACCAACTAAAGAATTTGAAGTTTTGCAGTAGTTATTTCTTGATTTTGAAAAACAAAATGACGATTACATTACTTAAAAAAAAAAAAAAAAAAAAAAAAAAAAATCTGTCAGGCCAGGATTTTTCGTTTGTTGAATCTATATGAAAAGTAAGTTTTCCCGTTTGCATTAAGATATAATCTATATAAATAAAACAGTAGATGTATGTATGTATGTATGTATGTCGTGTGTAAATGCAACCGATAAACTCTTAAACTACTTGTCATATAAGACTGAAAGTAACAGGAAACAGTAATCAGATACCAAGGGTAATTTATAAATAAGTAAAATCTGGATGGATGAATAACGCACAGAAATGCCGACAAGTTTAAATGCCAAATGTTCATTTCAACTTACCAACAATTTTTATTAGTTTTATGCATGTGCAAATTCAAAAGGTAACTAGAATGGGCTTAATTTTATCTGTCAGATTAGCTCAAACGGTAAAGAACATGGCTAGAGCGCTAAATGTTTTGGTTTCGATGCTAGCTGATGGCACCCAAGTTTTTTTGTTGTTTTTTTTTTTACTTTTCACATTATTACTATTAGGTACAATACAATAATCAATAGAGAGTTAGCTCAAATACGAAATCTGCATGAATTAAAATATATAAGTGCTTTACGATGTGGGGCGCCCTTCGCTAGTATTAGTATAAATGTTTTGTTTTTATAAATAACTAGAAGATGTACCCGTTATTAAATAATGTTTAAAAAAAAAAAAAAAAAAAAAAGCACTCGAGCAGAGATCTAAACTAAAACCTAAGGACAGGGAGTTAGTACTATAGCCATCAACCCAACGAAATCTGGAGACCGTGACAGACATACATACGTTAAAAAAGTACTACGATATGGATCATAAATTTATATTTAAAAACAAAACGACTTTTCTTGCCTAAACAGATTTTCTTCCATGGCCACGATCTTTATAGATTATTCCACTACTCCTAACCCCCCCCTCTCAAAAGGGAGAAGGTGATCCCTAGGAAGCTGGGATCAACATAACAGCTACATTAATCTTGTGTTTTTCAGCCTTCTTCAAATGTATTGCTCGTTTACAATGTCCTTGCTGTTTTAAAATAGGATTTTCTTGGTCTGAAATGCTACCATAAATTACTCTTTATTAAACGACTAAAAATTGGTACCATCCTGTTTTTGTCTAGTCCAGAGGGTCCAGTACAGTCAAGAAAAAATAAAATGAATTGACCCCATTTTCTCTCTATACGTTTGCGATATTACCACCTATGCTAATGAGATGCTTCCGGTTTGAAATAAAAAGCCCGATTTTTTAGAGATTGGATCAATTTTGAATTTGAACATTGAAGTTAGCAAGTTTTGTCTGCAGTGTGTCGTATTTTGGAGTGAAGTTTTTTTACTTGAGAACATCGAGTGTTGGAGTGGGAGAGTTTCGACGGCAGAGCGTAGAGTTTTTGGCAGCAGTGTCAAACTTCGAGTAGTAAATTTTGACTCCAGTGTGTTGAATTTAACTTCGGAAATTGTTACTTGGAAGTGTAGAACAGTTAACACTTGTTTTAATCAGGTGACTAAATGTTTACTACGCGACAACTATCATTTAAAATACAGTAAAAACATTCATTGTGGAACAAAGACTACATCCAAAGAAGGCCGGAGATCACATCGGCTAAGAATGTAGCACAAACACCGTAAACGATAATCTGCAGAAATAATATTTAGAACTTGAACCATAATAAAAGAACAAGTGGGCAGAATACAGGTCTAATTAATGCCACCGCTGATATAAAAAATTTCCTGTTGCAGTGGCTGTCGACATGAACACGATAACGTGTACATGCCCTGAACAGTTCACTTTCCCTACCAAGGCTTATTGCTGACCAGACCACTTTCCTACGTACGCGGTTAAATGTCAAATTTAATTTTATTTTTAACTATTTTATTTGAATCAAGATAATTTTTCCTTTCGTTTATAAAGCTTGTCCGACATTTTCATTTCTAGCAAAATGCAACAATTTAAGTGTTATATAGAAAATTGAAGCAAAACAATTTAAAGAATAAAACGAACCTTGATATCTCCTCGGGTTTTGTCAGTAACTTCCATCACAAACTCAGGAACTGGGCCATTTGATGGATTTAAGAGAAAATTCAATATGTCTGCACAATTGTTAAGGTGAACATAACTCTTGCTATACGTTGATTTCTTAAATTATTCAACAGAAATTGCTAATAATCATTAGTTTCTTTAAAAATAATTCGGTTCTTGTCCAGAATTCTAACTATAAAAAAATCCGATATACGTACCCATGAAACAAAAAATACGCCAAAACTCAAATTGATCAAGTAGTTTTTATTTTTTTTTTAAAGAAAATTTTTTTACATTTTAAAAATATCGCAATAAAGGGTTGGTTGTTTTTGTTTTACAGCATATCAACCCATTTCGGGTTATTTAATGCCGAATCCAAAGATTTAAGAATTTTTAATATAATATATTTGTTTTCAAGTCGGTTTCTATTTAACACATAGTTGAGACCCTAACAGGTACTACCACTCCGGGCCAGAGTGGACCTGGGAGCAATGGCAATTAAAGGGTGGCTCCACACTCCCCAAAGCCCGGGGCCTCACCATTGGATATAGTTTACACAAAGGGAGATAAATCTAATATTTGAATTATGCTGTAATGTCTTAATCACTTAAAAAAAAAAAAAAAAAAAAAAAAAAAGTGATTTTCTTTATAAAAAAAAACTACTTCATCATGATAATTAGCATAAGAAAAGCAAACGTTTTAATTGAATTTTTAGTTAAAGAAAAGCTTTCTTATTTTCATGTCAAGAGACCCTTTTTAATTTTGTACTTTCACTTAAAAATTTAAAAAATACCGTTAAAATTCAATTGTTTTCTTCCTACAAATACTTTTCTTCAATAACAATTTAGAAAACTAAAAAATTATTTCACGAGTTTTACATGCAGAAATAGAAAACACCACCACTTAACGTTCAAATATCTTTTAAGAAATAAGTGAAAAACCAGAAGTCTACCACATTTGGAGATTCAGATCGTTTTTTGTCATGGCTATTCGTTTGAGTTTACAAACAATAGTCGACATTAACAACTATAGTCCATTTTTTGTCTGAAAATTAAAGACAAGACCTCAGTTATTGTTCTTAACCATAGATAAGAGAAAATTTATTTTCAAGACAATTTTTTTTTTTAAATCGCTTCAAAAGGATACGCAGATCGACGGTTGCACCCAAATTGTCAATATTAGAGATGAATACATATTTTTTGCCATCATTAAGGAACTGCTGTAAAAGCCCGGAATTATAAAAGCTTTCATATATATCACCATGACCAGGAGGATACCAACTGCAAAGAAAGAAAAAAGAATTCATATTAGCAATAACGTAACAACGTGCATGCTAATGCATGCGAAATGACGTCACTGGCAGTGAAAAATACTTTAAATAGATCACGTTAAAGATAGGAATTACGTTCGCGATCACGTTAGAGACGAGAATTACGTTAGAGATTACGCTAGGGGCATAGATAACGTTAGAAACACGAATAACGCGCTTAAGACGATCACACGAGGGACGTCACAAAAGTAATGAGAATGAGGAAATATTGTACAAAAAAAAAAGCAAAAAAAAAGCAGCGAGTTGAATTTTTTATATTGACTACTTTGTGACTGGGGCTGCAACATACTGGTTCAGATAACGTTACAATAATATACGTTTCAAAAACCAAATCAACCACACTTTAAAAAAATTGTTTTTAATAATCAAATCTTCAATGCTCAAATTTCCTCATCAGTCACTATGTGGGGTATTAAAAAAAAAAAAAAGCATAATCACTTGTGTTAATATTTATCACTCCGGCCACACTTCTATAAAGTATCACATGAAAGATAAACATGTTTTGTGGATATTTTTACCATTTATATACAAAAAAAGGCACGACAAATGACTCCAGCTGATTTTCTAATCGTGATATTTAAGTACTTCTTTCAAACAACCTAGGATTCTTGTCAAGAATAAGCAGCCGATCATTATTTAGAATGATTGGCATGCTGTTCATTTAAAGTCAGCTAACATTTTCATAATTTTCTGCTTAGCGCTACCGGAAGCGGTGACAAGGCAAATCAGTTCTTTCGCTTTTATGTATTGGATAGGTGTTTTGTGATTGTTTCAGTAATTTTATACTTTCATAAACATATATAAATTCAAATAAACATTTAAAATTTAATTTTTATAATTTCATAAACATTTCTTATAAAATTTAAGATAAATAACTTAATTATTAAGAGTGCAAAATCAAGACTTATTTTTATGTATATAATTTTTTACAAAATTTTATTGTATACTTTTCAATCTATTTCAATAAATGGCTTCAGAAGAATAATAAAAGTGAAAAACTGATTTGCCTTGTCATCGCTTCCGATAGCGCGTTACAGAAAATTAGGAAGTACGTTAACCGTTTATTATTATGCTTTAAAAAGCTATGTAAACAAAAATAAACATTTTTTTTCTAAACTGATGGGTCGAGATTTGGAAGAATGAAATTTGATATTTACTTTTCATCATTTTCTTGGTATATATAATTACAATTAAATTTACCAAAATGATCCAAGATGGTAAAAACTAAAGTATATTATAAATATTAAAGAATTAATATTTATAAAGTAATCTCAACCAGATGTAAAAGCTCAATAAAACCAAATAGGAGATTCTTCACCATGTTCCCTCTGCTTCACTTTTTGTTATCAAGTAAGATCTTTGACTTACTTGCAGTTTCAAATACTTTTGTATGCAAAATCCGATCCCGCATTTTGCTAATTCCTACCTTCTGATGAGAAGGAAAGTATTTCTTCGAAACTCCGCAGATTAAGGACTATCCACTTATTAACTGGATCCTTTTCAGGTTAAATTTTTTAAACTCTTTTTCAATGTGTTTTTCTATTAACTATTTGCTCATATATAACATATTTATTTTAAAACATGGGAACATTTTATACTAAGAGTCGTATTAAAGAAATATTTCCTTTAAGTTTGCAAAAAATAAAGACATTTGTTGCCATGCCTTAATTTGTCAAAGGCTTTTTTTGGGGGGTGGGGGTGGAGGGCTTTCGTTCAGTTTTATAAAAAGTGTAGTCAAAGCGGCAGAAGAACAGATCTTTGAGGAAAAGAAAACTTTCAGAAGTAATTCCAGTTTATTTTTAAATAAATTAATGGAAATATTCAAAGTTTAAATTAAAAAGAAAAAAAGTTAAACCTGTTAGAATTATCCGAATCACTTTTGGGTAATGGAAGTAAAGACTCTCGCAAAATTCGTGGAAACCTAGAATAGAATACAAAAAGTAAAGATTTTAAAAACATGACAAATTAAAATACAAATGGACTTAAAATAATGTTATATATTAGTGTTGGGACGTTTAATCTAGATAGAGGATCGTAAAAGCTGGAACGTTTTAGGGCATTAGAATTGGAAAAATTTGTGCCTATTTTCCGATTGTAAAAAGTATTCTTTTAATTGTTTTGTTTATGTCTAAAACAAAATTTTTCAATTGCTGATACTAATGATAAAATAATACTTATTGATTTTTTAACTACCAATAAAATTAATACCTATAGATCTTACGTCCCCCACAACTGTATTTTTACTTTTTTGATATGCCCATGTAACAGTCACGATTACAGACAACCACAACAGCAGTAGCAACGACACCTAGCAGTTCACAATTTTGAATCTGCCTTTGATTTATAAGCTCAGTGCTGATTGGTGCAGGCATTCAACTTTTCTGGCTTGACCAATCACAAGCCATCTCAGGTGAGCTGAGCATATGACAGTTGATAAGGTTACAAAATTGATGCCTTCGTTCAGTCTCGAAAGACTGAGGATCCCCACTGTAGGGGCAGTTGCACATGTAATTGTGAGGCAAGGGTTGTGCAATCTTTAATACCTCTGAATCGGCACTGTTAGTCCAGTGGCAAGGAGAAGTCCAGGATGACTGGAAACAATGCCAAGATAAGCAGAAAGCACATACAGCACCTGGAAGTCCCAAATGGGAACTCATTTAGTACTGCTCAACTTTAGTAATCCAATGAGAGCCGTGCGTTAACATGATTATGCCGTACAAAAAAGTTGACAGCTATTTGTTTTGCTTGTTCAGAAAATGGTATCGTAACGACAACTACACATGACTGACCAATATCAAAACTTCTCTTGGTACACAATAGAACCTACTCAGGCCCTTGGCCCAACTTTGACAAAGAGATATATAATCCATCATGGCTAACGCTAGACTTTGTACAGTACACCTACATGAATTCTCTCCAAAAACAGGATTTCCTAAGTTTTTTGTCTTTGCCCATACTCATGGTTTTATTTTATTACTAACTTCTTTTCCATTCATTTTTTTTTTAACATACACCTAAATGAAGCTGACCAATAAAGTTATAACTATTAGAGACTGTCATACTATTCTAGGCACATATTACATGTTTTTATAGTAATCTTAAGAATCAAAACAAGTAGTGAAATAGATTTTAAAAGAATCAAAACCAGTAATTTAAAACAATCGAATTTGTTTACGAATCGCAGAAAAAACTGGAATTGTTAACTAATATATCTATAAAAGTGAGTGCGTGTGTGTGTGAGAGGGAGAAGAAAAATTCTCAACCTATATACTCAAATATTTGATCTACAGACTTAAAATTCGGTATAAAGTATTCAGATGTGAAATTTTTTTAATCTATTTTCATCGGGGTGGGGCTGCTAAGGGGTCAAAATGTAAAAATTGGTATGTGGAGGTCATCGGATTTTTATGTTTGTCAACCGTTTCACAAATGCGTGTATTGTTCACATAACAGCTTTGTTAAGAATAAGTAGGCTTAAACTTTAAAGTCTATGTGGTCAAATGGTTATCGTACTTGACTCGCTGGCTTTAGTTTTTGATCTCAGCTACAGAATTTTTTTCTTTTACTTACAATTGAACTGTTTAAGCCTACTTATTAATAATAAAAAAAAAATATATACTCGCATGCACACGCCCGTTTCTGTATGAAACAAGATATACTAATGCTCATTTTACAACAGACAACCTGCCAGTGTGTACAACGCGTATACATACACACATTAGATACAAGTTCATATAACAGTTTCAGGATGCTGACAATATTTGTTTGCAATTTTCCATTGATAATTTTATACAGTTAATTTAAAATATTCTTTATTTACTTTCATTATCAGTCTTTTATACGGTACAATCACGTTGACACCAGTTCTCGCCAGATCACCAAAATTAAGCAATGTTGAACTTGGCCAGTACCAGATGGGTGACCATTTGAAAAGGTGAAGTAAAATACCAGGTTGAGAAACTCGCATGATCTATACTTTAGGGGTAGATGGGAGATATAAGCCATGGTAGGCACCCCATCTAGTGATGGCGTCACGATAAAACATACTCTTAATAGCCCTGGTGAAGCATCAAGTACTCAGCTACCGACAAAATTTGAATTACACTACAAACTTGTGTAGAGAGTTCAATCTCGGCTACGGCCATGCTGGATGGATCAGTCTTTTCATCATGAAAACGGTGACTATATTTCAATTCCCTTTTTATTTGCAAAATTATGGACAATTTTGAACCTCTATATTTTTGGTAGAGAGTTCGCTTTGGAATCTGCAAGGACAAATAAATGTCAGAGTTTCATCCTCAGCAGGAGGATGGCAGAAAACAGAAATTGAAAGATTCAAGATTGGACTGAGACAGAGAAATCTGCTCAATCTGACGTAACCAGAATGTCAAAGTTCATTACTGAAATTAATGTCATGCAGTCTACATTTAGAGGTTGAACTGGCTTCCTTCAAAGGAGGGTTGGTTGGTTGTTTTATGGCATATCAACCCTTTTCGGTTATTTAATGCCGAATCCAGTTATTTTAAAGAAACTTTTTAATAGAACATTTTTTTTTCAAGTCGGTTTCTATTTAACCCATAGTTGGGACCCTAACAGGTGCTACCACTCCGGATCAGAGTGGACCTGGGAGCAATAGCAATTAAAGGGTGACTCCTCACTCCCCAAAGCCTGCAAGCTGGGGCCTCACCATCGGATATAGTTTAAAGTCATATCCAGGACTTTCAAAGGAGGGAGTCTATGGGAATATCAAATTCACAAGAGGTCCCTAGTTGCTTGTATATCCCTAGTAGGGGTTGGTTGGTTGTTTTACGGCATATCAAACCTTTTCAGGTTATTTAGCGCCAAATTCAGTGATTTTGAAGAAAATTTTATAGAATATATATTTTTTTCAAGTTGGTTTCTATTTAACCCATAGTTGGGACCCTAACAGGTACTACCACTCCGGGTCAGAGTTGACCTGGGAGCAATGGCAATTAAAGGGTGGCTCCACACTCCCCAAAGCCTGCAAGCTGGGGCCTCACCATCGGATATAGTTTAAGGTCATATCCAGGACCCCCTAGTAGGGGAGATGACTTTTTTTACAATTCTTGCAGAGAGGTGTCAACGTCCTACATACATCGCCTGGTATTCCCAAAGGGTCATATTTGCTACTTACCAGGCTCATCATTGCTTAATTCTGATCTGAGAACCGGTGGGTCAACATGATTATGCTGCATATTATACATGCAAAAAATGGCTATAGTTTTTTTTTTTTTAGATGAAGTAGCCAAACCTTGGATCAAATGGGTAGTGACAAACATCGCTCACTCATATAGAATTGAGATTTTTATAAAGTTTTATTTTACATGGTGCACCAGAGTATTAAGCAAGGATACAAACTTATAAGTTTACCATTTGTTTGATTTGTAGCATACCAACTCTTCTGGTTATTTAAAACCAAACAGTCATTTTGGAAAAAGTTTTATGCTTTAAGTTATATATTCAAATATTTATTCTTAGTTTTGGTTTTTATTGTTTTATGGCATATCAACCCTTTTTGATTCAATCATTTTTATGAAAAAAAATTCCCGTTTCAAGTTTTTTATATTTTCAAAATACTTATTCTTGGTGGTTAGTTTGAGAAAAAAATTGTTTTTGGCTCTGTAGAACATGATGGAGTTAAAAAAAAAAAAAAAAATGTTTGATGCATTTAAGTTAGGAAGCCGATATCTTTAGGCAGCCTGATCTGGTAGCATCTGTTTGAACGGAAGTTTCATGCTACAGGTATCAAGTGAGGATGTAGACTTATAAATCCTTTGTTTGAATGTAAAATGGCATGCTATTCTACAGAGTGTGAAAATTAACTCCTGAGTATCATGCGCTCATAATTTATCACTGAAATATAATCCTTACCAGAAAATACAAGGTGCGGCAGAAATACTGCCCACATTTTAAAGTTTCAACTATACGTTGACAATGAACTTCTGGAAGTGCAAATGTTTTCATTTAGCCAATATGCGACACAATAGTGTCACGAGTGTGTGCAGAGAGGTGCATACTGCAGTGAAGGGGGTGTGACTAAATGAGATAGGGTGGAAGAGTGCAGAGAAATACAAAGATATAGCTGCCTTATCTTAAAAAAAAACTAATAAGGACCGAACACAGTGTTCAGTGAAAAAGTCCAGAGGACTGCCACATTTCAGTGTGAGCAACCCCCTGCCCAGGAAAGAGGGAGAGGTGTTGAGTGGTTGATACAAAGCGGCCATGAGAGGAGGAGAGAAAAAATGTTTTTAACTACTCTCCAAGGGAGAGGCGAGGAAAAGGGGTGGATTGAGGAAAGATTCTAAAAAGTTGTAGCCAGCAAACTGAACGGCTGGGCTGGCCAAGCATTTCTGACCTGGGTGTCCCTCAGGACCTGATATTATGTTAACTAGCCTGTGTTAATGGGGAATCTGACTTTACTTGTTTGGTCAGGCATTGTTCACTGCTTGTAGTCAGTCACTTCAGGTTAGACAGTATCGGTTGTGAACTGATGAAATTAATAGTTTGTTTATAAACCAGAGTTCTGTTTGTGGTGAAAACTTCATTTGAAACAGGTTGACTGGACCGGCAGAGGGATTAATGACCCCCCCCCCCGGGAAGGTGCAAGAAACCCGTAGACTACATAGGACAAGAGAGGATTGAATAGAGAAGCGAAGCGTCTCACCATGGGACAACGTGATGAAGACGATCACGATTTTTTTTTCAAGTACCTTCATAACGCAATATGGTTTGAACTATTGTCCATAATGTTTTTACTGTAGAAATGTTTTTGAAGAATGAGGAATCCGTAGCTGCAATACATAGAGCTTTCCGAATTTATTACAAGGTAGGACGGCATGATGCTGTTCCAGATAGAAAAATCAATACAGCTAGGAGTTGCAAATTTCAGAGCTGCAGGTTTGGCACTTAAAAGCCACATGAAAGGCCTCTAAGTGTTCGAACGCCAGACAGTATTTAAGCCGCAAGACTTTGTTAGTCTCTTACACCTTCATCTCATAAACATGCTTTGATCTTGGGATTGTCAAATCGAACAGCCAGAAAAATTCTACACAAATATGGAGTTCCATCCATACGAATTAATGATTGCTCAGAAACTGCACAAGTGCGACTGGGAAGATCACATGTCAAAACTTGGGAGATATTTCTGCCGCACCCTGTATGATAAAGCATATAGCAGTGAGGTTCACTCAGAATTCACTAACTTCTCAAACCACATCAACTGTAGTGACAAGCGATATGGAGAGTACAAAGTGGACTTGTTTTGGCAGGCCCATAATTCAAATTACAAGATGAGAACAATAGACTGAATAATCCAAAGAAAACCGAAACTTACATATACATACACATGAAATAAGCACATGCATCAATACAAGTTACTTGATTACAGCTTACATAGCTACTGGTTCTACTAAATGCCTTACAGGCGACACACACGAAACAAACATACATTAATGTCATACACAGTTGCTACCAATACTTTGACATTAGCACTTTTGCTTCCTTCAACGTCTTCTAGCCGACATATACACTCGACATAAACATGTGCATTAATTTATCATTAATATCCAACAGATCAGCGCTGCTGCTTCCTTTAATGCAGACAGCATCAATGTGCATACATTTGATGTATGCATGAAGAATTTAAGGTTATTAAAAGATTAAGATGGATTAAATGAACCTTCAATAAGTCTTTGAAGAGAAATTTTTATATAATTTAATTTCTTTAAACAGAACCCAAATAATTTGATAATACGTTTTAAAGCGTTTTACTCTTCAAATGTATTAATATTATCTTTCTAAATTCGAGATGAGGATTGACTATTTGTATTATTTGGATTCTTCAGACTACTCATCTTAAGTGTTATTAAAATTATGTATTAGTAATAATGTCATAAATAGTGATGAGTAGTAAGCTTGTACATCTAGAAATAATAGGTTTATGGCTCCTGAAATTTTTAATAAAATTGTCCACAAGGATAAAGTATTTGGTAAAATTAAGTTGTAAAGTTATTCTGTAGTAGAAAGGTTCAATCCTCAGTGTGGGCGACTCAAAAATACAATTGCGAATTATTTCGGACTTCTATCCAGCCGTGGTTGATGGAATGAGAGCCTGCTTACCCGTGGAATGATTTCTGTGTAGATTCCTGAATTCGACAAAGATTTCCTAAGTTCAATAATACACCTAAAGAAGGTTGGAGATTATGTTGACCGAAATGTTGGGGGAGGGGGAATCACTTAAGGAGAACAGAAGTCCAAAGAAACCAAATATGTATTAAAAATTTATAAAGCAAAAATGAACTTACCTGCTTTGGTTGAAAGTGAAAATATGCACTTTCACCTGATTATATTTGCATAGGATTTTACCCGTGTCTTCATCTGTATTGAACGAATTCATTAACACTAAAGGTACATTAGTCTCATAGGTTTTGTTCAAGTACTAAAAATAAAAAAATTAAAAAAAATGTTAAATATTGGTGGCTACCTTAGCTAGTGTGACTATTAAAACATAATATAGTTAAATATAAAAAAAGTTCAAGTGTTCCAGTGTTCCATGTTAATTGTTACATACCGATAGTTATGTTAATGGAAAAGTTTACGAATTAGGGAAGTCACCAGGCGGAAATTATGCAAATTGAGCGACTTCTGATGGCACTCACATCCTCCAATGAAACTTAGAAAAGACATTGTATGCTGCCCCAAAATGGAGATGAGATATGTCGAGCCATTGATGTTGCAAAATCTAAATCTCACAAGCTTGGAAGTCACAGAGTGCAACAAACGAAAGTTATGCAAGCCACGATTTCCAAGTAGGCTTTTTTCTCACCATTAGCCAAAGAGATTTAGACAAAGGGCATGGTTTTGTATCGTGTGTTGTCAGGTCTATCTTTCTCTCAGGGAGGTTAAAAAGTGATATTAGGCAGAAGTGCAAAATCAGGTTACTTTTGGTGGGACTACTCACTTTTTAACCAGCAACACCTGAAAGACGTGTTTTTGCGTGCTGTCCCAAAATGGAGACAGCATGCACTGCATGACTGCTATAGTGAAATCAGTCAGAGTTTTTGTTCTGTCTTTTGAATAAAGTATTAGTGTGGCTTGTATTTGTAGATGACTAAAATAAATTATCGATTCTATGAAAACTAATTTAGAGGGAAATGATTTTTGTTTTCCGGCTTTAAACGTTATGTAATTTGCATTGGTTTTTCTTTGTATTGATTGCTGGGTATTCTGCAAAATTAAAAGACAAGAAATTTATTACATGTTTTTGCAAAAAATATTTGCATATGCTACAAGGTCATTTTTTTAAAATGGATGAATTAAAGATGCCAACTATGACAGGAGGACTACAGTGAGATTTATTTTCATGTGTAAAGACTACACCCACATTCTAACCCATCAGTACGAGTGTATACAACAATATTCTAGATAAAGCTCAGAGTCAACCTGCCAGAAAACAATCTTGGTTCACAAGAACAGGAATTGATAGACGTTAGACAAAAATGACATGACGATTGGAGTGCTGGCTGCAATCTTGAGTATTATGGAGGTTTGGATCAGCAAGACAGTTTCTTCCTCACTTCACTTACCCCGTGGCAGTTTCTATTGGCATGCTGCAGATGACCTGTCAACTAGCATCGTCATCCTTCCCTGTCCTTCACACGTTTGACTGACGCACTCAGCTTCAATGTCTTTCCATCTTTTTGTCTTCCGCTTTCCTCTTCCTGTGACTGTTCCCTGGAGCACAGTCTTGGCAAGCCTCTCATGGACGAATCGTTTTAGTTTGCGCTTCCTGATTGTGAGAAGATCTTCATAAGAACCAATGGTTTGCCTTATTCTGTCTGACTTCCTCATTGGTTACGTGGTCTTTGTAAGAGATGCCAAGCAGTCTTCTGAAGCATCTCATGTGAGGTTTTAATCCTCTTCTAATTCTGCTATAAGGGTCCATGTTTCACAAGTACACAGGAAAAATGAGTGGACAAGGGAACACTTGAAGCTTATCTTTGACCTGAGCTTGATTGTCTTGTCTTTCCAAATGATGTTCAACTTAGCCAATGTTGCAGTCGTCATTGCAATTCTGGCTAATACTTCAATTTGGACCCCCCTCATCTGCTCCCAGGTATTCGCATTTCTTCATGTTTTTTTTTTGAAACCGTGAAGATATTTTAACACTTGTCAAACTAAATATGGACTTCGATTATTAAATAAATTCTTTTGCAGCACTAGATAATTAAGTTGTAGTCGATTAAAAAGAAATAAAATAAAAAAAATCATGTTTTACAGATTCATTTTTATAATTGCATATATTTACCTCTATTTGTTGAACGGTGAGATCCAGGAATGTTAGATCATTCCTGACAGAGATGGCACTTTTGGGGCCCCGACAACCCATACTGGTTCCCAGGCCACCATTCAGCTTAACAACAACCAATTTATTGAGAAGTTCTTTTACGTTTTTTAGCTCTCTTTGCTGAATATCCGCATAAAATTTTATCTGGAAAAAAAAAAAAAATTTTTTGTTTCACGTAATATAGAAGATATCTAATGAAAGATAATGAATAAAAGTTATAATTTTATATCATCAGAACAATAAAATTAAAAGGAAATTAAAAACTTAAACTATGGCATTTCGAAGCTAGATGCTTCATCAGAAGAGCAGAAGGGCCAGAGTTATACAAAATGCAAATATAGATACAAACTAGCTTCATAGGATTTAGATATGAAATGAGAATGAAGGATAATATGGTAAGAAATAATTAAGAAATTAAAAGTATGTACAATATATATAAGAGTAAATCGGAAGGGTAGTATATATTTAGGTAATAAAACTATGGGTAACCGTGGAAAAAAAGAAAAGGGGGGTGCTAATTAAAAAGAGCAAATAAAAAAGGAAAGGGGAAGATAGGTGATGAAGTGGAGAAAGGAAAGAGAAAAGGTAAATAAGAGATATGGAAATTCATAAATAAAACAATCTGAAAGTGAAGAAAGACGTAAAAACTTAAACCGGATTTTAAAAAAAATCTGAATTTATATATTTAATGAACTAGAAAATAAAGTTTTTTTTTTTTTTTTTTTTTTTTATATCACATGTATCTGCGACATAGCCCTTGGCTTTAGTAAAGACGATTTTGAATCAAAGTCTGAGTATTATCAAAAATCACATTGATGGTCGTTTATTATTTTTTTTAACTAAATGATTATGTTTAAGTGAAAAATTGGTCCTAAAAAGTCATTCATTGCACAATCTTTTTAAAACACTTTTTAAAGCTCATATGCCACTCAGGGTTGAAGATCAATGAGTTTTCCAGGAAGATAAAAGAAAAAAAAATGTGAGGATTGGTAATAATGGTGGAGACTGGTCGGAATTATATTTAAGAGTATCGTACAAGAATTTAACATTGGACTTTAAAATGTTAATACGATAGTCAGTTCCTTAGTTTTTGATACACTGGAGAAAGGAAAATTATTTACAATGGTTGTAAACAGACGAGTTATCGTTGTAAAGGCTATAAAAAAGCGGGAACTATAGATTGTAGCTCAGTCGAGCACTACCTAGTATATAAATTAATGCTTTTTGCATTGATATTTGCCAATCTCTTGCAATCGGTCTTTTAATATGGATATTTCTTTGCTTCTAAGTGAAATGAGATCATTTTTATGAAAAGAGTTTTATGAATCGTAGATGAAGTTTTAAACTCTTGCTTTATACAAGAGTTTTGTGCACTTTTAAGGATAGATAAGAAAAAAAAAGATGAGTAAATGTCAAACTGCTGTAGTGCTGTAGTAAAGACATTAATATTTGATAGACTATTGTTAAACAATCAACCTTTCAACATAAGGGTGTTGGAAAACGGACAATTTGTTTCGCATGAATGCAAGTTACATGTAACGTACGTGTACACGACACTACTTGCATTATTGGTACTCGTGCACTTATTGATCCGTGCTGAAATAACGTTATTTAAAAAGCCATTTTTAACATGGGGCGGGGAGCGTGTTTTGTACCTATTCTATACTTCAACCTTGCAATTAAAAAAAAACTTTAAACTTAGAAATACGATTTAAAAAATAGCGCGGATCAGTAAGTGCATTAGCACCGCATTATTTAATCCAGTATCACTCGTTGCATAGTTTGTTTATCAGTGACTAAACTGGTTCCTCTACAAAATTTGATGGGCGAGGAAAGTGACAAGCCACACAGCAGGGTGTAAAAATAAGACCTGGCAAAGGATGGGTAAACCTGCTTATCATGTCAGCCATTTAGGATATAAAATATCCAAATGCTTGGAAACAAACTTAAGCTCTGGCAGCCTCCTGCACCTGAAAGTATTCTGGCAATTTCTGATTTTCCTTTGGATTCCATTCTCTTGCAGTGAAATATTGCTGCTGGGATATGTACACCCGAAGCAATGCTAAAATCATCTTGCTTGGGTAATTATTAGTGCTCTCATCTACTTCTAGTGGAAAACATGTTAATCATGGATTGGCCTATAGACATAAAGGCTCAATGGTAGTGGAGGCAAGACCGTTAATATTGCAGATGGATCAATTAGACTCGAGGCATAACAGAATCAGCCAATACAAAAAAAGAACAGATTTTTGGTTGTTAGTTATTTTACTTCCTGTTGAACTCTAAACTAATAGTTCCCAGATTTTTTTTTTTCAAAACCGTTTTGTAAACAGATTTATAAAAAATAAAATTTTAAAAGTTTATTAAACGAAAATTGGTTTGTCCAGAACACCATCCATGAAACAAAAACAAAGTTCTGTATGATATACGTACCCATGAAAGGAAAAAATATCGTACACTAAAAAAAAAAAAAAAAAAAAAAAATCACATAAATTGATCTTTTAAGAAAAATCAAATTGTATGGCTAAACAAGCAATCAACACCAAGGAAGCAAGCTATAGAAACAACGGAGATAACTCCAAAATAATTTAACCTTTTGCAAGATTTAGTGATTTTTAACATGGGAAAGGTGGTCATTGGAAAAATTCAAATTTGAATAAACATGACTATAAAAATAAAGTATGTGATCTCCGTCATAGGTACGTATATCTTGCAAATTTGTTTTTTCATGAACAAGCAGCCCAAAATCATTTAAAATGAATGCTATGTCGAGATTTACAAAAGTCTTTTGTAAATTTTAGAGATTTAGAAAAGACAGGATGGGTATATTAAATATTTATCTTCAAGCATAAAACTTAAAAAATGTGTAATTTTATTTACAAAATTTGTTTTGTTTAAAATTCAACATTTTCGTTTTGTAAATAAAACATTGTAAAAATGTGCACATAAAATGAGCATGTCAATGCATTTTACAAAAATAATTAAATCTTTGAATGCATTAAAAAGGCACAGAAAACGGCTGTTCTTGACCTGTTTGCTAAGCATAATTGTTTCATCATTGTAGTGCAATTCAAACATTGAAATATTGAATTTCAAATAAAAGCAATAGTAGCTACTGAATTGTCATGTCACAGTAATGAACATCCAAAAATTACGAAAAATATAGAAAATTAAGACATTTTGAAGACTACAGCAAAAACAATTTTACAAAAAAAAAAAAAAAAAAAATATGGACGATTCGAATCATGAAAGGGAGGTAAATCTTATTTGAAGACTGAAATCTTCGGCCAATTTAGCAAAACTTCATTTTTCACTAATTGTATTCGAAAACTGGGAGGAAGCTTCACATTCTCTGCAGTGACAGTCCGCAATACATTGTAGTCTACATGATGGAATGATAAAATTGTCGCTCTAGAAAAGACATTTCATTTCTATTAGATTAAAACCGGCGTTTTTGTTGCAGACCATCTACTAGTTGGCCAGTTGGGTACCGCAATGGGCCTTCTTTCATGTCTGAAAGTGACAATGTTCAAGTAGCAAGATCAGAGATACACCGTTGTATAACTCTACCAATTCAAATTATAACAGCACCATTTTCAGCATCATCAAGATGCATCGCTAGATTGCCACAAACAATAGGGACGTGCCCAAGACACTGAAAGTTTCCAGCCACAGTTATGGTCTTCAGTGTGGTTTCAAGTGAGGGTCACATCATGCCACATCACATCTTCCAAGTCAGCTTGAAAATAAACATCAAAATGTACCTGGGTGTGCTGAAGAGTGTGGTGATCCCCTAGTGCAATCAAGTGGGTGCTGGCAGACCATGGGTGTGGCAGCAGGACTGTGCCGGCCGGCAAGTCTAAAGAAACCCAAGCTTGGTTTCAGAAGGAATGCTACGACTTTGTACCCTTCTTTCACTGGCCTCCCTCTCCCAATCTGAATCTATTGGACTATTGTTTGGTCATATATTTAGAAAAACATGACTTCCCACATCAAAGCCAGCCTGATCACCGCCATACACTAAGTATTTGCCGAGCTCCTGGCAGTGCTTGAGGAAAAGGCACACTTCCAGTTCCGGACTGGTAATTGAGTTGGTAATTGAGGCTGAATGTGGCTACATTAAATAGATGTCAGCTCTACTACATAAGCTATCTGAATTGATTTTTTAAAAAGTTTTAAAACAAAGCTGTAGTGTTGTTTTCTTTAGGGCCACAACTTTATCGTTTCACCCTGTACATTGCATTTCTGTTTATTTTCTAAACTCATTTAAATAACTTGTTAATAAGTTTATAATGCGAAAGTACAGTATTATGGTTCAATTGTGCTCCAACCAGAAACATTTCTAACGTGTGTCATAAGACAGTGTTGATTTTATAGGCTGAGCATTTCTGCTTGTGTGGCGATAAAACTTCAGTTGCACTTGTGATATTAGGCTGTATAAAAGAGTTAACTTTGGTCAAAATCGGATTTTCTTTTTTTGATTATCGATACTTAGACAAATCACTGACAAAATACCTGCACGTGAAATTTAAAATATTGGCCCATCAGTTTTAGAGTTCTGAGAATGAACTCGCTTATACAAAGTTCCTTTTTTTTTTTATAATAGTAGATATATAATTTAATTTTTAATATCTAGGTAATAGTATTTCATCCTTCTGGAATCAGTGCCGGAAATTATGATTGCTGCTGGTTGTGGAATTCCAACCTGCAACAAAGCCATCTCTCCATTAGCAAGGAACAAACCAGCTTCACCGTCAACCACAACAAATTAAAAATTGAAAGTAAACATTTATAAAGGCATAAACATACAAGAACAGTCTACAGTTATCAAGCTCAACCTCTAGAAAATTCATTCGGAAAGAATTTTTCAATTCATACACTTGGGTTTTCACATCCATCAAGTATTTCTTCACTTTAGAACTGCCATACGTCTAACCAAGAAGAGAATATAGACTCCACTATACAGTTTTCATCTAGAAATTCTTTGCATAGTAGATCTATAGCCACAGAATAATTTTCATCAGAAACATGTTTTCAGTTGGAACGCGTACCCAGATAGATGGTTCTTTAAAACTACCAACTTCAATCGTTGTCTAAATTAGATACACAATTCAAGAACTCCCGAGGGAAGCTCAAGAAGGCTAACTTATTTGATTCTAGGTCCTTATTAAATTTAGGACATTCTATTTTCGGAGTTAAATTAATCCCTTTGTCCTTTTTCAAAGACTTCAGACTGGTGTCACTATTCAGCTTTATAGAAAGTCCTGCTAATTTTTGTAAAGTCTGTATTAAATACTGTGCTCTCTTTGTTGAAAGCTATCTCATCCTCGATATTTTCTCCCAGTTAGGCATCGACCAACTTCTCTTCAAGAAGTTGAGACATGCCAATTGTTCGTTAACTATGGTCTCATGCAATGAGACCTTGGATTCATCTATTTCCTTTGAGTCTCCTAGAGACTCAAATATCAATAATATTCTCTCCCGGGTATACTTCATTTTCTTCAAGAAATCTACTGAAGCCATGTTAGCACACTAAATATAAGCAGAACAATGACCAAACGATAGAATAGCGATTTGTTGAGGAATAAAGACCTGAAATAGGGACCCCGTTTTAAACGACAGTATAGCTTTTTAAAAGTCTACTAAAACTGAACGAGAAAGGATGGTGACTCAAGGAGGCAGAGAGGTAAAGTAAAATAGAGGGACAAAACAGCCATAGCTAGGTGAACATAATATAGGTGCTATTTAAAGATTTTGTGAAATAATTTTGTGAAATAGAGAAATATTTAAAAGACAACTAACTGGGTTGAAAATGGCTTTACACAAATCTTAGTTAAAGACAGGAGTAAAAGACCATTGAGTATGAATACTACTAATTCATAAAGATATGTAGAAAAAACAAAAAACAAATAAAAACGAAAGAATACGATAAATAATTTTTTTTTAATAAATGGAAAGGTAAAAGAACTCCATTAACAATATTATAAGGGATAGTAAGAGTAAGAACATCGGTGTAGTCAGGGCTTACTGCATGTCAAAGGACTTAAATAAAACACGTCAACACTTAATCTTTAAAAAGAGGGTGGATGTAAATTACCTCCCTTGCGTCATTAACTTAAATTCGAGAAAATTTCAATCCTCTGGGTTCTGTAATCCAAGAAAATAATCCAAATATGTGGTGTAATGTATTTCTATTACAGATTTCTTGGTTCCTTTTGACGTGAATTCTAACGCCTCACTGGAGTTAGTATTCTTTTTTACAAGACAAATTCTAGGCCTTAAAATTGGTTCTTTCTTCCTCGGTGAAGAGATAATTTCGTTTACATAGGATTTTTTAAACAGTCTTTTCTGACTAATTCTGGGTAGTCTTGACAAATCCCGATTGAAGAATAAGAAACCAAACCACTGGTTTCTCTTGTTTAAACTTGCTATTTTTAACATCTTTTCTTTTGACGTGGGATAGCGAGCAGACTTCTTTCGTGTTCCAAACTTTCCACAAAATGGCTCACACACATCTTTTATCGATTGAAAGGCATGCATTCAACACGCGATATAACAAGCAGTAGCAGCACAAGATACACCAAGGTGGGGGGGGGTGTAAAGAAGGGGAGGGAGAAAGACAGGTGGAAAATAAAATTTCTACACTTATTGAAAAATTCATTATGAAATAAAAGTTGCAAACCTGCACTGGGCCGCATGTTTTGGTCATACATACGAATGGCAGATGTTCCAAGTAATAGATGCTCGACCAAAGGAAAAAGAGGCTCAGAATTGAAAGTCCGACTACATAAGATTTTTTTTTTATCGTTTGAAGTGAAATAACTACTTCATTAAATGGGGAGAGGCCCAGAGAATGGAAAATCCAATCCAAATAATTAAAATCTCTGGTTGGAGTCAATTAAGATGGTTTATTCTTGTCCCCACAACCTCTTTCACACAGATGCTGCTAGAATCTACTTTATGTTCAACTGAACTCCAATCCACGATCCCGCTCTTCTCATAAGACATTCATAATAAGAACTCTAGCTACCACTACAGTCAAAAAATTTGCTTGTTCTCTATACCAAAAACCAAACAACTTCCATGAACGTTTTCTCCTATAACATCTCACTGCAAAACAAAATACAAAACTCCTTCCCAAGAGACTACAACATGGGTGTCTTCAAGTCTAATGTAAACATACATGTTAGCAACCTTCTTTGATTTTTTTTTTTTTACAAGGAGTTACCACTTAACAAGGCCTGATGGCCACTCGAGGATAAGGGTGAATGAATGTAAGTGTAGTTTGGTAGTGTAGTAATTGTTAATGGTGTAAGATGAGTAAAATTTGATTTTAAGGGGACGATTTAACAAGAACGTGTATACATTAGACTTTAAGGCTACCATACTTTAGTTGGCTGAGAAGCAGACTAATGGAACAGTGTTCCACAGGCGGGCAGTTCTACAAAAGTTGTGTTCATGGAATCTGCATTTAGATTTAGGCACAGATAGAGAGTGGGGGAGAAATTATTGATAATGGTTGTAGCTAGTCGAGTATTTTTGTGAAAGTTTGGCAAAGGAAGACTATAGATTGGAACTCAGATGAACATTTTCCATGAAAATTACGATACAGCAGAAAGGCTTGCGACGTCTGAGAAAGAGGTTGCAGGGATGAGAAAAGAGCATCGCCTATTAGGTTTCGAAGCTAGTTTTAAACTAGCAAGGCAGGTTAGGATGTGCTGAACAGCTCCTGCCCAGATGTGATAACACTCATTTTAGCACATACTTTGCGTTTATACAGAGAGGATTGCATTGGCAGCAAGATACCTACTGGAGTGGTACAATGATCAAATTTTCCCAGTGCTCTTGGCAACATATTTGATGGATATGTTCCATTTCAGATCAGGAGTGAAGGTCAGTCCTAGAAACTCGTCAAGACAGTGATTTCCAAAGATGAGCCATTCTTTTAAATTGGGACCAGATGGGGGGGGGGAATCAAGGCGATGAGGAAAAGAGACGCTTGGTTTTAGATGCATCAAAATTACCCCCCCCCATTGCACCACATGCTCAAAATTAGAAAAATCAGAAAGGTCTTGGTCATTGTTGGCCTCTGAAGTGTTACCATAGATTGTGGTGTCCTCTGCATAAATCTAATTGGTCTTAGAAAAACTATTTCTATGCATCGATAACAGATTTGAAAATATGTTGATTTCAAAAGAATTTTAAAAATTCATTAATACTTCTAACACCCAAACAATTCGTACATTTAAAAATACTAAATTAAATGACCTGAAAGTGAATGAGAATTTAGACTATCAACAACTACAGTCGTAAAATGTTTTAGATAAAAGATGAGAGCCAGTCATTGTAATTGAAGCCTGACTTATACTCTTGTGGTGGCAACGTTCATGCAACCGACAATCTCAGCCCTTATCCTAAAGTAACACCTGGACCTTGATAAGTAGCGACTCATTTGTCACAAAAAAAAAAAAAAAAAAAAAAAAAATCCAGTTCTACAAACTATTAACAGTCGGTGCAGATATGGGCAGATAAAAAACAAAAAAACAAAAAAAAAACTTGCCAAGAAAGTAATTTTAGCTCCGATAAAACGCGATAGCCACACACAGAACAAGTTTGTTGTGGTAAACGTCTATTTCAGTTTATTTTTGCACTTTTAATAGACTGCTGCATTGTAGTAAAAAAGGTAAGACATAACAAAAAAGGCTATTAAGTGCTGCTCAGATAACAGCATTTTCATAAAGAAAACATTGATTTGACAAAGTTCAAGAAGCAAAATAAAAATCAAGCCTAAAAAGCTATTAGCATTCTATACTAGTTGTCCTGATCCGATATTGCCCAAGACTAATTTGTTTTCATGAAATGTTGAATGTTAGTCGCATATTATTTTAGAATGTTATATTTAACCCTAAGAAAGGTTTACTCGCCTGCAACAGGTATTTTTAAATCCCACAGTATACGTAGTGAAAAATACAATCGCTTAATATTTTAATGTGAAATGAGTAACTTCTAAACCTTGAAAATCTTGAAAAGGTGATGAATTAGGTGGAATCGCACAGAACTGTGCTGTTCATAAATTTCAATCTAGAACACTATTCTCCACAAATGTGAAACATGTAAACTGATTAAGAGTTAAATTAAAAAATTTTTTAAAAGATTGGTTTATCCACGAGTGTTATTTTTTATTTATTTTTTTTTTTGAGTATGCAAAATGCTTCGACATTGCTTGAATATCATTGACCGAGTATATTATAAAGCTCAATTATTAAATTTGGAATTTTTTTTTGAGAGGTATAATTTGTAATTTTACATTTGTGGACTATTATCCTAGTCTTCTAGTTGGTTCATGACGTTTTGGCTAATTATTTCTCTGGCATTTGTCAAAAATCCACCATAGGATTAGTTGGCCTAACTTGCGAGACAAATATGGAAGGCAGTAATTGTGAGTGCAGTTGGGAGATTTGACATAATATAATATAATATAAGAGATAACCACAGGGTGTAAGTAACAGTCGTGTTAGCTCGGATCTTTAAAAAATAAAGTCTTCAAGTAAAGATTTTTTCATGTAACATTAGATATTTATATTGTTAAAACACAGTATACAGCATGAAATGCAACCGATGGAATCGATAGCAAGATTCATAATCCTTCCTGCAGTCTCACAATATTTTGTGCAAATGAACTTTTATCCGACTTGTCCACCAAGTTTAGTCAAATGCCCAACAATCGTTATTGCAGTTCAGATATGCACCAGATGTTCTTTTTCTACCTTTTTTTTTTTTATTCCTTATTCAAATTGTAATATACTAGCAGACTGACCGGCGTTGCCTAGTCGTAAAATACACATAAATATTTTACTTCATTTACATTTATTATAGAGCCAATTCTCTATTGATTAATATATAGCAATGATTTCAAAAGTTATAAAAATATGTCTTGTAACATCCGCTAGAATTAAAAGCAGAATGTTTTTGCTCTCCAGCCTCAGTCGTTATTTATCTCCTCAGCATCGTTACCGTTTGAGCTACCAACAGAGGGATACCAAAAGGCTAAAAATTAAGCTTCTTTGAGCCATGAATGTATAATTTTGTGTCTGCGCAAAAGTAACAGAAGTAATATTTTATTAGACTTTCCCTGCCATGGTCAACGGTTTTCAATTTTGACCCCTTTGTAGTTTTTGCTGGCTGAAACCAAATCGAAAGTGTGCTACAGGTCCAAATACCCTAAATATCAATATTCAGGAGGAGTTTGGTAGAGACTTTCCGCACACTATTTCCATGTGCTAGAACGTTTTCATCTTCAATTCTATGCAATTATGCAGAACGTAGAAAATATGCATAAATAGAATTCGGTATTATAGTGAAATGAAACCAATTTTCTAATAAGAAACCATAAAAAATGAATAAGTAATTAATTAGCACTCGTTTTTTTTTTTTTTTTTTTAAGGAATTTACAAATTAGTAACCTTCATGTAGCACACCTATGACTGGGTATATTAAGTTCGTTTTAATTTTTACATAAAAATAGGCTTTTAATATCAATGTCCGAGCGATAAAAACCTCAACTTTCCAGGTATATAGATTTCCTAGGCCTATGACAACAGCATATTCTTATTGATTTGACTCCAATATATTCAGCATAATCAACCGAGAACCACATCACTTTATATAAAAGCATATGATATAAACGGATACACACTCGAGAGTCAAAATAATGAAAAGAATATGCTGTTGTCATAGCCCTATTGATTACATAGATTTTACCGAGTTCACATGAATTTTTTCACTTATCTAACTCAAGGTTTTTAAGGGTCTCACAAAATAAGCAAAACAGACGACTTCTGGTCGACATCAGTTGGCTTCCAACAAACATGGCGTCTGTAAACAAACGTAAAAACCCTGTTTAATTTTTCGTAACAGTCGATTTTTAATAGAGAAAAATTTATTCCAAGAAAGATTGGGAGATGTTTTATTTATTTATTGTTTTTTATTGTGGGGGTGCATTTTATTTTTAATTTACAAAACTTTAAATAAACCTGGCTTTTTGGATTCTCATTTAAAAAAGCTCATTCTATTCAATTCATATTTTAATAATTCTAATAACTAAACATTTCTTTAAAAAGAATTTTAATATTTTTGGTAGATAAAAAAAAAAAAAAAAGTTTGACTGAACTCCCATCCTTTGATTCTTGCTTGTAAGGTATTCACAACCACAACTGCAAAGAACCTTCCTTCTTCTGGGTATAATATCAAATAAAATTTCTGAAGTAGAAGCTCCTGTCTATGGAACACATTACCACAGATTAATTCCCTACAGAATACAACATTAATCCCACATTCTAATATTAAAATATTTGTCAAACTGTCCCCCATAGGTGTGAACATTTTATTCATCCTATTAATCATTTTCACTCAATATTCAACATTTTAAGCGGCTCTTGATTAGTGACTTATTAAATTTTGTTTTGGCTAATCTAAAAATAAAAAAATAAAATAAAAATTTGAAGCCAAACAATGCGTTTTTTTTCTTAAATATTTAAAGGGCTTAATATTTAGCATAGATGCCCTACTTAGGCTTTTAATTTGACAAATTCATTTTAAATATAGTTTAATTTGACAAATAATGTCACTCGAATCGAGAGATTAATTTAACATAACATACGTACAAGTTTACATAAAAGTAAACCTGGTTTCTTATTAGTTCACTGCTCAATAAGTTATCTCCTTTCAGGCACAATCTTTTACTTGTATAAGAGCCATGTACGTTCTTAAAAAAAAAAAAATTAAAAAAAAAAACAAAAAAACTGCTCAGATCACCCTTTCCTACTTTGACAGAATTCAAGACCGGCTTCGAAACCTAGGCAGTGTTCTTTTACCCCTCTTTGCAACCTCTTTCCCACAGAATAGACGTTGCTAACCTAGTTCTATCCTTATTTTCATGGTAAATGCTCAACTAAGCTTCAATCTCTCAAAGGATTCACAACAAATATTGTTGACCTAGTATTAACTAGGTCAACAATCCCCCCACTGTGCCTAAATCTAAATGCAAATTCCATGAACAAAAGGTTCTTTCCTAGAACTGTCCACTTGTGGAACTTTGTACCATGGGCTTGCTTTTCAGCTGACTACAACGCGGTCGTATTCAAGTACAATGTAAACAACTTTTTGTTTAGTCATCCTCTTAAATATATTTCCACCACTACTAGTCATTACGCTGTAGTCTCACTGACCACCTTACACTCATTAACCCCTTACCCTAGAAAGGTCTTCAGAGGCCTTGATAAGCCATGAATTACGTAAAATAAAACAAAGCTGTACGATCAGTAAAAACATGAAAGAAACGAGATGCAATTTAAAAAAAAAAAAAAAAAAAAAAAAGAAAAAAAAGTCATTTTCCTAGGTTAATTATGTACACCATTCAGGAACTCCAGCAGGCTGCAGATTATCCATAATTGATTTAAAGAATACAAGCTGTTACGTTTAAAAGTTGGTTAGGCTCAAATCTCTAATGAAAAATCGTAGTTATTTGCTTTTATGCTTGCAGAATGAAAAAACGTCAAAGAATATAATACAAAAATATGAATTATCTACACTGAAGGAATCGCTTTCTACAGAAGTAAACAACGTGGAATTTAAACTGCATAATATACAGGTTTCTGCATAGTGATCTCTATACAATAATTAGTTTAACAAGTGTGTCAGCAGGGCTGATACAAGTATATTTGGCACTGAAAGGCAAGCTTTAATGCACATATCGTTAATATTGAATGATAGCTGCGATAGTCAATTTTTTAAAGGACAGAAAGAACTAAAATATTTATAACATTAGCTAACAGGTCATTTATTTAGAATATACTCGTCTGCATAGTGATCTCTGGACATAAGCTAGTTTAACAAGGTAGATACAAGTATTTTTAATATTGAAAGGCAAGCTTTTATATGTAAACAAGCTGGCAGCCTGGCGTTGCCCGGTTGTACAATACACTTAATTTATGCAGATTGCATATGTATTATAGAATCAGTCCCTTATTAAATATATATTACAAGGAATAATTTGCCATCAAATGGCCTAATGCGCAAAAAAAAAAAAAAAAAAAAAAAATAGTTCAAATTCCATCTGTTTCTTCACAAAATCCCATCAGCCGATATTTGGGCTTGGTGATGAATGCCCTGGAGAAGTCAATTCTGATTAATGAATAGTTTTAAAATATGCAAACTAAGAAACGATTTGCGATTTTAAAATGGTATCTTATTGTAAATTGATCTCATCAAGAAAAGAAAAAAATAAAGTGATGAGGTACACCCGGGCTTGAACAGGGGGATCATTCGATATCTAGCCCACAACTAAGCTATATCTCCAGATGAAAATACATTTTTTTTTTAAAGAAATGATTTGCTAAGATTTTATTATCTCCCTTGGCCAGTGAAACAATATTCCCTGTAAAAAATTCTTATCTATAAGAAAAGCTATGTTTAAGATCGAATTTTTTCGATACTTATTGTATGAATTTCTGTACAAAACATCTAACATTGCCAGACAAATCAGCTGTGTGAAATTTGCAAAAAATAGACTCAGCCACTTCGGAACCTATTAGAAAGAAAATCACTTGCACAAAGTGACTTATATAATAGTAGAGATGCCTGTTGAGTAGTATGATAGTTGTGTTCATATTTTTTGAACAGATGAGAGAGTAAGAAAAGTGTTAAGAGACCATTTCTTTTGCTTATGACTTGAGCATTATATTAAAATGTTCTCTTACCAAAATTATCTCTAGACCATTATACAAAAGAATGGTGTGAGACTACGTTCCTTATGAACTCCGGGGGGGGGGGGGCTGACTTTTATGAAATTTCATACGAAGGTACTTTATGTGCCTGGCAGTGTTCTTAGATATGCCTTGTATTGGAAGGTCTTCGATAAGTATCAATTGAAATAGTCAGATGAAATAATCAGATTTCAGAACAAGCGATTTGGACTAACATTAGCATCTTATACATTACAAGGGCATTAGAGAATTTTTATATACAAGCTAGAAGGCCCAACATAAAACAGGTTCTCGATTGTGTCAGAAGCGCGTTCAAAATGAAGGTTTCTATTTAGAGCACAATTGAAGCATAATACTTGACTTTTGCATTTTTAACTAATTCAAGATATCAAAATTTTATAAAATCAGTAAGTTCGCTATAGTGCAAAGTAGACAATATATGGGCTAGCTCGCTGTGGAGAGGCATGTGAAGTTTCCTCCCGGTACACCACAATGAGTCCCCAACTAGAACAAATAATTAAAAAAAAAAAAAAAGGGGGGGGGCGATTTCACAGATTTCGATGACGAATATACGAGTAAAGAACATTCGTTGATCCTCATTCAAGCTCGGAGAACGTCGGTTCTCCCTGCTAATTTCACATAAAACTGGGTATTCTGTCTGTAATTGCAAGTATTACCTAAATAACATGTTTGTGCTCTTTTGGAAAGAGCAAGATTGAAGTTTTCTGGATCAACATTTTTATCTGGAGCTGCACCTAAAATTCAAGATGCTCATCCGTGGCCTATGTATTACTGTTCCATTAAATTGTAATAAAAAAAAAAATTTTTTTAGATCAAAAACAATACCACCGTTTCTTTGGTGATTCCAATATCTTTTATATTGGCTTTAACCTTGGCAATACAAGTTAAACCAATCAGATTGATATTTTTTCTATTATAAAAGTCACTCCAGACAACGCCTAAAGCCACTTGGTGTAAGGAGTTAATCATAAAAAGTTAGAAGATAGGATAACTTCAAGATAAACCAACCCTGTTAAAAACCCATCACTATTGCCCAATCCCTTGGACTCCAAACAGGCTAGCCAAAAAGTAAGCTCTTCAAATACCCAATAGAGTAGGCTGTGATTACAAGGCTGACTGACAATAAATGCTTACTCCTAAACTGCTTAAGTGGCTGACCAGAAACCAGGGTTTCTGTGACATCAGAATGTAGGGTTGCAAATAAAAAGTTGAAGTTGCTGGAGTAAATATCGTTTTACTATGTGCAATAAAAAGTTTTATCGTTAGGTTTATTCCTACAAAACCAGAAATTTTAAAAATTTATCTGGTTTTGTAGGAATAGATCTAACGATAAAACTTCAGATTCTTTAAAAAAAAACAAACAAAAAAACTTGATGCATTTTACCGATTTTTATATTTAAATTTCATCTGAGAGTATTTCTGTGCACCGATAACAGATTAGAGAATGTTGATTTCAGAGTTTAAAAACTTCACTAATACTCATAATACCCAAACAATTCGTACATTTAAAAATGAATACTAAATTAAAGTGAAAATTCAGGATAATTACAAATTTGGGTTAATGAAGGTGGTGCCTTTTAGAGCTAGATTATCAACCACTACAGTCGTGAAATTTTTTTAGATACAAAATAATTTGTCCATTAATCGTACAGAATATTAACTTTTTTTATGCAAGTCAGATGAAATAGCTATTACATTCTAGATGGGGTAGGAGACGCAGAAATATCTGGTTTTAGAATCCAGGCACAGAGTTAACCCCATTCGGTCTGATGGATAGATTTTGTCAGGTCATCTACATAGGATGACTGATGTCATGCATCATGGCAATAAACCACTGATGAAGGAAGGCCTCTTTAGTCCTGGTCGACAACCTTTCTACACCATTTCAACTTCAAAATGGACTTATTTTCAATTACAAGAACCCAAGTTCGCCTAGCTGGACAAACTTGGGTTCTTGTACTGGAAAAATATCCAGTAAATAAAACGTTTAGTAAATCGTCATTTTTTTGGCATTTCCATAACCAAACATGGATATAAATATCACTAAAACATCCGCCGAGTCATAAGTTTCATTTCAGTACCTTACTCATCTGGGTGGATTGCCTGTAGGCCGAGATAAACCGTGTCACACACAGACATTAGGAAAATTTATAAGATCAACTTTAAAATGGCTTCATCAATTCAAATTTAGATTTTAGTAAATTGATAATTCTTTTCAGTTAACTTCTCCAATGAGAAAGGAAATGGACTGGTCATCTTCATATATGTATATAAGAAAACCCCTAAAATACAAACTTAGAGGCCAAGAAAGTACTAGGTGAACCTACCGTAATAAAGGAAGTCTTGTATCGGACAAAATGTTTCATGATGCTGGAGAAACCTCTACAAAAACTATAGAAGTAACAGCTAGTTTTTCGTTTTTTTATGGGATGATCATCTTTAGTTAACTATTACGTGTAATTATATTTATGCAGATATTCTATTGAATTTATACTTGTGCAAAAAAGGTTATAGCAAACACAAACCTCTTTCTATATATTATGTATACGTATATATTTGCTTATAAAATTTTGTCCAAACTCCTATCAATTTTTGTCTGCAGACATGAAACTTAATATATAGGGTATTTGAACCCATACAAACTGTATTTGGGTTCTAGCTGGGGAAAATCGGTGCAAAAGTGAAAATTAAATGGAATTTGCCAGGTGAAGGTCAAATGACGGCATTACGAATATGCATGCGTAACGTAATAGCTATTGGTTCATGTTTTAACTTTTAGCCTTACAAACATGTCTTCATAGCTCGGGCGTTAACGTCAAAGAAAATTCGTAAGCTAAACGTTTTGGTTTTGGGTGGTGGCGCACGAGTCATTTTGTTTTAACTTTAAATCATTACTATATATATTGAGTCTAATATAATACGTTTGAAATATGTATTAATATATTTAAGAGTATTTTACGACCGGGCAATGTCGGGCGGCCTGCTAGTTTAGTATGTAACATTACTTTTAAAGTGGACCAAACGTTGTGTTTAGAGACTCGCAAAGAAAAACTTTGGCACAAACTTATTAAGTGAAAGGAAAAAAAATTATTCATTTTCACATGCAATTCGCCGACACATTAAAAACACGACACAATATATTCGGTTTTCCTCTTTTCTGTCAGATAGCAGTATTTTGTTTAGCTACAATCTCCACGTGAAAAAAACGACCCTGGTGGCTAACTGTCCCGTGGAGAGGCATAGTAAATAGGTACAATCAGCTGTCGTGTTGCAGTAATTCTCTTTAGGACCCACAGGTCGTTTGGCTCACTTTTGAAGGGGTAGGAGGAGGAGGAGACATGCTTGTCAAACGTACCTTCCAAATTGCCACATTTTTTTCTTCGATCTTGATGCATATGAATTTCTTTCGTAATGTCTTAAATGTTGAAGCAACATTGACTCGGCATACAAGTCGCTAATGTGTACTATTCTGTCTTCTCATTTAAATGGAACCAGTGACTATATTACAAGTATAGTTTCTAGATAAGATTCATGTCCTGCGCTCCGGCTACCAAAAAGAGTTTTATAAACGAAACATCAAATTAAACTTATCTTCTGCTAATAGTACAAATCCTTTCTTTTGAACGAGCGGAGTTCAAATTGTTGAGTTGTGGAAACATTGAAATTCTTTAGTTTTTTTAATATTTTTATTTTATTTTGGGCCTTGCCGCCAAATTCAGGACCTGCAACTACGGTATTGATAGCGTTTTAAATGGAGTATCCCAATATTTCACAGTAATAACGAGCACTAAAATTTGAACCAAGAATAAAGAAAAAGAAAAACGTTATAAGATTGGAAATTAAGGTACTTACGACATCATCTGGGATTGGTTTTATTTTATCCCAGTTTACTGATGGTCCAGTTTCTTGCAGATATCTACTAAATAACTCCTTAAACTGGTTCATCTCCATCTGACATTTCTGAAAAAGATAATGTTTATTTTACAATATATCTATAGAAGTGAGAATATGTGTGTGAAAGGGAGGACAACTCTCAACCTATATACTCAACGAATATTTAATCTGCAGATTTGAAATTTTGTATGTAGGATATTGAGACATGCCCATATGAAAAAGTCAGGAAACTGAACGCACCTCGTAACAGTGAGTTCACTACTTTATAAAAACCCTGGCCATGGAAAAAGTATGAAATCGCCATTAATATGTACCCCCAAATAGCCATACCCTCTCAACTAACCTTGCAAGAGATTTACCAGTTCATCTTTGGAACATTTTAATCGGTTTTCATCTGGAAAAAAGGGTTGCTAAGGGGTCAAAATTGAAATATTGGTACGTAGGGGGGGGAAGGGGGTAATCGGATTTATCTGTCAACTGGTTTACAACTGCACAAATCGTTCACATGACAGCTTATGTAAAGAATAAGTAGGTTTGAAAACACCTTAAAGAACGTGGCAAGCTGGCCTAATGGCTATTGTACTTAACGTTATAGTTTCGATCTCAGCTCGAGTATTTTTTTTAACTAACAAGTGAACTGCTTAGAAAAAAAAAAAAAAAAACTCGTGCACATGTTTCAGTTTGTTTTGTTCGACTTTTGAAAAAGGAAAAAAAAAACGCTACGTTTATTACTGGGCAACGCCAGATACATCTGCTAGTTATAAAGAATTCCGAGCCCTAACAAAACCAACCTATATAAAGATTAGTAGGCACTCGAGCCTGAGCTCCTATAATTTGACATGGAAAATTACATGAAATATTGAGATTGAAGGTACACAATGAGTTAAAAGTAAGATTAGTTACAAAGGAAAAAAACTGGGGAAAAATTAGGATTGTTACTAAAGGAAGGGAGATAATCAAAACCTAAAATAGGTATGGAATTTTTAACTATTGGGACAATATAAAGTTTCCGAAATTATGTTGAAAAATATACCCAATTTTGTAGGAAAAAAAAAAATTCAGTAATTTGCTTGATATAGAGATATAGAAGAAAAAAAAAAAGATATTCTTGATCAATATTTCTCTGGATAAATACTATTTGAAACTTAGGAAATATTAATTCTCTGATCCTACACTGGAGCAAAGTAGATTAGGTGGTGGTGGTTTCAATCACTAACTAAAAGGAAATAAACCTGATTTTTTTTTCACGAAATTTATTCACTTATGTTGACTCATTGGAGTTTTAAGATAAACTGTTAAACACCATGTAGTCCTGTTATTTAAGAAATTAAAATTTCCTTTTAATTGGCCTTTGATAAACGCTATTTTGTTTTAGTCTAAATTAATTTTTTCCCCATGCATCTTAACTTCGAAACAACTTAATTCTATGATAAAACATAAGATTTTGAAATACTGTAATTATATATATGTGTCTGCAAACTGTACTTTCAATTTGCACATTTCATAAACAGCTTCTAATCTATAACAGCTTGTTCTTAGTTAATCGGTACGATGAGTTTTAAAAGCGGCCAAATAGTTTTGAAGACTAAACCGTTTCAAAAAGGTCAAGTTTACTAAACTTGCCTTTAAAAAGCGAAATCTGGTACCCCTAGACAAGAATCTTAGAGTGACCGCTGATGTAGCCTCGTTTTCGAATATATGATCGTTGTTGTAATGGTGTGAGAAAAGAACTTGTAATGATTTTAATGTGTAGTGGTTCTTCAAAGAGAGTCAGTGAAACATTACACAAAGGGGAACATTCGAAAGAAACAGGGCAAAGAAAATATCTACTGAGGAGATGCCGACTGAAGCAAATTAAAGATTTTTATTTGTATTGAACTATGTAGCACAATTACTTTTTGAGCATTTCTTAGTACTTAATTCATCTCATTTGGGTCAGTTCTATATTTAAAATACAATGGACACTTTCATAGAAATATTTAAACTTATTTGCAGTGTTATTTTTTCTGTTCCAAAACTAATATTTGGAGCTATTCAGAAAAAGCAGTCATATCAAAACATTGATTAAATACTTCATGGTTTTGTTAGTAATTTAATAGTTAATACACATTTTTGCATCGTTATATTTTCTTATATTATATGCAACAATTTTATAGTAAAACGTTTGAGATTGCCGCGATTAGAACAGGTATTATATTTGGAATTCACGGAAAAAACCCCCTAATAATTAGGCCATCAAAAGTGTAGGGGAAGTATGTCATTGTCAGACCTCATCTAAAAGGATACAAAAGTTTAGACCATTCTTAACTAGAATCATTTGTCACCACAATGTCTTACAAAAGATGGCTTAAATTTTAAAATACGATGCTGAAATAATTATATAAAATTAAAATTTCTACAGAATAATTTGTAGTGGATATTTTATGATTTGATTCGATCAAGTGCAATTATTCAACATTTGTTAGTTTAGTACAATCCAGATTTTTTAAAACTAAAAATATTTTAAAGTGTACTTACACACTTAATGTAATTTTATAATCAGAGTAGGATCTGTATTTTGATATACATGTCTCCACTATTTTGCTTTTCAGAAAGTGAAATACAAGACATTCACATTTCTAAATTTACAAATACCAGAGAAAAAGATTTATGTTCCTGACTTTCAAAGATTGCAGATAATTGTGTGAAATTTTATTACAGAAATTTAAACTCTTGACAAAGAGATGGGGCAAAGACAAATGAGGGCAAGTAACACCAGTTAAGCCAGGCTAAAAAAAAATAAAAATTAACAGGGCTGTACCCTTGTATTAAATTCTATATCTATGGTGTATTTTTTTTTTCCACCCATGTGCTCAGGTAACTTGAAACCTTATCAACACCTACTTTGCTAATAAAATCAGTGTTTAAATATATGAATAAACTAGTTTTCACTAGCAGTTATCAAATTGTTAAATATTGTGGCTCTTAATGCTACATTGCCTTGGATCCTTTCCATACGCTGTTGAGTCGCCATCTTTGTCATGTACAATTCACGTACGAGGTGCCTTAAGTTTCCAGACTTCTTGTACAGGCATTTAAAATTGTCACAGACAATTGAAAATTCCGCATGTTATTGCTATACATCTGAGATGACTGACCAATTTTTTGGATTTCAGGTTCAAATGAACAGCTACGGTAGTAATTGAAATACACCCTACTAAAGCCCGATTATCACAGCTGGTGAATTTCAAAAATGCAATCTGGGCATGAGGACACTTTACAAGAACGATATGCAATAAAATTGTTTTAAACTTAGAAAAAATACTAGAAACGTATGGAATACTTCAGATTGCTTTTGGACCATCTTGCATGAATCTAGCATCAGTTTTTGAGTGGTATAAGAGATTTAAGGAAGGCAGGGAGTTTGAGGGATGAGGTGTGGAAGGAGTAAGGAAGTCAAAACACCAGAGTTGATTAGGCAAATAAAGGATTTCATGGATAAAGACCGTATGTTTATAGAGACAATAAGTGCAGTTTGATGTCAGTGTGGGAACTGTACACAATTATTCACAAGGAACTGAAGATGCAGAAGACTTCTGCATCTTCAGTTCCTTATGAAGACTTGTGAAGTTTGTCCCAAGAGTGCAGTCCATAACTCCATCTTGTCAAAGACTATCTGGCAAAAATGGACATCAAGACAGTACCTCACCCTCTCTATAGTTTCTCTGAAACCTTAGAGGCTGTCATTATGAGACAATTGAGGTGAAAGAGGCTGTGACCAGGGTCATTGACATGCACACAAGACTTGCAGAAGTTGTCTAAACGATACAAGTGCATTGGAGCCGGGATGATTACCTTGAGATTACAATTTTACGAGTACTATCAATAAAAGTTCCCATACGAAAAAGTCTAGAAACTTATTTAAGGCACCTCGTAACAATGACAATTTACTTCATAAAAACACTGGCCATGGAAAAACATTTCTGCAGACCAGAGCATGAAATCGCCATTAATATGTACCCCAAAAATCACCATAGCCTCTCAGGTAACCTTACAGTAAAAGTTACCAGTTCGTCTTTGGAATTCGTATCTGCTCCGTTTCCCCTGATGGTACACATGTAGAAATTTAAACATAAACGCACATCTTATAGTTTCCTCCCTATTAATCTGACCATCATAGTACACTTCAGTGGCAGTATGCATTGGGATAAATAAAAAAAAAAAAGGTGGGCTCTGGACTTGGACAAAAAAAAAAAAAAAATAAAAAATTTAAAAAAAATAAAAAAAAAATAAATGCAGTCTAGAGGGATTCCTTCACTGATCAAGGACAGAAGATCAAGTGCCATATCAAAAGATGGCGTTTGCTCAGAGCCAAAAGGCCAAGAAACAATATGTTTTGAAAAGAACTAGCGTTGAGCGTTAGCCGAGAAAGAAAAAGAAAAAAAAAAAGCCGCGACGTGACTAAGTCTCTAACGATTACGGTTGATCGTGTCCAAGTGTGTTGGATATAAACTTTAGAGTCAAAACAATATGCTTAATAGCCCTAAATATTACACAGCATACAATATGCAGGAAAAAAACAAAACAAAAAAAAAACTTACTTTCTTGTTTTTAGGCGCTGCCGTTTCAACCAACTTTTCCAGTTCTCTGTGCATTCCAGCCAGTGCATCTTTGTGCATCAATTCTTTGAATTCAACTTCACTCGGTGTTCGTGAATGGCCTCTTACAAAGGTAGTCTGCAAAAAAAATAAGTTAATTAGTAAAAGTACAGACGTTACACATTTTGGAATCGAACATTAAAATAAAGATTATCAGCAACTAAAAATATTCATTACAACAACTGACCATTTTAAAATGTAACGTGGCCATAACATTTTCACTTGGATCCAATACATTGTATGCATAGACAGTCACAAGGGAAAGACATTCAACTGCTTTGTTTAAAAAAAAAAAAAAAAAAAAAAAAAGGCATTTATTAATAGTACCGTCCAAATCACGTATGCATCTTGTTTTTACAGTTCCTCTAGTCAAAACACATCTCAACGTCTTTTCCATTTTTCATGCCGCCATGGAGTTACATGCTGGTCCATACTTCCTAGTCACCGTCACGTCAAGATTGATCTTTTTGAATTTAAATTTCTGCATAGACAGGACGACGACAAACAAGATAGGGTTCCTTTTGATTAATAATTATCTTTCTCTCAGATAACGTGAAAGTTCTGCCTTTCTCCCTTGTCTGCTTGACCATGTCTAATTGTCTATCTAAATTAAGTGCAGAAACCAAGAAAAAAAAAATATAACTTGATTATAAAATATAGAAAATAAGACCATCTGTAAGTCGGTTATAAAATAAAAAAAGCAGACAAACTTTATTATAACTAAGATAATTGTATTATTTGAACAACCACTCTGATTTGGGATATTCTCATGACATTTCGGTGGATGTAACCTCCCACCTACTTCAGGTGTATCTTAGACTGAAGAATCCGAATGAATAGTTAAAATAGAATTATTAATCCTCAAACGAATTCCGAAACTTTAAAAATGAACATTTTTGTACTTAAGCTATTTTTCAGCTTTTTTTTTTTTGCTTTTAAGTATTTTGAGGTCAAACTTTTTCCAGTTATTAAAGATTCCCTTTCACCAGTGGATAAGTTTCCTATCAAATATCCTATTCAGTTTAACGGCTATTTTATATGCTGGCATGTGTTAGACAGCTTTTACAAATAGACTTCAAAAGCAACCTATTTCTGGTTAGTTTTTTTTTTATCCCTCTTTCAAGCCCATTTTTATCCTTTCCGTCCAGGTTTTCTGGAGTCTTTCACTCTGAACCGACTCCAGAACTGTTCTATACCTAACGACTCAGAACTCACTCATTCTTGCGATGTGGTCATACCAACGGAGTCTCCTGTTCTACACACGTCTATATACTGTCTAGATTTAATCTTCCAATTAAGTTATCAAAACTAAGCTCTATATATAAAAAAAAAAAAAACTAGAGTTACCTCCCTTTTCGTCTTATTTCCTTTCCTTACACGTTAAATAAGGCCATATCTCATTGGCCAAAGGTGTCGCACATTGACCATTCACGGCAACCTATTTATTAAGCGGGACTAGAGATTCCCTTTAAACTCTTTTGTTCAAACCTGCGGAGGAAAGACTTATTTCATCTCTTTCCAAACTGAATGGAGCCCGTCAAACCGAAGACGTTAAAATAAGAACTTTTTTTACTTAAAAAGCCGCAAGCGCAATTGTTTTGCAACCTGCTTATTTTATATTTGTATTATTTGAAGTTAAATACACTTGTTCTCCGACTTGTATATTCGTGTTTTTCCGTCAGAGTCCTAAGTGTCTGGTCGAAACAACATTTTGCAAAACAATTCTCAAGTTTAGCTGGTTGTTGCGAAAAAAGAAAAAAATACAGGAGATCACTTGAAGTCCCATATATATATATATATATATATATATATATATATATATATATATATATATACACACACACACACATGAACGAACTGTTTAAATTCTCAAGGTGCGAACGAGTAGACATCTTTATGACCTCGTGCGGACTTGGAAATATTTGACGAAAAATTCTTCACTATTATTTGTCATTGTGACAAGAAAATAAACCCTTTTACAGCAAATCTTATTGCTTATCCCTCCCGCCCGACAAAAAAAAAAAAAAAAAATAAATAAATTTATATATATATTTTACTATTGTCGCTCTCAAAGGGAGACAAAATAGAAACATTGGTCTACTTGGGACTCCATGTGTTTCAAAAGCTGTGATTCTCCGGCGAGGCTGTTTTACGAATTGTTTGTCGCTCTTTGAGAAAAGAAACTGGATTCACGTTTGATTTAAAATAAAGAGTGAATCCTAAAATGGATAATTTTAAGACATTGAAGGGTGTAAGGGCTCTCGAAGTCGCCCGGGAAGTCTTAAAGGATGATATTACACTTAACATCGAAATGCTGGAACAGCGTGAAGGACTAAGGACTTTCCAGAAAGAGGAAGATATTATCAAGGAGATGCTAGTTGAAGTTCGTTCCTTGAATGAAAAAATTAAAGCAATATGCATGAAAGCAGAATTTGATTTGAAGAATTGTGGTTTCATTGACGAACAGAAGAAAGAAATTGAATTTCGAACTAATGTTAATGATTGTCTTGCCGACATCGAAGACAGTTGAACACATCGGAGAAATCTGAAGTTGGCTCTGTACCTCCGTTATCCATGCCCAAGTTACAATGTGCAACCTTCAGTGGAATTAATCCATCCAAATTCAAGAATTTTATTTCACAATTCAAAAACTGTACAGACTTAAATCCAGTCTAAATTAATTTTATTGAAGGTTATTTAAGTGGTTATGCTTTACAATTGGTTTTATTGAAGGTTATTTAAGTGGTTATGCTTTACAATTGGTTTTATTGAAGGTTATTTAAGTGGTTATGCTTTACAATTGGTTTTATTGAAGGTTATTTAAGTGGTTATGCTTTACAATTGGTTTTATTGAAGGTTATTTAAGTGGTTATGCTTTACAATTGGTTTTATTGAAGGTTATTTAAGTGGTTATGCTTTACAATTGATTTTATTGAAGGTTATTTAAGTGGTTATGCTTTACAATTGGTTTTATTGAAGGTTATTTAAGTGGTTATGCTTTACAATTGGTTTTATTGAAGTTTATTTAAGTGGTTATGCTTTACAATTGGTTTTATTGAAGTTTATTTAAGTGGTTATGCTTTACAATTGGTTTTATTGAAGGTTATTTAAGTGGTTATGCTTTACAATTGGTTTTATTGAAGGTTATTTAAGTGGTTATGCTTTACAATTGGTTTTATTGAAGTTTATTTAAGTGGTTATGCTTTACAATTGGTTTTATTGAAGTTTATTTAAGTGGTTATGCTTTACAATTGGTTTTATTGAAGGTTATTTAAGTGGTTATGCTTTACAATTGGTTTTATTGAAGGTTATTTAAGTGGTTATGCTTTACAATTGGTTTTATTGAAGTTTATTTAAGTGGTTATGCCTTACAATTGGTTTCTCATCTAACATTGGAAGATGAAAATTTTAATGTTGCTGTCGATCTATTGACAAAGGAATTTTTAGATATCTCCTTTATTATTAACGAAATTTTTAAGCAGATAATTTCTGCTTCTCCTCAATATGACCCTGAATTTGAGTCTGAAACAATACCTTGTGGAAGTGAGAGCGGATTTGTCTGAACTGAAAACGTCATATCAGATCGATTTTTTTTAGAATAATTCCCCTGGGTTTTTGTTGATCAGTCACATTATGTTTGAAAAGTTACCTGTGGTCTTGAGAAGGGAAATTAGTCACAGAGTGGGCACGAATTACCCGTCTTTGACTCATTTGACAATTATAATGAAGCTGTTCGTGCTCTGTCGAGGAATAAGAAATATTCGTGATCAGCAGAAACTAATTCTAAAGGCGATGGAACACATGTTAAAAATCATGAAATGGGGAAAGGAGATGCTGCCTTACAGAGTTTTTCTACTAATTATGCCCATACATACTGCAAACTTTGCTCAGTACGTGGCCACTCCATGTTGAAGTGCAGCAAATTCTCTACTTATAAAGCAAGAGTTGAGATATAAACAGTTGACATTGTGTATCGGATGTTCCAGTTATAAACACAAAAGCGAAGATTGCCCTGGGCGCCAGAAAAATTATCTCCTGCAAACTGTGTCGATCTAAGGCACATATTACACCTTTATGTGATGAAAAAAAAAAAAAAAAAAAAAAAAAAATTATATATATATATATATATATATATATATATATATAATTTCACTATTTTCCCATATTGATGAAAACATTACCTGTTTAAGCTATTTCATTACATAATGAAACAAAGAAAACTGGTTAACTGCCTATTAGACACTGGAAGTCAGCGCTCTTATTTTTCCAACAAAATAAAAAAGGAACTAAGATATCCTGATGGAGATTCGAGTCTTACCGATTACCAGATGAAAACCTATGCAGGTGTTACGGTAAAGAGTCTTGAACAAGTTGTTTTGAATGTTAATGTTGGTAAAGGGAGACAACTCCCCATTCCGGAGTTAATAAATGACCAATTTGGTATTCAATTTCAGTTTGAAAATTTCTGTCAAGTCCAACCTAAATAAATTAATACAGGTTAGCATTTTCTAATAAGAAACAGAGCAATGCTATAAAAATTGACGATATCCTAGGTGTAGATATTTTTCAATTTATGACTAACTCCAGAATTATTAAATGCATGAATGGACACGCATGGGATTTACCTCAAGGGATTGCTCCATTTGGTAATGTTCAGCATTTTTTATATGTCGATCAAATCTTTCCTGTAGGAACTGGAAGATCCAATGATTGTGCTAATTATCATACTAGCATATCGGAACATGCCCGTTGCCCAGAGCGCCAATTGAAGGCTATATTGGAATCCAAATTAACCCACCAAGATCCATTCTGATATATTTGAATCTTCAAATGTGGAGAGAAATTTAGAAAGGATGTTTGCTGTGGAAATTGATGGCACTTCCCTTGAAGAATTAATCGTGGATTATGACCGAAATAAAATCGATAGCTTCAAGTCTATTGAATTCAAAACTCACATTTTGTGGATTCACCCTGGCATAAAGATAAAATCAATTCTGTGCCTTCCAACTACGAAGTCGTTCTGAAGGTACTTGACAGAACTAGGCTTTCCTTGGAAAAGAAAAAAAATGGCTGAGGCTATACTGATATTTTTCATCAACAAGGAACTGAAGGAATTATCGAGAGAACTGAAGTTGACCCACAGGATTTTCAAATATATATGGATACCCATAGACCAGTTTTCAAATTTGATCAACAGGTAACTACCAAAATAAGACCCGTTTTTAATTATTCTTTAAAGGTTGGAGGTGGTTATTCTCTTAATGAGTCGTGTTACCCGGGTGTTAATATCTTGAATAATATGCTTGGACTTTTATTCGTCACTGATAAATTCTGCTAGGCGACAAAAGCTTTTATGGTCAGACTCAAGTCCGATGAAGATAAAAATAGATTGTTTTTGTGAAAAGTGAAAACGAGTCGATTTGTTATCGTTATTTGCATATTGATATTTGGCTTCAGCGCAAGCCCTTTTATATTAAATTATGTCCTGCAACATCACGTGAGTAACTTTCCAAATGACACATGTACTACGATGCTGAAAAGTCGATTTTATGTTGACAACCTGTGTATGACAAGCAATTCTTCGGGGGAGATAATCAGCCTTTATAAAAATGCAGTGCCTCGACTGCAAAAGGGAAATTTCCAACTAAGGTCATGTAATTCCAATTATAGAGTCCTACGAGAAATCATGATTGAGGATGGCAGAATTGTGCAACATAACTGAGTAGGAAAAGGTTCTTGGGTATAAATACCACCCTGAATCAGATACTATCAGCATCTCTTACACTTCAGGAAAATATACTCTCTAAAATGGATATTTTGGCACAGACAGCAAAAATATTTGATCTTTATCACGGCTCCTGTAACAGTTAAAGCAAAAATCCTTCTCAGAAAATTATGGTTGCTCGAATCGAGTTGGAATCAAAAGGTACCAACAGACAGATTGACAATTTGGTACAAATTTAGCTGAGGATCTTTCTGGTTTGAGGAATCTGTCCTTCTCATGACAGGCTGTAGACAGTTATGGCCTACTGAAGTTGTATATCTTCTGTGATGCTTCACCACAGGCATATGGGTTTGTTATTTATGGGTTGCAAAATGGGAAATCCCATATATTTTCTAAAGTGAAAGTAGCACCAATGAAAGCAAAATCTTTGCCAATGATGGAGTTGCTTGCTGTATACATTGCATTCAAAGCTTTAATGATGGAGTTGCTTGCTGTATACATTGCATTCAAAGCTTTAATGATGGAGTTGCTTGCTGTATACATTGCATTCAAAGCTTTAATGATGGAGTTGCTTGCTGTATACATTGCATTCAAAGCTTTAATGATGGAGTTGCTTGCTGTATACATTGCATTCAAAGCTTTAATGATGGAGTTGCTTGCTGTATACATTGCATTCAAAGCTTTAATGATGGAGTTGCTTGCTGTATACATTGCATTCAAAGCTTTAATGATGGAGTTGCTTGCTGTATACATTGCATTCAAAGCTTTAATGATGGAGTTGCTTGCTGTATACATTGCATTCAAAGCTTTAATGATGGAGTTGCTTGCTGTATACATTGCATTCAAAGCTTTAATGATGGAGTTGCTTGCTGTATACATTGCATTCAAAGCTTTAATGATGGAGTTGCTTGCTGTATACATTGCATTCAAAGCTTTAATGATGGAGTTGCTTGCTGTATACATTGCATTCAAAGCTTTAATGATGGAGTTGCTTGCTGTATACATTGCATTCAAAGCTTTAATGATGGAGTTGCTTGCTGTATACATTGCATTCAAAGCTTTAATGATGGAGTTGCTTGCTGTATACATTGCATTCAAAGCTTTAATGATGGAGTTGCTTGCTGTATACATTGCATTCAAAGCTTTAATGATGGAGTTGCTTGCTGTATACATTGCATTCAAAGCTTTAATGATGGATTTGCTTGCTGTATACATTGCATTCAAAGCTTTAATGATGGAGTTGCTTGCTGTATACATTGCATTCAAAGCTTTAATGATGGAGCTTGTTCCGGATATGAGCACTCAAGCTTTCATTCTCGCATTAATTCGTTTTTCTAATATTTATGGAGTACCCACTCATATATACAGTGATAATGCACGTTCCTTTAATGCTGCTTTAGGTGGCGATGTAATTAAACGTCACAACAATTCAATAATGCATTTACTAGCTCTATCATGCACATAAAAATACCCCTTTGACCCCCTTGGATTGGTAGTACTTGGGAGAGAATGATCAGGGTAATAAAATCATGCTTGTTTAAAACATTAGGTCGATCCAAAATCGGTTATTTTAAACTCTTAACCCTTCTATCAGACGTCCAAAGGGCAGTGAACTCCAGACCTCTGACCTACAGATGTTCTGATGTTGAATTTTATTCATCCTAATAAAAACTGAACTTTTCTTTCAAGCTGACAACCCCAGTTTAGTTGAAACAGAACCAGTCACAAGATCTCCTTGTAAGTATCTTGGAAAACAGAAGAATTGGCTTCTAAATTCAAAGACCTGTGGCATAAGGAATATTTGCTGAGTCTAAGGGAAAGTTGCAAGGATTTGCATGAAATGGAGTTCCACAATAAAATCAATGCAAATGAATGTGATTCTTATAAAGAATCCTGCCAAGCCTAGGCCTTTCTGGAAACTGGGCAGAGTTATTGAACTGTTTAGTGGGAGTTATGGCAAAGTTCATTCTGCTCGAATGAAAAGAGGCGATGGTGCAGTGGAAACACAGCCTCAAACATTTGTTTCCATTGGAGTTATCTTTAACTCATAACTTTTCCTGACACTCCAGCTGAAGAGGAATCCGATGAAGGCGCACCCTCTTCTATTGAAGTTTGTAAGAATCCTAACATGGGACCAGCAGAGGCTTCAGAAGAATGTGTTACTTACAAATCTAAGAGAAACAAGAAACCAACGTCTAATCCGGAATATCTGTATTAAAAAAAAAAATAAATTTAAAAAATTCTGTATTAAAAACTATACGTTCTTGTAATCAGGCCATAATAATGCCTGAAACTATTTAAGCAAGCTATTAGCTCTTAAGCATTTATGTTTAAATATGAAGTCCTAAAAGGAACATGCAACGAATTCATGTTGTTGGGAGAAATATATATATATATATATATATATATATATATAAGTTACCTCTCTTTTCGTCTTATTTCCTTACACTTTAAGGCCCTGTCTCATTGGCCAAAGGTGCCGCTCATCGACCAATCACGGCAACCTATTGAGTGGGACTAGAGATTCCCTTTAAACTCTTTCGTTCAAACCTCTGGAGGAAAAACATTTCATCTCTTTCCGAAATGAATGGGGCCGTCAAACTGAAGACGTTAAAATAAGAACTTTTTGGACTTCTTAAAAAGACGCAAACGCAATTGTTTTGCAACCTGCTTATTTTATATTTGTATTTATTTGAAGTTAAATACACTTTTATTGTTCTCCGGCTTGTATATTCGTGTTTATTTTTAGTCTGGGTCCTAAGTGTCTGGTCAAAACATAACAGCCCGTCCTGAAAACATTTTCTCGTATAATTTTTCATGCAAATCATGTCAACCTTCACTGGCTAAGTTTCACTTCCATGCATAGTTATTGTGTATACATGTCTGATATACACAATGGTCGATAGTGGTAACGCTCTGCTTGTTAATAAAAGCAGAATATTATATGCTAAATTTTTATCATTAGCATTATAATGCAGTTAAGTCATGTTAGATACAACTATTACTATTTCAGTATAAACGATATCAAAAGCATTTCAAGTGATTTTATCTATCTACGATTAGGTAAAAAAGTGTGAGAGTTCGTTACTATTGATTCCTAAACGGTTGGACAGATTTATTGAAATCTCAAATGCATTTTATGTACCTGAAAGTGTTCTTGAGTTTTCTATTAAAATCTTTGATAAGTATTAATAATCGAAAAGATTCGATTAAAGAAGAAACAAGCGATTTTGACCTAAGTTAACACCTTACACAGCCTAACATCACAAGTATGAATTCATGCCATAAAATTTTATAACAGTAGGTTCTCTACAGTGCAATGTAAACTCTAATGTATTGTGGATAAAGTCACTGTAGGGAGGCATGTGAAACTTCCCTTCAGTGCACCACGATGGGTTCCCAACTAGAGCAGGCAATCAATTTGATTGAAAAAATGCACGATTTCAGTGACAATAAAAATACAAGGGTGAAACATTCATCCTTAGTCAATCCTGGTAACGTCGAGTTTTCCTGCTAGTTCTTGATAAGTAGAGAAATTGACAATCATTTATCTATGAAAACCATATTCTTTATTTTTTTAACATTAGTCTAATACTAATCCAGAAAAATAATCTCACTAGTTTATTTTAAATTGTATACCTATTACGAGTTCAGCATTATTTTTCTGTTAGACTTGATTTGGTGCTTGTGACTGAATAACAAGCTGGTATTTTATCTCTTGTCACCTTGGGTAGAAAAGGACCTGATGCTGTGGGACAAAACCCAATGATCATTATCTCAATTTGTAAAACATTCGCAGCAAGAACTACCACCACTGCAAAGAACTTTCCTATATCTAATATCAAACGAAATTTACACAAACGGAGTTTCTAAAACTAGTGCTTCCGGGCCTTGATAAGTGGTGACCACTAAAAAAAAAAAAAAAAAAAAAAGGGGCAAGTTATGTTATTCTATCTGGAAAGAATTTAGTGGTTTTACTCGCTTTAAAACGTTTAATCGCTTAGAAAAAGTGAACTTTAGAGTTTAAATAGTAAATTAGCAAGTGTTTTTTGTGTTGATCTCTACATTTAATGTCTGAAAACTAAGACTCGTCATCTATAATCTTCGAGGGTTTTTTTTTCAGCTCTCCTAGTAAGTTGTAAAATACGTCATTCAGCAAATGCTCTCTCTCATATATATATAGTGGTTGTTTTACAATCCACAGAGGTACGAAAAAGTGGTAAAAATTCAAATATGACAAATATTAGCGAAGGCAAGATAAGTTACTCATCTACATAACTGAAAAAGGTTGTGATTTTACTCGCTTTAAAATGCGTAACCTGTTAGAAAAACTGTCGAGCATTAGGTGAGAACAAGCAAAATAGCCGCAGCCATAAATATGTAAATGAGGATTTAAACAAATTACGCAAAATATTACAAAACCCACTTAATGTTACTGTGACATTGGGTAGTTGGGAAGATTTCTAACAGTATTTTGTACAATTTATTTTTAAGTCATTATCAAACCGTTACATATTTAGGTGTCAATTCGGCTATTTTTTTTCTCCCCTAACGCTCGAGACTATAGACTTTTCTAACAGATTAAACGTTAGAAAAAAAAGCCTAAAAACTTTTTCAGATAGGTAAAAGAGTAACTTATCTTGCCTTCGCTAACATTTGTTATATTTAAATTTTTTTTTACATTTTCGTACCTCTGGATTTTAAAACAAACCCACCCGTGCACTTAATAAAATTAGATCCTGGAACATCTGCGGAATAACGTATTTTACAACATACTGGAATTATGTTCTGGGAGAGCTGGAAAAAAAAAATTGAAAAATAAAGCATTTTTTGTCAGACATAGGAGAGATCAAAAACACCTAATTTCTTATAAGAAATCTGAAGTTATGAATCATAACATGGCATAAAAAAGAAAAAAAATGTCACTTGTGTTTAATGTTTTGACATTTAATGTCAAAATATTAGAAACAAAAAAATGTCTGCTTGTGTCTTTCCAGTTTATTTTACAGTCCTTTTAATATTCGACCGTATTGAACCATTATTTGAAGAAAGTGAAGATATTACGAAAAGCAATTCTGTTTATAAAAAGCCTTTGTGATTATAATAGAGTGTTCTGTTTCTGGTATATCAACACTTTCGGTTTATTTAATATTGAAATAATCATCGTAAGCTATTCATTGAACATTTCACCTAGAACTAGAAAGCAATATTTATACATTTATCAAGGGTATTCAATACTGAAACAGTAACTATTATAAGCTATTCACTAAACAGGTTATTTTTACCCAGAGAATATACATACAAAACGTATCCAATACAGAAACAATTCCAATTGTAAATATTTTGTTGAATACAATTGTTATTTTATTTATAATTATTGGGGGAGGGGGATCATGCATTTGATATTGCAGTTTAAGCAAGTTTAATATATTCCGACTGGATTTTGAGCTCAGGTAATTTCATGGTCTATATAGGTAGACATTTACAACCCCCCCCCCCGCCCTGTCCTCCGCATGTAAAATAGAGATTCATGATTTTTATGTGGGTCAAACAACTAAACATGTATTGGAAGTCGATAAGTCTTTGTCTGGTTCATGTCAACTTTCATATATCTGTCTTCATTAGATAATGATTTGATTGCCTAACAGATTGCAATTGCTCTACGCAAGTAAACGGACAAACCCATGATAAAACAAAAAAAAACAACTTGGGTTGAATTAAAAATTCAGAAAAGTGGTTTGGTGTACTTCCACTATTCAACAAAACACATGCAAGACGTACTACGTAAACATGAATAAAATACTAAGCGTGTGAATTAAACACATTTTTTGGTTTTAGAAGTGTAACTACATTTTCACTAGAAAAAAGAATTTATACTCCAATATGTATTAAACTAGCCTGGATGCCCAGCATTGCTGGGGTGTTTATAGATACGTGTTGAGGAAAAAAAAAAAAAAGAAAGAAAAAGACAGTTGTAGGCAGGCAGGCTCAAACCAAAGGAGGAAAAGTGAAAAACGCGATGCGTTAGCTGTTGCGCCCATCGCAAAACCAAAAATGACGTAGGTTTAAATTAAGGCTAGTCAATCGAAAAGAGGCGATGACTTTCGAAAATATCAGCGAAAAAAAAGTGACCCTTCCCTGTAGAAAAAGACCCGGTTGAGGATGAAGAAAATGATTTTGTCCAATTTTTTTTTATATTTGTCGTCTGAAGGACCAAGCTTCAAAATGATACCGCTCTCATGAAAATCCGTTGCCTCTATTGGAAGTTTATGCAGGACATACAAACATACATTTAAACAAACAGCGATATTTATTTTATAGACTAGTGGGGGTGTCCGGCATCGCCCGGATGTGAAGGTGGAAAGGGGAAAAACCTGAAATCATACCCGCTCAACCATGACAGTAGAGGAAGTGAAAACCGTTTCAATTTAACGATTAAAAAGTTAAACAGGTGCGAATTTAATGAGGCCAACTTTTGCGCTGCAAGCCAGTTTTGGCATATTTGTTCCCCCCCCCCCCAAGATATTTGAGAAAACAGCTCCCTTAAAAAGGTGAGTGTCCAAATGAATAGCAATTGTCTGATATGAGTCTTTTTCCCAGCATTGATCAAACCTTATTGCTTTCTGGACGTCTCGGCACGAAAGATAGAGAACGCCTTCACTTTCAGTTTCTTTTTTTATATACTGAAAAGCCAAGAACACGGCGAGTAAAAAAAAAAAAAAAAAAAAAAGAAAAATCGAAAATAGCATATAAAAGTTGCCGAAATTAAGAGACACGAGCTCATTTAATAAATCTAAGATATAATCTATGAAGCATATAAAAGTTTTAAGAGTGACCCCTACCGAGCCCCCCCCCCCAATGGAGATGGTTCTTGGATGGGCATAAAAATGCTCCAAGATAGCCAAGGACGATGCCACATGTTTACTTGTCAATTTATGCAGATATGGAAAGTGGTCGATGCAAGTAGTAATGATGAAGATTTGAGTCCGACTAAGTTCTAAGAATTAATTTGTTCTCTGAACACTACACCGAATTTAAATGGTTCTCCAATAGTTTGATTTTTAAATGAATGTAAAGACTTCTAATCCTGAAATTTTGGATTAAGAAATATCTTATGCCAATAGTAAAACATAAGTAAAGCAAGTTTCTTTCATGGAAATCGCTCCAGATAAGGCAGGAAACCAATTGACGCAAGAAAAATACAAGGTCAAAAACTAGTCACAATAAGTATTAGATAACTTTGGATCCAAAAAACAGTTCTTTTGCTAGAAACATCGTTCATAGAATGTGAGGACTAAGGAGCAAAATAAGGAAAGAGTTACAAGTTTTACAAAAAATAAACTCAAATTCCACATTCTGCTCTATTCCTAAAAAAAAAAAAAAAAAAAAAATTTCAGGAATTGTTCAAGCATGTTAATTTAATTTGATACTTAAATATTTTTTTCATGGTCGGAATTATTTTGAAATGACCATTTAAAAGTGGGCAAGTACTCTAGATTTATGGCTCTCTGACAATAAAATAAGCTACGTTGATTTAATTTAGAAGTTTTATTTCTAATTTACTTTCATAGACTGAAAGTTAAAAATTTGAAGGCCCCATGAATTATGATAATCATTTTTTCATGTTTCATCTTGTGCAATAATTTCAATCCTCAAATTGAAGGTCCCTATGAAACCATGTGTCCGACATTTGTTTTCTCAATATACTAGAAATTGATTTTAATTAACTCTAAGAAGAATCGATATTCCATATTTGATGTTGACATTGAACGGCAACAATAATGGCTACCATTCAAAAACATCAATTGTAAAGATTGATTTTATAAAAGTCTGAAGTAATCATAAATGTAATAACTTAGCAAATTAGAAAATTTTCTAATCAGTTTCATATATTAGACTAAAGGCATGGAAGTGGTACAAGAGTTTTACAAATTTTATCAGTCCTGCTTAGGACACCCATTCTTTTAGTTTATATTTTAGAATATAAATGACCCCCTCCCCGCTTTATTTAATTTCTTGGTAATCAAAAACAGGCATAAAATTTGAAACGGATGGTAAGGTTAAATTCCATTTCAGTCAAATTATTTGAATGGGTCTTGACAGGAGTCCCAAAACAGTTTTACTGAAACCATGTTTTTGTAAAAACAAAAACATTAAAACTAATTTATAGCAGGTTTCATCGTACATGAAATGTAAAAATCTTGATAAAATAATCACCATCTTAAAGAAATCAAGAATGATACTGAAGCTAACTGAAGTTCAATTCTCTAGTTAAGGACAGAGAACCATTTTTATTAAAATGGTGATGTTGACATTTAACAGCAGCAATAATGGCTGCCATTCGAAGACATCAATTGCCGAGAAGTGAGATTTATAAAATAAAATCTGAAATAAAATGTTATAAATATAATGAATTAGAGAATTTTATTTTAAGTTTCATGAGTTTTTATTAACGAGTTCTAGTGTTAACTATTGTAAAATTTTAAAAAAATTTTACAAAGTCAATCCATACAATAAATCCATACAATAAATCCATACAATAAATCAATCCATACAATAAACTAGTAATACTTTAGACTAACATTGTTGGTGATTAGAAACTTTGAAATGAATATGTCTGATGTGTCTTTAAAAAGACAAAGTGAAGCATGCATGGTCCGTGATGCACCGTAAATGAGGTATAAAAAAAAAAAATGACTAAGTTCAGCCCCCCCCCCCAGGGATGTCAAATCCTGGTGAAAATGAACAAACTGCAGTTTTAGGCCTTAACATAGGTAAATTTGAGTTCTGCACCATGAAGCAAAAAAAAAAAAAAAAAAAAAAATGACCAAGTCAATCATCTTTGCCGAGTAGGGTACATGCATCTGAAACAGTCAACCAGAAGCTGGAGAGGTCTTTCATGGTTCCTGAAAACCAGCTTCATTGTTTTTAAAACCTTGAACTCTGCCAGCTCTTCTGCTTCATCTTCAGTAGGTTCAATTTCAGTGTTGATAGGGTTTCTATGCATTTTGAATTACATTTTTATGGCATTCTCTTATGGCTCCCCAATCGAAGGTTTGGGGCCTTGGCAGAGAAACGCTGGTTTAGAGTATTGTAAAGGGATTTAAGGAGGCACTTTCCATTTGAAAATTCGAATACCACGCTTGTATTGAATTTGAACGACAGACCAATTAAGATTTATTGAATTAAGCTTAAATTTTAAACGTTTAGAAACGAAACTTCAGATCTTTAATCATAAGGAGACCTGAAAGTGGTACAAAAGTTTTGAAAATTTTATTAATCCTGGCTAGGATAACCATTCTTTTAGTTTATTATTTTAGAATTCAATATACCCTCCCCCTTCTGTTTAATTTATTTCTTAGTAATCAATAAAAATAGGCACAATTTGAAACAAATGGTAAGGTATCTAGGCTAAAGTCCATTCAGTCAAATTATTTGAATGGTTTTGACAGGAGTCCGAAAACAGTTTTACTCGAGCTATTTTTTTTTTTTTTTTTTTTTTTAAATAATATATATATATATATATATATATATATATATATATATATATACACACACACACACGCACAAATTAAGATAAATTTAGGCATAGTTTGTTTGAAAATATAGATTTTTATCAACTCAAAATTTTTAACTAGAATAATATCTTCAAAAGCATGCAATTTTCATCACATAGAATTGAAGATATGAGCATTTCAATATTCTATTTGGCTCCCAGTATAGATATATCCATATATAGATATAAAATTGCCAAAAAAAAAAGGTGGTAAAGTTCGAAATCTCAGTGACTTGATTAGAATTTAAATGAAGGCTCATTGGAAAGGTGATCTGAATTATGTAGTGGGCTATGTAACATTTGTCCTTAAGGTCGCACATTAAGAGGATCATCCAGAGCCTATTTTCAGCACTTCTTTTACAGCCATAAAAAAAAAAAAAAAGTCATGTTTTCCTAGTTTTACATATGAATTACAAAATCTGATACCCCCCCCCCCAAAAAAAAAAAACCCTCTGGTCTTGAGAGGGAGACTAAAACTTGGTATGGTTTCAAATGATCTGAATTACAACAAAAGATTTGATTCCATGTTATCTCCCCTCTTTGGTTTTGATACATAAAGTAAATTTCACAGGACAAGGATGATACTGGAGATATAATAATACCTTATTTCCACAAGAGGGGATATATAACACGAGAAATATTTGGAATCAAGTCTCCCTTGCTGTTATTTCCGATCATTTGAAACCATAGCAAATTTTAGTCTCCCCTCCAAGGTTTGGGGGAAATATATCTCAGTTAAATAATTATATGCTTATGCAATCATCAGTGTATGATGACTACTGCCGGTCGCGAGATTTGAAATCAGCCACAATGCCACCTTTTGCTGAGCCTCTAGCTCAGGTTATCCAAACAACTGCCACGAGAATGAGAGAAATTAACTATTAAATGCCGAGTTCAGACAGGTACATTAGGCAACCTAGAGTCGTGAACATTGCATAGATGCTAATCGATCACTTTATGCAGGCGCACACGAGATTTTTGATAAACATTGCATTTTGGGCAAATGTATAGAGCCCAATACAATATATTTTAAAACTAAACTAAGCACAACCCAAGATCAGCGTAGTATCTGTTCTGATGCTACATTTCACCTTTTGTCCTATGTCAGTGGAGAATTTCATGATCGAGAGTTTTTTTATTTATTTATTTTTTTTTTGTTCCTATCCAGAGTGCTCCGTTTTGTGGAGCTGGATTTGTTGTCACATTAAAACTGACCTTGTGTCTGCCTTCGTAGGGAGGCAAGTAAATAGGAACGATTAAAATATTTTTATATTTGAACGCGTTTTTATTTATATTTTTTCCTGTTGCCTTTGGAGTCTTGTAAACCTGACAAATTAAACATGTTGCTGCATTTTACTATGTGAAGCCTCCGTGTCATTAACAGCTTAGAAAAAATAAAAATAAATTTTTAACCGATATGTCTAATTTTCGGCCATTTCGTTACAGTTGTACTTTTGAGGTGTTAATCATGAAACCAAGGCTTCAGAATAAAATCCGGCACTATGTTTAATTCGATGGGTGCCCTTTGGACAGTTTGATGTTTCCAACTTAAAAAGACCTTGTGCATATCTGCGGGTATATAATCTGCTTGAATTTCCTCCACTCTTTATCTGTGCCTAAATCAAAACGTGGATTCCATGAACAAAGCTTTCTTAGAACTGCACGCCTGTGGAACTCTTCCGTCTGCCCGCTTCCCATCTGACTACAATTTGGATGTCTTCAAGTCCAACGTTAACAAATTCCTAATGAACCGCCCCTTTAAGTAAACACTTCATCAAATCTCCACACTAACGTAATGTACTTGCAATAACGCTTATCCCTGAGTGGCTTCCGGGCCTTGATAAGTGGTGACCACTGTAAAAAAAAAAAAAAAAAAAAAAAAAAAAAAATCAAACTACCAGAATGCTATGCACACACCACTATTGCTGCCTGCCTGTGTGACTCCATCAGCCTGCCACTCCAGTTCCTGAACTTGCTTTAACTCCGGCTAATTTCAAGCGACTTAGAGCCTCCAGTGCTCCCAATTCACTTCAGCGACTTTCAGTTTACTCCTACAGCGAGTACTACAGCTTACTTTTGCAGCCCCAGCGCTTCCAGCCACAACCCAATGTGATCCTCAACGTCTGGGTACCAGAGCTCACCGACGTACAGCTACCAGTTCCAGCATCAGACCTCGTCTATACCACTGATCAACTTGAGGCAAGTCACTCTACCCCAGGGATACAATTTCAACATTACGAGACTGGCGTCTCCTGATCTCCTTTGCCATTCATTTTACCTTCTCCCACCCCGGTAATTTAAAAATATAAAATAAAAATAAAACCCGATACGCATCGTCTTACACCGATCATCTGTTTGTCACCCTTTGCTATAGCCGTTATTTCTTTACCTTGTGCCTACTTTATTGGCTGTACGGTCGATTGGCATCTTACTTTTCGGCCCGCTGCAACGAGCATGCGATGGATGCAAAACGGTTCCTCATTCAATCCTGGGCAATGCTGTGTAACTTCGTTAAATGTTAAATAGATTACAATATAACTTTGATCTTGGCAAGAGGGGGGGGGGGATTTAAATACGAGAAAAAAAAATGGAATAAGTAACAGCTTGAAAGAAAAAAAGTTTGCTATTAAAATATATATATATATATATATATAAGCAGTTTTTAATTATTGTTTACAGAGGTTTACATTAGAAAAAAAAACCCCAACAAACTACATTGTTATTTATAAAGTTACATGGTGCAAAAACTCGTAAACTAAATGACAGGAAAAAATTAGGAGTGGGGTATGAAAGCCCACACGGATAAAAACAAAACACTTTGCTGTGACACCAAGTACTACGCGACTTAACTTTTCCTAAACTGGAAACACGGCTCGAATTTCAGACCCCCTCTGTGCTATTTGCACCAGTTACATTTACTGTTTTTTATCCACAAAATCACGATTTAAAAATAGACCACATTTTAAAACTATAATGCCCAGGGTTGCGCCCGACAAGGTAGGAAAAATAGGTAACTATGGAAATAGATATCGTATAATAGATTTTAGGACAGTTCTTGATAGTGACCTGACCTACCCCCTCCTCTCGATAATATTTTTAAATATTTATTTTAGATATAAATATCTCAGAACTTTCAATCCTTTAATGTGTTGCTAAGAATTTTAAAAATGATTTAAATACTTCCAAATTCCTTTCAAATTTTATTCACAAACTATTAAGATATTAAAATGCGACTCGTTTACGAAGAAACCGAAACATTATGGAATTAATCTCAATTCCATAATTATTTACTACCTTTTTACTTTAAAAAAAAAAAAAAAAAAAAAAGTGTTCTTAAAACACTTAGAAAAAAAAAACGTTTTAAAATATTTTCTTGGCACTTCTACACTATTGGGACTAAGTTTTGTAGTCAATAAATGAAGTTCAGATAAAATGGGTTGAACTGATTTGTCAATTCTAAAAAGTTACAATGGTAACTTCGAAATTATGCAGTCGGAATTACCTGAATATTACCGATTTATTAAAACAACTTTAATCGTAGTAGCTCACTCAACTCTAATCGAGTTTTCTGAAAACGAATATCACATTCAAGTTTGGGGAAGACAAATAGTTCCCTGGATATTAAGACTTTTGGGGGAATGAATTTCAGTGTGGCCGTCGCCATTCTTAACATCTTTTTTTTTTTTGTAACATGCATGCGCATTCAGTTGGGGGAAACATGGCTGTCAGCGAAAACGTGGGTTTACATTGGATAAAGTACCTTTCTGCCTCAAATTTAAAGATATTTTTTCAGCATACCCAAAAATTTATAAAAATCATTAATTCAACGATGAATGTTGAGTTGCAGTTAAAGTAATAAAAAAAAAAAAAAAAAAAATTAAGTTAATTCAGTTTTTGACTTTCGTTTAAATTGTTAGGTGAAAATACAAAAGTTTTTAAACAGTCCCCCTCCTCTTAAGGAGTTTTTAGAAAAATAAAATCCGCATGGTCCGTATTCTGCATAAGCACCTAAAAAATTAAAAATGGGATTATAGGTTTGGAGCAGGGGAGTACACAGGGTTCACTCAACCGTTCCCGGCAATCGCCGGATGTGGCTCGAGGGGAATTAAAGACCAACTTTAGTGAACATTATTTCAATGTCAATTTATTTACAACCTATCCTACCCAGCATTAAATACATTCTTAGGCCCCACTCTTAAAATTGAATACTATACACACACACACAAAAAAAAAAAAGCCAGGTAAAGGGCTTGGTGTAAAAGAGAAGTTTCTAATATACTGGGCAAACCCAGTTCGTGTCCTGACAACATTATATCAAAGCCAAAATGTCAATCTAAAAAATTGTATGCGAAGTAATTAGCTCTAATGTTGATTTGACGAGTATTTGTAGTCTGGTAAATATCACTAAGGTTTGTTGGTGATAGAAAAGTGATGTTTCTTATCTTAAACATTAGCCATTTTGAGTAAATGAAGTTTATTTTACCCATCTAAACTCTAGAAATGCACGATTAAAGTGTGTAAACATTGAATGAATAATGGAGATGGCTGTCGGCCGCAATTTCGTAGAGAAAGTAGCAGCTGACCTTGCGATCAAAAAAGATAGAGTGAAACATCATTGTTCCGTCTCCGGAGAGATTTTTCTAAACTGAAGCTATTTTTATTTTTGTTCTAATCCAGTGTATCTTTTAAGGATTTTCATCCTCTGTGCCCCCACCTCCAATCAACAAATTAGACAATTCCTGTAATGATCTGGTCCCTATTGATTGCAGTGTAATTGTTGGTTCTGTGCAGTTCTAGGAACACTCCCAGGCTTTGCGTTCTCTTTGAGAAAGGGAGAGTTCATTGCTAATCGCCGGGAGGCACTGTCCGGAATACCGACGGGGCTACAGTAGGTGCTTTTTGCAGAGTCAGAGTCTTTTGAGCACTGACTTTTTCAATCCCACTTTCTGACCTTGTAATCAGTTCTTGCAGTTAGAGAACTATGTACCCCTTTGTGGGTTTGCGAGGGGGGGGGGTTACATTTCCTCAACATTAAAAACTGACCTAACCTTTGCTTTTTATTTTTACTACACAATAGTCAAAAATAGCGGTGAAAAGAAACATACAAATAGATGTTAAAGACAAGTTACTCTACCTACTTGGATAAATCTTGTCCAGGTGAAAGTACAAAACCTAGACAAAACGGTAAAACTATACAAACACCGTGACAGCGAATTAACCCTACCCCTAACCCTAAACCTAACGCTGTCACGGTGTTTGTATAATAATACCGACAAAACTCCCGTGTTAAGTAGTTTCTAAACATTTTAGTACCGTCCGTATTCTAGTAAGTACAAACATAAACATTTAAGTTCCACAATTATTAGTTATGAGTAAAGTACAAAAAGGCCCGACACTACTTTCTGCCGATAAAATAAATAAATAAATAAATAGATTAGATTATGGAAGTTAAAATGCAGACGCTCCGCTCTCGGCTCGCCACTACTTGTTTCACACTAAATAAACGCTTTAAAATGAGTTAAAACACAAACTGCTTATGCACTCATGTTACCGTGCTATTTAAAAAAAAAAAAAAAATAGAATTTAAGTTAAATTCAAGTACCACGATATCTTTTTGGTAAATTTTAACTTTGTTTTCGCCGGGGTATGCTAAAAAAAAAAAAAAAAAAAAAAGTGCCCGCTTGCGCGTACGACAATAGCCACCATAAAAAAAAATCGGAAAACTACTTATTTGCGCAAAATTTATTCGTTTTCAGCATACCCGAAATCCTATAAAAGTCATTTTAAAAAGGAAAGTGTAAAGATGGATACCAAGAACCCCCCCTCCCCAAAAAAACCCCTCTTAACTTGTCAGGAAGAACAGAACAGGTAGAAAACATCCTCCCATGTTAAGAATGGCTTTCAAAATAACGTTATTTCAGCGCGGTAAAAAAAAAAAACAAAAAAACTATCCCGGTGGATAAAAGAGTAACTTATTTCGCTTTTCATTTTTTTTGTAACCACGTTTTCGTTTAGTCTATGCTTATAGTTTTTGATGCAAAACCGTCAGAAATAAACCCAAATATTTAAACCCCCCTCCCAACAGTCCTTTAAAAAGAATTTAGAGTGCCCCCCACTAAAAACAGACTTTATGTTTAACTGCCCTTATGGGGAGGCAAGTAAATAGGAACAGTAAAGTTTACAAATAAAGTAAATGAAATAAAACTCACCGCTGGCTCCACGGAAAGATACGTCATATTTGCACATGGCATGATTTTCGTTTGTTTATATAAACAGCAAGCCGGTGAAGTTATTTTTTTCTTTCCTCTCCACTTTTCCTTTCTTTCAAATATGCCTTTTTAAGTTTGGTCCCGTTAAAATTATACTTTAAAAATTTTCTTAGGTGGTTTTATTTTATTTTTTTTTTTTTCTATTTAAAATCAAAACACGTTAAACTCACAGCGTTGAAGTATCGCCCAGTCCTGTAGCGAGAGTAGTATTTGACGTGTATTAAACAAAACGACCGGAATATTTTAAGAGTTACAAACGCACCTGACGCGCAACTACAACTTATGTTCGTGTTTATGGAAGTCGTGCTAGAAACAAACGAGACTTTCACTGGAAGTCTGACCAAACAACGACTCTAAATAAAGACTCCTCACCGGAATATATATATATATTACACACATATACACACAAAAAAAAAAAAAAAACTCGCTCAAGTATTTAAACAATAATAAGTGTTCATTGACCCGTTGAAACCAAACTAATCTACTTACCACCCCCTCATCACATGTGAATAGCTTTCTTCCACGTTTTAAAGATTCCGATTTCAAAGAAACAAAAGGGGCGTTACTAGTACCTACGTGTCCGTTTGTAAATAAGAGTGGACTTGACAAATATGTGTATTTTCTGACGTAAAAAGGCTCCATGGCATGCTCCCCAAAGCACGTATAAAAAGATGGGATAAAGTGTTAATCTCTCTTGATAAAATAAAGAGGATTTTAAAAAAAATATTACTAAATGAAAGTAGTACAGTTAGGCCCAAAGCCCTCAAAAGTGTAGGAAGGTGTGGGTCACTGGGCATCTGTCTATCCGTCTCTGAAGTGACCGCAACTTGACCCAAGTACTGTTTTATTTTTCTTTCGTCCGTTGTCCATTACGTCCACGGACAACACATTTACTCTGAGGGCACTTGCATGATTAGTCACACTGAAGAACTGGGATACAACGAAACAGTTTGTGGATTACACACGTGTAAGAATAATTGAAACAAGTGAAGCATGCATGGTTCCTGCGAGTGCACAGTGAACGATGTATATTAAAAAAAAAAAAAATGACTAAGTTCAGCATTTGCCCCCCCCCCCCCTGATTTAGCTCCAAAAGTCCCCAGGGTACGTCAAATCCTGGTGAAAAAGAAACGGTACAGTTTTAGGCCTCAAACATGTAAATTTGAGTTCTGCACCATGCAAAAAGAAATGACTAAGTCCATCATTTACCCCACCCTCCATTTAACCCCCAAAGTTCTCCGGGCCTTAACATTAAAATTTGAGTTCAGCACCATGAAATACTAAATAGACATACACAGAAAAGTTTGGACAAATATGGTAAAATAGTTCAAAATAATGTTTTATTAGCCCTAAAGGAGCCCCTGGGGCACACCCAAGAGTTATTGTGAAGTATAGACAAAATTATATAGGAATCAGTTACAACTTAGAGTTTTATAAAAATCCAAGGTATCAATTAAAAAAAAAAAAAAAAAAGTACAAAAGTGTCAATTTTAGCTATTTTAACCGGAAAGGCATCCGGGGAGGGGGGGGGGCCGGAGTCTACCCGGAAAATCCGTTACTTTTTACTCATGTTTAATGTCTGTGAAAAATTTTTAATTCCAAGGCATAGTTATTGAGAAAAGTGCGGACGGACACGAATGAATTTGCAGGTTCACCCTCCTTTTATCGGGCTGGGGGGGGGGGGGGGGTCCAGTAAAAAAAAAAAGCTTTCTATTTTTAATGTTTGCTTAAATGAAAAACGCGACTTAAACCACAACCACCGAGATATAAAAGGCCTGTTAACTGGAAAATACCTGCTGGCAATGTTGGTAAGATTTGTCAAACTATCACTGTCGGATACTATACGAAGGCATTTTTAAAAAGATTTAAAACATGTTAAAGAAAATAAAAGGAACCCAATTCGATTAATAATGAAACCACTCTATTCAATATAAAATATATGTAAAAGGAAACATTAAAACATTTCTTGGCCTTCGGAACAAGATCAGTGCAGTCTGTTTTGATGCAACACTTCACTTTTTCTGTCCTTGGTCGGTGGAGGAGAAATCTTTCATGACAGATTTTTGTTCCTATTCAGAGTGCTCCTTATTGAGACGCTGGATTTCCCCCACAAGATTATATGTTGAAATATTTAAATAACTTACTTTAAATACAGAAATTATAATTAAATAATTTGTTTACTGTTCTTTTATGTCCATTTTCCCCTGTTTTTCATCAAAATGTGTAGCGTATTTTCAGTTACATGGTTAGGAATCCTATATTCCGCTATAGTCTTCATCATATCAGTGCAGAATACATGAATACGGAAATGAAGTTCAAATAACTACTAGAAGACAATCACACCAAAATGAACATTGGTAAAAAACTAAGAAAATATAAACATCTACGATAATATATTACAATATAATATTAGAAACACTCAATATGTCAGCCTGTCACGGTAGCATTGAGTTTAACAGTATTTTGTATAGTTTTTAAAGTTTGAACTTATTTTTCCAAACTTAACGTATTCAACAGCGAGCTCGCCGCCATTTGCCTTTTTCAAAAATCGATAAACACTGATTTTTGAACCGAATAAACATTTCACGTTAAATAAAAACACTAAAAACTTATCTAGTTAGAAAGTAATTTATCTTGCCTTTGATAACATGTTACATATTTGATTTGACAACTTTTTCGAATCTGTATTCGAAAACAACCCGTTTTTTTCATTAAATTGAAAGGTGGAAGTGCAGAATAGTTAGAAAGTCCCCCCCTGTTAAAAATAGCTTTCTAAATAATATTTCAGCACGCTGCAAACAATATTTATAAGATAAAATAAAATTTTTATTTAATGTACTCTTTATTTTTAGTTCATATCAAAACTAATTAAAACTGATTAGTTAATGAATTTTTAATTTGTGTTCGTATATCTCGGGAGAGAAAAATTTCCTACTTCAGTCATGTAAATAAATTTACAGTTAAAGTGTTATAAGACAAAAACTTGAAGTTCTAAATATTTCAAACAAATATATTACGCCCGGTGCCAAAATATTGAAAATTCATCGATCGTATTAAAAAATTTAAAAAAAAAAAAAACTATCGTGAAAAATGCTAACTTTAAAATATTTGGAAATACTCAGTGAAGAGTTTTATTTATTAAAAGAACGGACTGAAAATGCATAAAAATGGTTTCCCAGTAACAAAAAAAAAATATTCGACTTTCTCCGATAGAAATAAAAATTCAAAAACGAGTTCACTATATTTTATTAGATATAATTATCCCAATGCGCAATTATAATTATCCAAATAGAATTTTTCTTCCTCTTTAGAACATACATGGACGTTCGGTAAGAGACATTTTTTATGCCTGTTAGCTTGACCACGTGGTTGAACACCGGAAACTTTCTATACCAACAAGTTGATCAGGAAATGACGTCACGCTGTCATGTTCACTGGACTACTCTCTCGGTAGCCGTGCTCAAACATTGTATGCACACATCCATATTTAAGGTTTTTGTAATTACATAAAGTAAAAAAAAAGTACATTTAAAATTAACTGCAACTCAACACTCCTTTTAATTAACGACTTGTAAGGTTTCATGTCCGCTGAAAACATGTATCACAATCAAATTAGTTTTGGATATCAAGACATTTAGATTAATGAATTACAGTAGCCGACACTATTCTTGAATGGGGGTATTTTGTAACATGCGCATTAGTACTTGTTCAGTTGGAGAAAAAAACCCAAACAGGCCACCAGTGGGAACAACGGATTACATTGGATAATAAAGGTCTTAATAACTAGAATACTACTTGTCTGCTCCAAATTTAGATGATATTCGTTTTAAGCATACCCCCCCCCAAAATATGTAAGTCGCCAACTTAACTGAAAGTCGAGTTATAGTTAAGTAAAGAAAAAAAACCTTTGAACATTTGAACACTAGGTACAATGTAATTATCAAACGTTGATGTATTTTCTTCCATTTACTCTAACCTATACTATTAAAAAGACAATAGTCACAACGAATGGAAATCAACGCTTAAATATTTCTCTTGACTCCAAGTTCATGTTTAAAGCACACGCAAAGAAATACAAATCAGATCTTTCGACCGACACTTGTCAGGAATCGTCAGCAAAGTGTTTAATTCAGCTTTGATGGGAACATGTATCGTCAAACTGATGGGATAGCAATGGGTGAAATATTTAGATTTTAGGAGCAATTGCTGTTTAATCGGTTTTCTAAAATCATTACGCTATTTCCGTTATGTAGATGCTACATGTTACTCTTGTACGGAAGTTGTTACATTTAAGTTTACTAGTATTTCACCCTGCATCGATGTCTATGGAAGGTGAGGTTAACGGCTCATTACCTCACTTAAATATTCTCGTTGAAAGATTGGCAATGCCTTTTGTCATCAGCGTATGCAGGAAACCTACATTTACAGATCAGCACACTAATTGGGATTCGTTCTCCCGTAAAATAAAAACCGATAAACAATTTCTACAGCTGTTTCCCGTTGCTTCTTTGCAACCAAGATTCAAACTGCGTCTGGGATGAGGAGCGCTTTGCCCTCCACTCAATACAATTGAAGTTTATTACTTTAATGATCAGTGCTAGGCTGGTTTCGTAGGGCATACCATTCAGCGCTTGGAGGTTAGAATTTTTCAACATATCTCCCGTTCGACACACGAAAATGGCCAACACCGAAGCGTTTATAAGCTCATAAGTCGGCCATTGATCATTTATTGCAGGGACGTCTGCACTAGGACACAAAGTTTATTTTGAGAAGGCTCGAAGACAAATTCTCGAGGCGGTTGCTATTATATTTGCATCAAGGGCTCTGTGCAAACATAACTTCGAACTTCTGGGTGAACGCTGAGAAGTTCTTTCCTCTTCCACGCATATATATATATATATATATATATATATATATATATATATATATATATATATATATATTATACCGTCTATAGAAACACTCTTGTAATGATTTAAGCAGATACTCCCGAGGTTGAAAACACGCATGGATGCGTTTTCCAAGATAAAAGCATTGATTAAATTTTAAATAAAATATGTATGAAATACATATGAAAGCCACATTACAGCGCAATATTTGGAACATTAACAAATATTTACTTGCTTAAAATTAATATTTCGTCGCTATACACCATCTTCAGAATTTTATACATTTTTTCCTCGCCATGATGGTAAATTAAAAAAAAAAAGTATAGAGTCGGATTTTTTATTTTAACACCATGGCGAGGAAAAATAAAATTCTGATGATGGCGTATAGTGCCGAAAAATTAATTTTAAACAAGTAAATGTTTATTTTTATAGTGTGTTGTAATTTGGCTTTCAAACGTATTTCATATATTTCTGACTCCATAATTGTCTTTTAATCACGCCTTTTAATCGAATTTTCTCCTCGTTGACGATTACTGTGGAAAGTGCCGACCGAAAAATCTCCGGATTTCTTTTTCAACACCCCTTTCTAAAAATGGATTTTAAACATTAATTTTGAGTAAAGGAGAGAAATATTTTCTAAGCGTTTTTTTCGTGACTTCAGTAATGTACGCAGGTTAAGATTATATAGAAAAATATGCCACAGCGATTGATAACGGCATTGCGCCCACTATTATTCGAATGTATCTGTGTGTGTGTGTGTGTGTGTGTGTGTGTGTGTGTGTGTGTGTCAGTCACAAGCAATACATTTAGAATCTTGATTAGTCACATTGAAAAGCCGTAAAACGAAACCGGCCACCAGTGGATGGCATATATAAATTGGAATAAAAATGAAAGACGGTTAGTAAGACCTTTCTAAACAAAATAGACCGCCCATTATTTTAGGGCTTGTTTAGAATTGAAAACAAGCGCAATAATCTCTAAATGGAAGTGGGGAGAAGATGAAATAGGTGGAATTTACGAGAGGATAAGGTATTTACGAGGTAAGGCCCAATCAGAAATGCCAAGATAAAACTTTGAAAAGTAGCAATCTTGGAGTAACTATACCGAAAACATGAAGAGGTAAGCTTTAACGTTCAATTCCAGCTATTATGTTTTTTTAACAGAACAGAAACGATCACAGTGCAAACATTTTACTTTCCAATATTATAATGAATAGATACCCAGAGAATTTCAATCCCAATTATTGACAGAATCCGAAAACAGCCCTAGAAATAGTTGAAGCAATTTACAGTTTAAAAAAGTAAAATTGCAGACACTTGGAAACTCAAAATCATAAACAGCATTGGCCATTTCCGGGACTAAGAATTCCGTGCTAGTGCACTTACTGATCCGCGCTTTTTTTTTTTTTTAAATCGTATTTCTATCTTTAAAGTTTTATGCTTTTTTATTTAATTGTAAGGTTAAAGTATAGAATAGGTACAAACATCCTCCCCATGTCAAGAATGGCTTTTTAAATAAAGTTATTTCAGCACGGATCAGTAAGTGCACTAGTACTAAGAATTCTTTGGACTGATTTTGTAATTATTGGAGTCCTCTGGATACTCATTCGTCACAACTTTTCTTTAGAAAGAAAATATGTATTGATCAACATGGTATGGCTCTTGATCTGCCATTGGTTTCCAAATCTTTCTTGGAAATTCTGTTTAGTTTTAGGCATGCAAAGGAAGAAAGAAAAACTTTGCATCTGTGGTAGTTAGGCGAGTTCTTGCTGAAATGTCTAACGAGGAGAAACCAGAGTGAATTTTAGTCGATCACCTATGGGAATAACGACAGAGTAAAGAATGACTAGCAGCGTTTCTGTGAGGATGGGGCTGTAAGACCAGATTGTGAAATCTGGTGAGCTCAGAGTAGCACCTTCCTAAATGTGGCAGAAGGATTCCTTTTATACGATGTATCTTACTTATAGACAGAAGATGGCATCAGGAGTCAAGTATTTTATGAGATGGTAGAAAGTAAGCAATTTTTAAGCAACTTAAAAAATTTCAGATCCGTTTCAGTCACCTAAATTCAGAGTGAAATGGGTTTCGGCATTACTCCCAAATAATTTATTTTGACGTAAACTACGTTTTAGTAAAGAAAAGTAAAATTAAAAACACTTGATGTTCATACACATCACATGCTGAAATCAACTTTTGAAAAAAAAGTCACCATCTTTAGAAACAAGTTTGGAAAGAGGCTTAAGGATTTGGGAATGCTTGTTTTATTTTCCCTAATATACCTTTAGATTTCATATAGACTAGTTTTTCTAGCTATAGGAAAGGCACAAAGTGTCATATATATATATATATATATATATATATATATATATATATATATATATACACACACACGTTAATGCAGAGAGTGATCCGTGCTATTTTTTTTAAATCGTATTTCAACGTTTAAAGTTTTATGATGCTTTTTTATTCAATTGTAAGGTTAAAGTACAGAATAGGTAAAAAAACACCCTCCCCATGTTAAGAATGGCTTTTTAAATAACGTTATTTTAGCACGGATCACTCTCTGCATGAGTACCTATATATATATATAGGTATTTTTTTTTACATAGGAATCACCATTTATCAAGGCTCAGAGGCCACTCGAGAGTAAAGGTTAATGGGTATACATTAATGGGAATTTTGTAAATTGAATTACTTATGGGGTCGGTTCAAGAACTTTTTACGTTGGACTTAAAGACAAAGTGTAGTCAGCTGGAAAGTATGCAAACTGAAGAGTTCTAAGATGAATAGATTAAATTTAATCAAAACTGAACAATTACCCCCCCAAAAAAATTAAAAAAAATAAAAAAAGATAAAAATAAAAATAAAATTTATGACGGATTATTTTGTTCATTGAATGTAACCAACCAGTATACATTTTAGAGAGTAAGAGACCAAAATCTAAAAGAGCAGAGCCTCAGTTAAATATATTTAAAAGGTGCTATGCTCGGAGTATTGCATGTGTGATAAACTCAGGTGTAATTACCTAGATCTGTATTAATAGAGTGAAAGATTAATAATTGTGTGATTATAAAGTTTTCATAGGGAAAACAATCAAATATGTACGATCGTTTCGGAAACGATATCCCTTTATTCTGTCAATATTTCCAAATAAACCTATCGAGAAACAAAGTAAAGTATTTCTGGATATCGTCTCGTCAGCATAAAGAAGGGGGGGATGTAATGATATAATGTCTATGGGATATTAAACTATTGTATACTGAGGTTTAATTCGTTAAATGGTAAAAGGAAAAATAGTTACATTTTTCCTTTTATAGTTGGATAGGATTTTTATAAGGGAGAAATTAGGTTATAAAACTGGTTATATAGAATTTTGATGTGCTAAAATAAATTTAAACAAAAATAAGGAATTATATTTACAAAAAAACTTAAATAAGTACCTTTGTGAGAGAGTGGCACCATACATTTTTTTTTTAACCCCTAAGGAGACTGCTCTGTGCGCAAAGCTTCCTTAATAAAGATTTTAAAATCTAAATGAGATCATTGGTATTTGTAACCATTTCTTGACAATCTAATTGCTGGGTAAGTGGTGGGGGGTGGTATTTATTTGCTTCCCCACTGAGCAAACTAGGCACAAGGCCGTTTTTTAATGTGGAGAGAGAGGGAGGGGGGAGGGAAAAGGGGGACCAGCTCCCGAGAGGTGGGAAATGGGAGCTGGATAGTAACTGTGGTCTGTAGGGTGATCCCTACATTGACCAAGTTCAGATATGTGGGATTAACCCCACATATGGTCTTTGCTAGTCATAGCTAGTCTTTGCTTGCAGCATCTGCCGGAACAGATGGTATTTATTTGCTCCCCCACCGAGCAAATTAGGCACAAGGCCGATTTTTAATGTGAGGAGTGAAGGGAGGGGGAAGGGAAAAAGGGGACCAGCTCCCGAGAGGTGGGAAATGGGAGCTGGTTAAATGTCAGGCATGTGTGGTTGCCCCCACATCTGGTCCTTGCTAGTCATAGCTAGTCCTAGCTAGTCATAGCTTGCAGTATCTGCCGGAACAGATACTACACTTTGATCTTGTCGCCCGTGCCGCCGAAGCGGGGGTGGGGGGGGGTAATTGCTTTTAAATACATGCTTATGTCGGTTATTTTAATTCTAAGGTAGATAATTTTAAATTATAATCTAAAAGAGACATTTGTTTGTCGGTGGTTTAAGTATCGAATCTTGTGATTTCTAGTAAATGTTTGTCTTTTTTTTCCTTTTTTTTAATAATTAAATTATGTAAGTTTATGATTATTGTCTATTAATATAATATAAGTTTTAGTTACTGACTCATTTTTTTAGGAGGCAACTTATTTTTAATGTTTATTTGTTTTATTAAGTTGGTTCAAAACGATTAAATTTTGACCATCTCCTATGTATGCATCTGGATAATACTTCGTTTAGGTTTAAACAAGTTGACTGAGGGTCGTTGAATTTCAGTATAGCCTGAGTTCATTGTTCATTGTTTATGATGGAACTTCCATTAAAATTTTTCAGAAAACGAAAATTTTATATTTTTTTTAGTTTATTTTCAGTAATTTAACTTACTTTGAGCTTAGAACTCGCCATAAATTACCACTGTCTCACAAGGTAATAGTCTATTAGGTATGTGTGTGCAATATGGTGATGTATGGAAGTGAAACCTGATTAGTGAGGGTTGAGAACATACGTTGCATGGAGAGAAATGATATGAGAATGATAGGATGCATGTGTAATGTAAGTCTAAAGGTAGGCTTAAAAGATTAAATTTGGACAAGATAGAGAGATGTATACATGTAACATAGTGTGGACGTTTATATGCAAATACCGAGCCGTGAGCGAAATGATGTCACAATAAGAAAAAGAAGACGATCATGTTAGAGATGTGGATGACGTTTGAGAGCATGTTAAAAAAACGATCATGTGGGTGATGACACAGTCGTAACCATGAGTCATGCGTCGCTGGGAGCATGAGGAAATAAAAGACGCTGTTACAACAACAACAACAACAACAACAACAACAACAACAAAGCGAGTTGAAGTTCTTTTCTTTTCTTTGTTTACTTTTGCGACTGAGGCCACAACGTGTTGGATAACGTCACAGGCAGAACAGACTATGACTGCATAATCCCTATAGCTACATACCTCGAAAACGAAGCTGTTAAGCCTGATATAGTAATATGGAACGTGAGGGAGAAAGTAGCAACCCTAGTTTAAGTAAGTGTCTCTAATTATGCTGGCCTTTACAGCGGTGAAAGGAAGGAGATAACAAAGTACCAAGGTCTTACGTATGAAAAGAAACAGGAATCTTGAGAAGATCTCCAGTGATTCTAGGAGCAAGCGGACTCATGAAAAAGAATTTCCAAAACTATCTGGCGAATATACAAGTTCAAGAGAAATACACACAATTGCACTCAAGAATATTAAACAAAATCACTCGGTTGGAGTGACTGAAATAGTGGGTGAATTTCTGGCATCTAGTAAGATGTCCCATCCCCAGCAAAAACCAAACAATAAGAACATTAAACAAGGAGGGAAACAGAAAACTTCATTGGTTTGTTCATATTGAAAGAATCAATAAGGGCTGTTATAAAACCGCTAAGATAGTAAGGGAAGGTAACAGAAACAGTGGGAAGATGTGATAACGATGGATTTGAGGGGAAGAGGAATGAATAAAGACCTGTCCAGAGGATAGGTTAGAATTGGAAGTAAATTTCTAAAACAGATGGTAAGCTGAATATGATGTTTAAAACAACTTTTTTTTTTTTAAAGGAGATTTCAATTTGCTTTGAAAATTTTACATGAACATATTCAGAAAGTGACTGTCAAATATTTATATATTTGACAGTCACACGTGTCGGAAATATTTTGTTCTCTTTGCACGTGACAATCATTGTCCATGTCTATCGTCGTATTGATAAATATGACACGTGTTAGAATGAAGAGTACAAGGAAACAATTGGTTAACATATAACATCCAGCGATTCTTTACAGTTTGTACAGTTAGTCTAACTAGCAGAACCCGTGGAAATTCTACGGAATGGGAAATACATTTAATCAACAAATATGTTTTGATAAAGCTAATATTTTTCTGGATGGTGCCAAAAACTTTTTGGCAAAAAGTGAATAACACGTGTGTGTGTGTGTGTTTGTTCATGAATGAAATATCAAGATGCCAAGTCTTTGAACGATATGCGATTGGCATATGTGTAGTTGTTACAGGGTTGTGCACTAACGAGGTTGGACTATATCTAATTACTGAAAGCGTAACGTACGGACTAACTAAGGTAGGAACAAGAACAATATTCTATAGATAAGCAATCGAGAGTAACCTCCTCTATGTTTTGATTCTCTCCCATTTTGGAGAATTCTTTAGTTAAATATGGCACTAGGGTCAGAAAGTGGGATTGAAAAAGTTCGTGCTTCAGGGGAGGAGCTCTCTGACTCTGCAAAAGATGCCTGTGCAGCTCTTTCGACATCTATCTGCCACTAGGAAAAAACACACAAAAAAATTTGTTGTTTTTTGCCTAGGTCTAACAGTTATTTTGATCCTGTCAGAAAAGTAAGCCCAACAAAGAATATCTGCAAGGTTAGAAAATCATGCAAAAAAAAGAAAAAAAAAGAAAAAAGAGACGTCCTCATTTCTGAATTCACAACCACATAGGAGGTACAAGAATATCAAATCACACAATCATAGCATCATGTACAACTGGAATCAAATATCTTCTCGGAGAATAATGCTGGTCCCAACGATATCTAGAAGGTAAATAACTAAAAATGGGCAGGGACAGCAATGGTCAATTCTCAATCGTCGTCCCGAATATAAAAATGGATCTCATAATCTCGCCCGCCACCAACGCCACAATAAAGCTGTTGTATATTTTTATAAACGAAGGTGTTGCCGTTCTTTTGAGTACAGTGTAATACAGCTTTGTTATAGACAAGCTATTAATAAATGAAATGTCTTTGTCTTTCATGGCTTTTAGCCACTTTTAACTTTGGGGAACCTTGTAATTCTCACTTCCTTAATTTGTTCTTAAATCTTCATATTCCATGAGCGATGTTTCTGACAAAGAGGGAAAAATTGCTGTTTTCTGGGTCAGAATCTATTCCACCTCTAACACTTATCATTGGAAAGTTTTTGACGTTGAAGTAGGAATTTATTTTCTAGCTGTTTACATCAAGTGGTTTAATGCCTTGTCTGTAGGGATTTCTACAAACAAAATGCTATTTTTGGGGTTAATATTGAGTGTTTTGTCTTCATGATATTTAAGCTGTCTATTTTCTTTTTTCATATTCAAAAATTGCCATATTTTCACATTTCTTCTTCATTAGTAATACCTATCGAACCAAGTTATTTTGATAGAAATTTTTATGTTTTAAATTATTAATATCCTCACATATGATACATTCTATTTTGTATATGAATAGTTTATTTATTTGTTTTCGGGCATACATTTCGTAAATAAATAGACTGTGATTGATAAATTCTACTTAACATACATGGGACATTGCAGATACTACCACTTGAGGTCAGGTGGACCTGAAAGTAATGGAAAAGATATTTCAATTATTAATAGTTTGTTGATTATAAATCCATGCAGGACAAAGACATTTCATTTATTAATAGTTTGTCTGCAACAAAGTTTTATTATGCTGTACTCAAAAGAATGACAACACTTTAATCTATAAAAATATACGACAACTTTATTGTGGCTTTTGTGACGAGCGATGATGAATTCGATCAGGGGAGATGATGATGGGTTTTGATCAGAGAAACACGCACACTTTTGAATTCAGTCATTGGCTCGGCCTCAGCTCACCAAAACACAAAACTAACTTCAACTCAATTCAAGCCTTTGTTATGTAATCAGCTATAACCTGTTGACTGAACCTCTATAACAATAAATATTAAGGCGTCAAAATTTGACCTCTGCGGTCTCTACCAAATTACTCAGCCAATTTTTGCTCTAAACAATTAAAATCTTACATAAAGTGTATTTAGACATAGGGCAAGCTTTTTAATCGATTTTTGACCGAAAATTTAGCTGCCAGGGGGGGGGGGTCAAGATTTTTGGAGCAAAATCTCCTAGGCGACGTTGTTTAAACAATCCAAATGTGTTTTGCTATATTTGTAGGGAATATACGTTGCAATCTAATAGAAAACTGATCAGTGAATTTGCTTACTTCAAAATGATGCTGGGTGATGAAAGTAAGACATCGTACTAGAGTTACTTCTAACAGGGAATACAATGCTATCAAGATCCGCAACCTAAGAAACAAATTTGAAACGGCTCCCCCAAATCCAACAACAGTGCAATCTTGTTAAAAAATACTCTCTTTCTACTGTGAAGAACAGATTAAAGGAATTTAATTTGCGAGGATATGTTGCAAGACGCAAGCCAATGATTTCTGCAAAGAACAGAAAGCGCCGTCTGGACTTCATCAGATGCAATGAAGATCATGACTCTTTATATTGGTCAAAAGTGCTTTTTAGCAACAAAAGCAAGTTTAATAGGCTAGGGAGTGATAGTAGGCAGGAAGTAGAAGGAAAGACAAAGAATTTAATCCTATGTGCTCAGTTTCAACGCTGCAAGGTGGTGGAGGTTCAGTTTTGATGTGGGGCATTATTAGTACCAATGGTCCAGGGCCTATAGTTTACTTGCAGTACATTAATATGTTGACTGAGCATTTTCTGTCCTACTTTGGTCGGAATTTGGATGATAATCCAATCTTTAAGCAGGATAATCCTCCCATTCACACAGCTGACAATGTCAAGAGATTCCTGGAAGAGCATGATATTCCGTGTTTGAATTGGCCTGCACAATCTCCAGACCTCAATCCCATCGAAAACATATGGCATTACATCAAGCAACAGCTACACAATGATAAAATTTCAAATTTGGAAGAACTTTGGACAAAGATTAAAGAAAAGTGGGATGCCCTTTCCCTGGAGTATTGCTGCAGTCTAATTCAAAGAATTCCCAAAAGATTTCAGGCTGTCAAATTGCAGAAGGGCTATGTTACCAAATATTAACTGGTTCATTGTGTTTCTGTTGTATTTCTGTTGCATTAATGTCCTAAAGTTACATTTAAATAACAATTTTTCATTGTGCGGACTTTCTTTTTGCCTCCTCAACTTGAAGTTATTTTTTTAAATTGACATGAACACTAGAATATTTCAATTAAAAGTCAAATATGAACAGGTAAAATTATAGAAGAATAAAAGGCCAATCAAATGAGGTATATAGTTTGTTTAAACAGTTACATTAAATGTAGCTTAAATTTGCAGTTTTTTAAAAAAATTACAAGTGCGGACCTTCTTTTTGCCTCCGGTGTATAAAAAAGTGACCTTGTTTGTGTACATGCAGAACATCTCTACCAAACTCCTCTCTGAGATTTTGATCTACAGACTTGGAACTTGATATATAGGGTATTAAAACCTGTGGAACATTTTCAATTTGGTTTTTAGCCGGTAAAAATAGCTTATAAGAGGTCAAAATTTAAAAAAAAAAGTTGATCTTGGCAGGAGTAAATTAACTAAACCTGTGACTAATGCGCAAATACACATTCAGTATGGAAATTCATTTGTAAAACATTGTATTTTTTGTATATATTAATCAAATTGTGAACAAACAAACAAGCAGATAGGAATACGATTTTATTATAATAAAAATTGGGTACAATATAATAATCAATATAGAATTGGCTCTATAATAATAAATACGAAGTCTACATGAAGAAAAATATATAATATTTAAGCATATTTAACAACCAGGTGGCCTGCCAGTATATATATATATATATATATATATATATATATATATATATATATATATATATATATATATATAAACAGAAATAAACGTTGATTAACTCAGTGTAATAATAATTATTATCTTAGTGTAATAATAGGCAATAACAATCAATTCACAAAAATTTTGGTATGTATAACATTTATTTCAAAAAGAAATTCTCCAAATATATTAACTAATATGAAGAGAGAAACTTGATAAAATATAATGAAACCTGGCATAATGTTGATTATAACGATATTAATTATAGAGTAATTTCGATTCACATTTCTGTTTTAAAGCATCAAACTAAGCAATATCCAAGTAAGCAATATTGCTCTTATAAATATCCAACTAAGCAACATCAGACTCAGTAATATCCAACTAAGAAATATCAGACTCAGTAATATGTAACTATGCGATATCAGACTCAGAAATATCCAACAAACCAATATCTAACCCAGTAATATCCAACTAAGAAATATCAGACTCAGAAATATCCAACAAACCAATATCTAACTCCGTAATATCCAACTAAGAAATATCTGACTAAGTAATATCCAACTAAACAATATCGAACTCAGAAAAATCCAACTATAGAACATCAGACTCAGACATAAGCAATATTCAACCCAACTAAGCAATATTGGACTCAGAAATATCCAACTAAGCAGTATCATACTCAGTAATATCAAAACAAGCAATATTTGACTCAGTAATATCCAACTAAGCAATATCGGGCACAGAAATATCCAACTAAGTAATATAAGACTTAGTAAGATCCAAGTAAACAATAACATATTCAGTAATATCTAACTAAGCAATATACAACTCAGTATTACCCATGTAAGAAATAACAGATTCAGTAAAATCCAACAAAGCCATATCAGACTCAGTAATATCCAACTAAGCAATATCTGACTCAGTAATATCCAACTAAAAGATATCGTACTCAGAAATATCCAACTAAGCAATATCAGACTCACTTATATCCAACTCAGTAATATCCAACTAAGCAACATCAGATTCAGAAATACCTAACTAAGCAATATAGGACTCAGTAATATCGCACTAAGCAATATCTGGCTCAGAAATATCTAACTAAGCAATATCTGATACAGAAATATCAAATTTAGCAATATCTGACTCAGATATATCTAATTCAGACATATCAGACTCAGTAATATATAATTAAGCAATATCTGACTAAGATATATCTGACTCAGAAATATCCAACTAAGCAATATCTGATTCAGAAATATCCAATTAAATAATGTTGGGCTCAGAAATGTGTAACTAGGCAATATTGGACTCAGAAATATCCAACTAAGCAATGTCTGACTCAAAAATATAGGACTAGGCAATATCGGATTCTGTAATATACAACTAGGGAATATCCAACTATACAACATTGGACTTGCAATATCTTCATCATGATCATCATGATGGGCTTCTTGCTCGGACCAATGTGACTCTTTCTTTCCAGAGTTTCCTGTCTTCCATCAGCTGCCTCAGATCTTCAGGTTCACAGTTGGTGTCAAGTGTTATTTGCTGGATGTACTATCTTACCATTGCATCAATATCTAACTAGGCACTATCCAACTTGGTAACATCAGACTTAGCAATATCGAGCTAGGCAATATTCAACTAGGCAACATTCGTCTCAGCAATATCCTACAAGGCAATATCCAACAAGGTAATATTGGATAGCAATATCCACCTAGACAATGTGCTTACTCCTGTGTCTATAGGTAAACCTACTAATTCATGTAGCACTATGATAATCACTGTGAAAAAGATTGAAAACCAAGAAGAACGATGAACTATCAGCATTTAAATTCTTAATATTTCCAATATTTAATATGCAAATATTGCTTAATTCATTTATTAAATATTTGAGCAGGGCCAAGAAAGTAGGATCTGAAAAGCTAGTGCTCTATGGGAAGAGTATACTGGCCGCAAAAAATTGCCTCGGCAGCCCCGTCTGCAGAAACACCTTGGGCGATTGGCAATAGACTAATCCCTTTTCAAAGGAAAGGTGGATCTCCTAGAACTGCACAGGACTATACTTTACATCCACAGTTCGAGTCATAGCCACCTCTGAGAGTGAAATAACCTCCACGTGGTTTGTTTTGTGAGTACCAGTGCCAGGAAAATGAAATCCTGCTTGTCAAAATATAATTCGTTGATTCATACTGATTGCTGCTGAATGCGTACACGCCACATAATAATTATCAAAACATCACGAATAAATGAAATAGGTGAGACTTTGAGAACAAGATTTGTTGTGGTTTTGACACACTGTGTCTAAGTAGAAAATTACGTCAATCTTCACGGATGAATAAACGTGTTTATATTTTTGTCCCATAAACCGTAGGGCATCAAACGTCAGACTTACCTTTGTAAAAGATTTTTTAATAATTCTTTTGTTGCTATTTATAAAGTCAATTTAAATTTTTTTTTTTTTTTTTTTTTTTAGCACGAAACACTTATTTTTAACGTATGACACACTACAGGAAAATCTCATGAAAAAAGAAACGTAACTGTTAATAGGTATACAATTTCAAAATCTATACTATTGTTATGGATCGTCAATAGATGAAGTTGCCAATCGACCGTACAAAGAAAGTAGACCCAAGGAAAAGATGTAAGGGCAATAGCAAAGAGATGAAAAACACCAATTATCAGTTAAAAACGAAAGATATGTTTTATTTACTAAGAGGAAACGATAAATCGTATGGAGCGAGAACAGGCGTCTCGCAGGGTTGAAATTCGTGCATCCCTGAGATAGGATAATGTGTCTCAGATTAGGCTAAGTCGTGTAAACGGAATCTGATGTTGGAGACTGGTAGCTGGAGATCAGTAGAGTACTGGATGTTGCCGGGCACTGATAGCTAGACTTCAGTGGTCACTGGGACGGATAACTGGATATCAACGGGCATGGGAGGTACAGGTAGCTGAACGTCAGTGGGTACAGGTAGCTAAACGTCAGTGGGTACTGAAAACTAATAGCTGGTCATCTATGGGCACTGAAGCTGGAGGCCTTATGTTAAGGACTGCTGGAGCTAGTGGCTGGAAGCACTGGAGATTGCAGGAGTGATCTGGAGGCCTCTAAAGTCGCTAGAAACTGTAGAAATGAGCTGAAGCTACTGGAGTTGCTAGAGTGAGCAGGACTTACTGAAAGTTGCAGGAACTGGACTGGCAGGCTGTAAGGTGGGTCTCAAGAAGTAGGCAGCAATAGAGAGTGAAGTGTGTATTGTATTCTGGTAGTTTGACAGTCGCCATTAAAAGGACGGCTTGAATCGCATTAATAGTTTAATAGATAACTCTAAAAAAGAGTTTTTTAAGTACTACTGCTGTGGCCCTTGGTTACCACAGCTACCAGGCTTGCTGACTTGACAATGCCATGGTGGGATTGTGAGTTTTCTAGCTTCCAAGCCAAACTAAAGATTTGCTGGGAAGTCGCTAGCGTCATGGAAAGGTGTTCACATTATAAAAATTGGCTTGTTAAAACAAATAACTATAATTAATTTCAGGTCAGATTTCTTACAAGCAAAAATGTCTAGGATATTTATTGCTTGTATATGCATTAATATCAGTTCAAAATAAAAGCCAGTTGTTTTATTTAGTTGCGAAAAATGACGTTTTTTATTGTTTTTGTTGAAAAGTCGTTGCTATTTTTAGCATGCGTAGTCGTGACGCGTCGATCATATATCAGTCTCTTACAGTAGGTGTATTCGTGATAGTTTCATTTTAATGCAACCAAAGGAGCAGTAACATGACACTGCAACATATTTTTAGCCTGACCATATGAAGTCAACGATGAGGTGATCACTAGCCAACCACTATTGCCTCCTAACAAGAACAATTTTAGAAACAAGGTTAGTTTGATATACAAAAAGTTTAGGTTCTGAAAATGAGGACATCTAGTATCAATAATAGATACTACACCTTGCTCCTAACTAAAAGGCCAAAGAATGATAATATGTAGTCAGGCGTATTAACACATGAAATGAAAAACAAGTTTATTTTTATTGGTCCTACCAGATCAGGCTGTCTGAAGATATCAGCTTCCTGAAAATCGAAACAGATGCCTGACTAAGGGAAGTACTTCCTGAAATATTGCAACATGGATGTGCCACCTAACCATTCTGCATGTAAAATATAAAAAAATATATATATGTATAATCAGATTATATATATATATATATATATATATATATATATATATATATATATATATATATATATATATATATATAGTGTGTGTGTATATGTGTATATATATGTATTGAATCAATAAAAGTAAAATTGCAGAGCTTGTTTGTTCCACCATTGTATCTTCTTTCAGTTTGTGTCCATCCATTAAATCCCTGCATTGTTCTACCTCCTATAAACCAACTTTCTTTTATATTAGCTTTCTGATTAAATGCATCAAACATTGATGTTACTGTTTTTTCTTACCTCTTTACAAAACTCAATCATGTTCTGCAATGTAAGAAAACAACAATTTTCCTCTACAAACCAAACACAGTGAATAAATATTTTAAGATATAAAATAAATGAAGCTTAAAGCCTTCTTTTTTTTTTTTTTTTTTTCCAAATCACTGGATTTAGTAGTAAATAACGCCAAAAAGGTTGATATGCCATGAAACAAAACAACAAAACCAAACTCCCTAAATAAATAATTGAAAATTATTCGAAGCATAAAAACTTTTGCTAAAATTACTGGATTCGACAATGAATTACCCAAAAAAGAGTTGATATGCCGTAAACAAAACAACCACCCAGACTTTTTCAAGAAGGAACACTATTTTACTAAAAAGATAGTTTATTTTTACGATGATAATGTTTTAAATGAGAAAAACAGTGAATGATTTCAAAATCATGAATTGATACATAGAATAGGAAGAAGTTGGTATGAAGTTGATATTGACGCCTGTATTTTTGACATTGCTGTCTTTTATAGGTAAAGAAGCAGAAGGCCAATGTTTTCACCTTGAAATCTTTACACTTACTGCAGATTACTATTATTCTCAAAAGTCTATGAGACTATAAAACATATTCCAAATATTACTTTATTAACCTTTTGTTCTTTTACTTATGTATTCTGTGACTTTATGTTCATATCTTGTTTATTCCTTTCACTGCATAATTTATGGTCATTCCTGTACTGATGGAACTCATCCATCAAAGAATTAAATTTATATTTTCTGTTTCTGCAATAGTCTATCCATATTTCCTGTGGGCAAGGTTCTCATATCTACCACTAAAATTGGTTGATTCTTTCTTTGGTAAATAGATTTATAAGTATCGGTCTCTATTCCTTTTAACATTATATATATATATATATATATATATTTGCATTTTCACCCCAAACAAAGCACAGTGCCACTTTGATGTACAGGCTACTATCTGGGACATAATTTGCAGGGATACGATTTAGGGAGTTGAGCAGCAAGATGTCTGTTTACAATAGACATGATCTTCTGCATGCCAGTATGGTCAGGAAAGCAGGAACCTGGAAGCGAATTCCAAAGTGTAGCAGTCCGAGGGGAGGAACTAATAGACTAGAAGGCTTTCTGTCATCTAGGAATCTCTACTGTGTAGGGGTGAGATTTTGCTAGTTGTTGGGTGATATTTACATGTAAAATTTTTTTTTCAACGGAATACCTCAAGCAAAAATAATCCTTATTCCACAGAGTTTCAAAGAATGCAAACAGTACCATCAAGCAATGAATCGAAGCCTATGGAGAATGCTAACCATGATTTCATCTACGGCATAAACATGCCACAACACAGGAAAAAGATGTGTGTGTGTGTGTGTGTGTGTGTGTGTGTGTGTGTGTGTGTGTGTGTGTGTGTGTGTGAAAGTCTAATTTTGGAATGTAGGCATCGCTATTGCTTTTGCCTAGTCATTTTCTTATTCCTCCCATCATCTTATTTACAATACCAAAATGTCTTTTGCTTAGGCTTGTTACTAATTATTCCGCCTAATAATATTTTTACTATGGCGACTATTTCAAACATTAATTCAAGAATGATAGCTGATGATTCAGATTATGCAAATGGGAAGTAACAAATATTTTAAGCGGCAAAGATTTATCTCCCTTAAAATTTTATTGTCAAAATGATTGAAATAATTCCGCTAACTAAATTTTCAGTCATTTTCTTGTATAACTTTAAAAAAAAAATGTGCATCCAACAAAATTTTACACTGAAATGGCAATCGATCCCGGGCAACGCAAGATAGTTACAGCTAGTAGAATATAAAGCAAACATTTTTGTGAAGTCGATTGAGCAAACCATGTTAATATAAGTTTACAAAATATAATTTTCATACAGACAAGTAGAACCAGATTAACATAATAAAGCTGACTTTTTTATAATTAGTTTTTTTTTGTCATATCATGCAAAAAAAAAAAAAAAAAATGAAAACAACATACCTCATTCAATCTATATTTTCCAGTTTCACCTTATTACCTTGCATTGTTAAAATATCATAATATGTGTAACTGTAAAGACTGTATATTTTATAACTTTAACATGGAAGGTCTTAGGAAAAAACACCCTGGTAATTAATGTCCTCTTGTCATATATAATATAAATCTCACCTGTCTGTTTAAATGTATGTATGTATGTATGTATGTATGTATGTATGTATGTATGTATGTCTAAAACTTTTGATAGAAGCGACGGATTTTCATGAGATCGGTATCATTTTGAAGCTCAACCCTTCGAACGACAAATATTGATAAATTGGCAAAAAACATTACTTCCTTCACTCTCAGCTGGGCACTATTCTACAGGGAGGGGTCGCTTTTTTCGCCGATATTTTCGAAAATTATTCTCTCTTTTCGATTTACTAGCCTTAATTTAAACCTATGTCACTTCCAGTTTGGCGATGGGTGCAACAGCAAAGATGTCAGTTTTTTTTCACGATCTTTGCTTCCTTCACCGTACGGGTTCGAGCCTGTCTGCCTACTACTACTTTTTTTTTGCTCAACACACACCCCTAAACACCCGGGCAACGCCGGGCACCGAGGCTAGTAATTATTAAACTGTGGATCATCTGACTGTGCTTACTTGAAGCTTGTCTTCGATGATTGGGCGATTTCAACTTTTAAAAATGGGATGACAGATGAATTTTTATATATATATATATATATATATATATATATATATATATATAATATATATATATATATATATATATATATATATATATATATATATATATATATATATATATATATATATATATATACATATATATATATATATATATACATATATATATATATATATATATATATATATATATATATATATATATATATATATATGGTAATTTAAAAAAGAATATATAAGAATTTAAAAAATCGAGGCATGGTCAATAGATTGCGCCGTGGCCCATATGGTTAGGTCGTCAGTATTGCACACTTCATGAGTGCGACGACCTGGGTTCGCGCCTATGTCAGAGCACGTCACTGATGAGATGCAGTACATCGAAGCCCACTTTGGGTCTGGCGTTGTCCGTTGTCGATGCAATTGCTCGATTCTATCTAATTCTGGATTCTATCTTTGTCGTGAAAGGTGTATGTGAACGGGTATTTATATATATATATATATATATATATATATATATATATATATATATATATACTAGCTAAAGTACCTGGCATTGCCAGGTTGTATTTGATATATTTGAATATTCTGTCCTTCTTGATTAAACGAATCATTAATACATAATGGCTTCTTTTTACACAAGGTGCGTTTTATTTTATAGAAGTCTTGCCAGTAGCCTTAATCCTCTTTTCTAGTTTAATCTTATATCTTTTAGTACCGTACTTTGCAGTAATTGCACCAAATCTGGGGGTAATTGCACCAACTAAAAAAAGTGCTCTTTATATGCATGGTTGCCAAAAGAGCATTTTCAGCTAGTTGGCGCAATTACCCCAGACTTGATGCAATTACCCCAAAGTATGGTACTTCTTTTAAAATATGTAAGAATTGCAATTATTATTTTATATCATAGTGTATATCTGAAAATTGTTTAATCTCCTTTTGATTTAACTATTTAATGTATAATATATATAAAGATAACATTAGTAATCTATTCTATTAAGGAAATAATTGGTTATCTTTCAGATGCAAGGTTCCTTGTTTACTTGAGATTGTAAACGATGTAAGATTCCGTTGTACGGAAGACCAAATCGGCCATAATTTAAATATTTAAATTTATTTACTGAATTTAAATATTTAAATTGATATACTGTTTAAATGATAATATACGTCTACGATGTTTTTATTGGCGCTTTTCTTCGTATTTTTTAATAACATTTTTTTGCACCATTTACAAGTTTTTTTTTTTTACAAATATTTTTTTAATACTGTAATAGTAAAATTATTTTAGTAAAATTCTATATTGGATATGTTTTTTTTTATGAAGTTTAAGTAAAAAAAGTTCACTTTTTTTATTATTAAAAATACATTTCATGAAAACACTCATTATAAAATGTTCACGTTGTTTAATTAAAAGTTCTCAATTTTAATCTAATAGTTTTATAATTTTGTTATTTTGTTACAAATTTCTAATAAAGATTATTTTAATTTTAACGGTAATTTGGTTTTCATTATAAACTCCGTCATGTTAAAGGCTTGAAAATCACTTTAAATCAATTTTAATATTAAAAAAAAAAAGAGAAATCAACAGGAAAAAAATCTCGTGTGAAAACATTACGAGATACTTTTTCCGTATAATTAATAAATGTATCTTTATTTTACTATTACAGTATTAAAAAAATTATTTGTAAAAAGAACTTGTAAATGGTGCAAAAAAATGTTATTAAAAATACGAAGAAAAGCGCCAATAAAAACATCATAGACATTTTGGCCGATTTGGTCTTCCGTACAACGGAATCTTACATCGTTAAAACCGCAAGTAAACAATGAACCTTGCATCTGAAAGTTTCAAGCAATGCATATCTGAACACTGGTAAATGCACCTGCAGCATTCATTTTGAAGAGTCTCTACATAAACAGCATTTTGTGTGTGACCTCTAACAAATATGTAAATGTAGAGCTTTTCAGGACTTCCAATACGTGAGCAACAAACATGCAACCAGCCATGAGAAAAGCAAGGTGTCTGAAGATTAAGTCCAACAACTTTAAGGCTTTGTCCTTGAGCTTTATTTATAGACATGGCAAAACTAATTTTTATTGGGAATTGTAAATGGCATGTCAGAATGAATAAGAGGAATCCGACGAATTAACACAGTTTCACCTTTAAAATTTCCAGTTATTATAATGACTTTCAGAACATTAGTTTTCAAAGATTTTATTGCTAACTGTATGTCATTACAGTTTAGGGGGATCAAGATTTCTTAATAATATAACTGGGGCTCCTTCTTCAATATCAGGTTATGATGTGGCATTCCAGGCGGTTGTAGTAAATTCTACAGGCAATTCTACTGCCTGATCTTCATCAATAACACAATCAATGGCTTAATAACTCATGCAAAAGATTATAATTGATTATATCATATATTTATCATTTCTAAGGGTGAAGATTGATCTTTCATGAAGCTATCCAGCATTGCAGAAATTTTTAGCAATATCTGGGAAAACCTTAGTCATCAGGTCACCAATTGAATTTACCGTCTGTCCACATGGTAATTTGCGTAATTGAAAGTCTCCATTCAATGTTATCAAACCAGTGCTAATGAAAAGAAGGTAATTTGAGAAAAGTGCTGCGGATTGATCATCAAATAAATGTGCCCTCATGATATTATTTTCCAAACTGAAAACAAAAAAGTAGTTACCACACAGTATTGTAGAAGTGCCGTATTTTCATATCACATTTTAAATGGAAAGAAAGAATTCGGGACCGAATCAAACGTTCGCCTCCCAAGGACAGCAGCATTTTGTTTGATAGATATAACGTTTTGTTAGACCTATCTCTCTTTTTTTACCATTCTAAGGGTAACTTAGAGTAATATCATAATTAAATATTAATAATATAAAGTTCTGGTGTAGGATTTCAGAATATGATGTAAAAAGAATAGGATTATACTTACAATATTGTAATGACTTGGCAACTGCTGCTTGGCACTTACACCGCCGCAGGGTAGATGAACATAAAATTTCTAAAATTTATTGTTTTGGAGCAAATTAAAATTTTATCGAATTTCGTTTAAAAAATAATAGCATAATAACTTCTGTTTATGTTTAAATATTGCTTTTGTGTCAACCTTTTCATTAGTTGATTTCCATCTCGTGGCGGTTTTTGGATTATAAATGTCAACTTTTATAGGTTTTCGGGTATGCTGACAACAAATATCACAGTTAAATTTGGGACTGATAAATCATATGATATCTAGCTTATGTAATCCCGGGCAGCCATTTTGTTTTTACAATCATATAGTTAGTAATGTGCATGTGTGTAATTGGAGCAGAAGACAAACCTAATATTTTTCATCCCCCATGGAAAAAATGGAGTGTATTCCGAAAGCTGTTCTTAATATGGGAAGGTTGGGTGTGTTTATTTTGAAAGCCGTTTTTAACATGAGAAAGTTGAGGGGGTATTCTGAAAGCTGTTACGCATACGCATTACTAATTTCTCTATCATGAAAAAATAGCTGCCAGGGATTACATCAGCTTTTACATTGGATAACACATGTGTTCATATCTGGTAAACTACTTATCAGCCCCAAATTTAACAGTGATATTCGTTGTCAGCATACCCGAAAACCTCTACAATATGAACGATGAGTTGTAATTAATGTAAAAAAAATACCGAAAAATTTGTATTTTAGTCAGAGAGACTAAGTATTTAAAAAGTGTCATTGGAATTAATATTTGTTTTCTCAAAATTTAATGATTATTTATATTTTATTAGTTACGAAAATTTCTATTTTGTATTAGAATAGATCTCTATTTTGTGTTGTCATAATTTTCTTTAAAATATTTGAATTCAGTAAATATGTAAGGAAAATTTTCTAAAAAAACAACACACGCATTCGAAAACTTTAGAAGTTTGGTTTGAAATTAATATTTGTTTATTTAATCGATGAATGAATAAAAAAGAAAAGATATATAGGGATGTCTTCGTCTTATTTCTTTGCAAAAAAGAAAAGGAGAAATTATTTATAGACACAGAGAGAAATCATTTAAAGTATAGGAAAAGCTATTTAGAGAAAAGAAAATTATCTAAAGAGAACAGGAATAATAATTTTATTTAAAGAAAATAACCTTATTAAAGTTAGGCTAGACTATAAATATTTCCAATTTCAGAATCTCGAGCAATACTTACGTATTATTGGAAGAAAGAAGAAAGAAACGCAGGAACCTGACATTAGGCCAAGTAAGCTTTTCTATCAAAACTGTACTTAGAATTTGTCCCCTGTCGTGGAAGATTTACTTAAGAAAAGTATTAATTTTTTCATTGAATTTTGTCTTCGTTTACGAGGGATTTCTGGCAAAAAAAATTATTGTCAAAAAATATTTATCGTCTTAAAAGGCTGTAAGAAATAAAAAAGAAAAATTTTATTTTCCAAGCCTGTAATTAAATATTTCGATTCAACTTGCTGTAAAATACGTTTAAATATATTAAAAATCATGCATATATTCGCATTTATTAATACAAAGACATGATGGCAAAAGTTGAAAAATAAAATAACATAGTGCAATCAGTTAGAATCAAAACCAAGACATTTAGCCTTCCAGCCGCGTTCTTTACTGACGTTGTTATGGAGAGAAACATAATAAATTTAAATATTAACATGCTGAAGAAATTAATTTTCCGTGAGCATGCGCAGAAAGAAGTAAAAACATGTCGGTCAGTTGAAATGAACATTTTGCATTTCAACTTGTCAGTATATGACTGTACGCGTTATTCATCAACTCATTTTCAACTCAAGATTTTACTTGTTAGAAATATCCTTGGTATACAATATCTTCTTCGGGTGTATCTTGTCGAGCTCGGGAATGTTTCTGTCAGATTCGGAAATTTGGACGGAATTTCGAACGTAACCCTTTATTTACTTCACGACTGGATATAAGTCTAAAGTAATTCAGCTTTCTCTCTCTCTCTCTCTCTCTCTCTCTCTCTCTCTATATATATATATATATATATATATATATATATATATATATATATATATATATATATATATAAATTACAATAAGTTTACCAAAGTAATCAAAATGGTAAACTTAAAATATATTATGAATATTAAAGAGTTAATATTTACAAGTAAAATAAACTCAGCCAGATGTAAAAGCTCAATAAAACCGAAAAGGAAATAGAGCTTATAATATGAACAAATGATTAATAAAACATGTTAAAAGACATCTTGAAAAAGAGTTAAAAACATATTTAATTTTAAAAAAGGAAACACAAGATAAGTGGATAGTCCTTAATCCGCAGAGTTTCGAAGAAATACTTTCTTATTAAGAAAGACTATCCACTTATATATATATATATATATATATATATATATATATATATATATATATATATATATATATATATATATATAGGGGTCGACAGGTTCCAAATGGAACCATAAACCAAAGATCGCCATTAACTCCAGCCTGCCGTGACGAAATGCCTGGGTAGTAAATGAAAAAATATATAAAACAACCATTCGTCTTGGATTCCTTTTCTACATGCATCTTTGATTGGAACAGAACCAGCTCCCTCAAAATGATCGGTGAATTCTTCAGGAGAAAACGCAGAAGACAGGTATGTCGTCATATATATTCATATTATATGTTTTCTCTCTCTCTCTCTCTCTCTCTCTCTCTCTCTCTCTCTCTCTCTCACACACACACACACACACACACACACACATGCGGAGACTAGACGAGAACACTGTTAAAATAGACATTAACTAGACGATCACGAGCCTGATAAAGAAGCCTGATAAGAAAGAGTTAAATAACGAAGTTAAATACTGTTGCGGGGGAATCACCCTCCAAATGGACTGTTCTATCCATTATATAAAGCATAGACCTTTTGATCTCAGGTGTGGATTAAACTCCAGAACGACCGATCGTCACGTTGGTTTGTTATTTTTCCTGCGATTGTTTTACATATTGTTATTATTATTGTTATTGCCGTGTTAAATTTGTTTTATTTGTTAAAGTTGTTATTGCTGTTATCTTCCTGCTGTTATTTTTGAACGGGACTTTTACCTTATTTTATTTTTTTTTTCCCCTCTCTAACCCGTCGGCCATGGCGTCCGCCAGCAATGTGCCGTCGGAAGAGGACAAAAGTGGCGAACAAAAGAATGGGTGGGCAAAACCACCCAAAGTTAAAATTGACGTTAACAACTTTTTAACGGAAGCAAGGAAATGTCTGCAACATGTTACAGAAACAGGAGTTACTTTAGAAGCACCACGGCTACAGGAATTTGCCAAGAAAACGATCTCACTTTTTGTGGTAGATCGCAAGACCAAAAAATTGATCAGGTCAACTAAGGAAACGGTGACCAAATTAGTGGCAACGGCAGGAATGCGTGCGGATCGTGTAACGAAATGCAGAGGCTACAATACCTGGGCCGCCCTGTTTAAAACAGAAGAAGAATGCGTCGCACTAACCAAAAAGGAAATCATTACACAAGACTACATTTTAAGAATGGAGTACCTAGGACGGAGGAGAACAACTGTTTCCATTTTCGAAGTTCCAGGGGCGGTCCCAGGTGAATATCTAGCTGCCTACCTCCTGAAATTCGGTGATATTACTGGTATAGAGGTGGACCAGTACAACGGAGTCTGGTCCTTCGACATCCTATTAAACAAAGAAGCTTTCCTCGAAATACCCTACTTCCTGGAAGCGGGAGCTGAAAAACTCCCCATTGTGGTCACAGGGAGGAGGCCGACCTGCTGGATTTGTAGTGAAGTAGGTCACTTAACCTACACCTGTCCGAAAAAGAACAAAACCAATGTGACAAACACAACAAACCCTAAAGAGGTGATTGTTGGGCACCTCGAACCTGAGGCTAGAACGCCAAATACAAGAGAAAAAATTGAAGTGATTAAAGAAATCACAACAGAAGAATTTGAGAAAAAATTCAACTCCGAGATGGAATCGCCTAAAAAGAGAGAATGGACACTGGTACCGTTTTCTAGATCGCCTCGTAAAACGTACGCGGATAAATTGACCAAAGAGCAGATATTAGACATAAGGACCAGTAAAGACCCGGGGGGCAATAAGTTTAAGGCCCTGCTAAAAATAAAGGACTCACTTGATGAAAAGCGCAAGCAAAGCGAGAAGAAAAAAGAAAAAGAAAAAGAAAAAATATTAGATTTCCCCGAATCTCTCTTCCCCGAAAAGCCTGCCCCTCCTCCAAAAGAGAAAAGATCACCCCGTAAAGCGCCACCCCTCTCTCCCGCAAACGTACCAAAAAGAGACCCAAAGTTGACAACCCTTGGCTCCCTATCCAAAAAGACCCCTAAACCGTCCCCTAAACCGTCTCCATTCTGCTCCCCAAACAATACACCCCAAAACTCCCCCCCCCGCTTCCCCTATGAAAATTGACATGCCCCCTCCTCCATCACCTCGCCCTTCTATTTCTGAAAAGAAAAGACAAAGAAGTCCCTCCGTTGAAAAAGACCAAAAAAAGAAAAGACCCCCTTTTTTTCAGGGCAAAGACGTGTGTAAGATCACGGCTAATATAGAGAATATATCAAAAAATCACGGTAGAAAAGACTACCGAAACCTCTATGCGGTGAAGCAGATAAGCAAACTGGACATTACAAACCCAGAAAATTTTCCTAATGCCAAAAGACTTTTAACTGTGGTCAGAAGTCGTTAAGAGGCCAAAGGAGTGTGGACTATGCTGGAGGAAGCAAACTCTGCTTTTAATATCATTCCTCCAGCAGCCTTTTTTAGCGACTCCGACATACTTAAAATGGAGAAACTATGTGTTGGACGGGTCCCCATAAAAATCCACCCTTCACTTTATAGAGCGATTAAGTTAACATTTCCTTTAGACATCGGTGGTCTGTCCCCTGATGGGGCCATCACTAATGAGATGACCTCAGGATCATTGGGGACAGCTGTCGGTGTCTTGGCACCGTCCATGTTTGTTAAGGATACCCAACTCTAGATAGATCACAATGGCTTTAAGGTTAGCTACTTTGAATGTCCGAGGGTTGAGGGACGCCTCTCGTAAACTTCGAGTTGCACGCGACCTTCAACGCCTCGGGGTGGATATATGCTGTGTACAGGAAACTCACTTCATTCCCAGTGATTATCAGGGTGTGCTGCTTAGGGACTTTCAGCTCTATTCAGCACATTTTGATTCCCACTCGAGGGGTGTTTCCTGGCTAGTTAGACGCACTCTTGATGCTTCGTGTGACCCAGTCTATGCTGATCCAGAGGGAAGAGTGCACGTGCTGGATGTTACCGTAAAGGATGTGGCATTTCGATTTATTGGGGTTTATGCTCCCAATAGCCATGGCGAGAGGGTTTCCTTTTTCTGGGGGATCGAGCCCTTCATGAATTCGTCTCGGCGGATAGTTTTAGCGGGAGACTGGAACGCGGTCCTGGATCCCGATTTAGATCGCGGGGGTAATACTTCAAGGGCTACTAACCAGAACCGGGATGCTAAGGCGTTTCGAGACTTTATTGACAAGTTTGATCTTGTCGATAAATTTCGAAACGAAAAGCCCGGGGATGTAGTTTGGACTTGGACAGGTAGACGCGGCTCCGATCCGGTGCAACTTTCGAGTTACATCGATCGGTTCTTAGTTAGGAGAGTCGACTTAGGGCTTTTAGACTGTCCAAGTTTTCATAACATAGTTTATTCGGACCATAGGTTAGTCCGGGTTCGGGTAAACTTAGATAGCGTTAAACCTAGGATGGCTAGTTACTGGAAGTTCAACACGTCGTTGTTCGACGTGAAAGGCTTCCGGGAACAGCTTTTACTAACAATACAGAGGGAATTGACGGGAGCCATTATCGGGAATAAGTGGTGGGGAAAACTTAAACAAGTGATTAGGTCCTTCGCTGCTGATTTTAGTCATCGACTCAATCTTAGTTCTAGAGCAGTGAAAGCGGCACTAGATGATAGATTAAAAAGGGCGGTGGACGAGGGGGATAGTGATAGTTATACTTTAATTAAGGCTGAACTGGACTCCCTGGATAACAGGAAGGACCAGGGTCTAGTAGTTAGGGCTAGGTTAAAAAGAGTGCCGAACGAGGCAACAAACATGGGCGCGTCAATGCGTGCGGAAGAGCGTCGACGTGCAACTGATCGACACATCGTCAGTGTCACATTGCCGGCCGGACGAACCGTAACATCAAATGATGGAATCCTGGAGGGTTTTCGAGCTCATTTGCAGGAGCTTTTTACCATGGAGCCCGGTCTGGAGATTGAACAGTTTGACACGTATTTAGCTGACTTTTCTCGCCTTGAAGCGACCAAAGCAGCTATGTGTGAAGGTAGCATAAAAGAGGAAGAAGTCCTTGAGGCTCTGAAACAAGTCGGGCTAGACAGGACCCCTGGGATTGATGGTCTGCCTTACGAGGTGTACTTGAGGCTGTCGCCCATTTTTATTCCTTTGCTGGCCACTCTTCAACTCCTGGTTTAGGAACGGGTCTATACCTCAGTACTTTACCAGGGGGATCATTAAATTGCTTCGCAAAGATAAAAATGGAGGGGATGGGATTAGCAATTTCCGGCCCTTAACGATGTTAAACACAGAGTTAAAGATTTTGGCAAAGATCTTAGCAAATCGTCTGTAGGTTGTTTTACATCGTCTCATAAGTCCCGAACAGACGTGTTCTGTTAAGGGCCGGACGATTCAAGATAATTTGCACGCGATACGCTTGATCATAGAGAAAGTCGACACAGAAGCCGCGCTGATCAATTTAGATCAGTCCAAAGCATTCGATAGGGTGGACCATTGTAACCTAGGGGCTGTTCTTTGCTCGGCTAGGTTTGGACCCCAGTTTCGCTCATGGATTCGCCTCTTGTATGCTAACCCCGGTGCTATGGTGGAAGTGAATGGGGTGAGATCGAAGCCCTTCAGGTTAACAAGATCCATCCGTCAAGGTTGTCCGTTATCACCCATGCTGTATGTCATCGCGCTTGAGCCCTTTTTGCGCCAGCTTAGGGTGAATCCGGTCCTTCGCGGGATTACTTTGCCAGGTGGTTCTACCCCAGTAAAGTATACCACCTATGCCGACGACGTGACTGTGCTTGTAACGAGCAATGCCGACATTAGAGTCATCGATATGGAAACAAGACGGTATGCACAGGTAACAGGGGCCATAATCAACCACGTTAAGTCTATTGGCTTACGTGTTGGTGCCTGGAGGGGAACGCCCCTTCAGGGGCCCTTTGGCTAGACTGATGGGCCCTGCAAGCTACTCGGCGTCTGGTTTGGCCCCGACCTCCAGCTGGAGAAAAATTGGTCGGAAGTGTTGAAAGCGGTCAAGACCACAGCTCATTTGTGGTCTTTGAGAAATCTAACTTTAAAGGGTCGGGCGGAGGTATGCAATACTCATATCTACCCCCTGATCCTATACCGTCTATCAGTGCTTCCACTCCCGGAGTCCTCACTACTTGAACTAGTGCGTGCTCTTTTTGCGTTCTTATGGCGCGAAAAGCAAGCCATGGTTGCTCGGGAGATCTGTTGCCTGCATCCGTCTGAAGGCGGTCTGGGTATGCCTAATATCAAAATACGTAGACACACTCTAAGGCTGATATACCTGGACCGAATGTGTACACCTGACTTAGGGAACGGTGTCTTCTGGATGGAAGACACTAAGAAAGCCTTTCCGGCTTTGGAGAGTGTGCATTCGGCTGAGGGGGAGGCACGCAAGAGGCCCCGAAACGAATGCCATTTCTATCGCGAGTGTCGACGGGCGTTGAGGTTCCTTCAACGGGTGAATGAAAGCCTCTCTGACACCCGGCTGTTGTCTCGCAAGACGCTATATAGGGTTTTAGTGAGGGGATCTGTCCGAGACGAAAAGATTGAGGAGTTCGGTTTCACGAATGAAGAGCGTCGCTCGATATGGCCTTGGGCGCCCGGGATGAGCTGTTTTGATAACTACGAGGCATCGCTCACCTGGCTGGTAATCCGAGATGCCCTCTGGGTTCACAAAAAACTTTTCATAGCGGGTTTTACAATGACACCTAGTTGTGTCCGATGTGGAGAATGGGAGGAAGACCTAAGCCATGCTTTCTTCCGCTGCGCTATCGTTCGACCGTTATGTGAGTTAGTTGAGAGATTCACGGTTCGCATACTGAACGGACGTTTTTTTGTGCTGGATGCGGTTTCCCCGTGCTGCAATTGGGCGCCGAGTATGAAGAAAGAGGAACGTTATGTTTTTCTGTGTTTGCTAGCTGTTATGAGAGGCGTGATTTGGTCGACACGACAGAAGGAGGTTTACGGAGATGAGACCTTCACTGCTCCCCAGCTTGTTCTCATGTTCAAGCATCGGTTGAAAATGCGAATTAAGCTGGAGAAGGTGAAACTCACTCCTGTGAATTTCAACGAAAGGTGGGTGAAAGCTTCGCGACTGTGTAGAGTGACTGGAGCTGGCCTTGAATTCGTTTCTGATTTGATTTAGGTCAAAAAGGATTTTGGGTATCCTGAACTAACAAGACATCAGTATCGGACTGATTAGTTTAGTATGGGTTAGTTAGGCTTTATTGTTTGATTTATTTTAACTTAGCTAGAGTATGTATGTGTTCATCGTCCCAGTCCCTCTTTTAGTTTGCCCTTCCCCCTCCCCCTTTTTTTTTTTCCCACCTTAGGTTCGATAACCCCCATTCCCGACCCCAATTAGGTGACAGATGGACTGCTTTGTCAGTGATGCAGGTCGTCTTTGTGGAGTTTATTCAATAAAGTCAGTTTTCGTGTGGACCTGCGTCTTTTCGACTGACAAAGCTTTCTATCTGCCACAATTAGTAGTGGGGGGCTCTTTTACTAACTACTATTTTTTTCATTGTAAATATTTCATTCCTTATGTATATAAAATTTTTAGCCCCCCCCCATCATGTATATATCATTTTTCGGGTTATAATTAGGATTCCCATAGAGTGATTCTGGTATTCTGGTGAAAGAGTCTAGTTAAGTTAACTTTATGTTAGATAGGTCCACATTAACCCCCCCCCCTATTTTTGGCCTTGTGCCACATTTTGTGTATATTTATGCAAATAAATATTAACACCAGAACGACCCTAGTTACCGGAGTCTTTATCGTCACGTTGGTTTGTTATTTTTCCTGCGATTGTTTTACATATTGTTATTATTATTGTTATTGCCGTGTTAAATTTGTTTTATTTGTTAAAGTTGTTATTGCTGTTATCTTCCTGCTGTTATTTTTGAACGGGACTTTTACCTTACTTTTTTTATTTTTTTATTTTTTTTCCCTCTCTAACCCGTCGGCCATGGCGTCCGCCAGCAATGTGCCGTCGGAAGAGGACAAAAGTGGCGAACAAAAGAATGGGTGGGCAAAACCACCCAAAGTTAAAATTGACGTTAACAACTTTTTAACGGAAGCAAGGAAATGTCTGCAATATGTTACAGAAACAGGAGTTACTTTAGAAGCACCGCGTTGAAATATTATTCTAAAAATACTAACGACGTCGGACTTAAATGTTATCAAGCCTAAGGAAGTGTCTAACATAACACTTGCAACTGAAAGGTTCACGGTAACTAAAAAAAAAACAAAAAAAAAAACGCAGATCATTATGGGAAAAAAAAAAGAGTTGAAAAGAAAAAAGTTCGTCACGACTTTCAAAGATAGCGCTGTACTTTTGCAAAAAGAAAAAGGTTCGTCGCTACTTAAAAAAGTAAATTTTTATACTTTTGGAAAAAGAATTCGTCACTTGTGATTTTCGCTGCTAAAATCGGGCGTTATTTTTTTTTCTCTCTGAAGAAAAATATACACTTGATACTTTTGCTCTTTTCTTTAGACAATGAACTTTTTATATATTTATATTTTTTCTGTTCGTTTTATTGTCTGGAGGAAGAAATAATAAAGAATAAAACGGTTTTGTAAAATTCAGCGAACGTTTTGAAATTGCTAATGATGACAAAGCAAAATGGACGAATTGAAATAGCGTTGGAACATTTGACCAAGTTGGATATCGATGCCGCAAAGCGTCAGTCACAATCCGAAAAACACTGGACTGAAGTCAAATACGATTCGAGGAACAGCAAAAAGAATTTCAAAAACAGTTAGCGGAATGTCAAATACAAACAGAGGAATTACTTATAGAAATTGTTAAGAATAATGCGAACGCGGAAAGCAATTCAGCATTTTCTCAGAATACAATATGGATCGCGATAGACAATTTTAAATACGAGGAAGAGGAAAAATCATTCGCAGCGTATTTTCGGCGTTATGAAATTTTTAAAAAAATATTGACTGCAACGACTGGTCTGATCAAAAGAAAACCAGACTTCTACTACAAAAATTGGAAACGGCTGAGCATGATAAATTCGTGGATTACATCTTGCCTTGGAAAACAGCAGATTTATCATTCAATGAGACAGTAAATTTGTTAATAGAACTTTTCTCACCGAAAACGTCTCTTTTCCATAAGCGTTGGAGATGTTTGAATGTGGTAAAAGACGATAACAACGATTTTGCCACCTACGCAGCTGTAGTGAACAAACACTGTGATGACTTTAAGTTGTCTGAACTAACAGCAGATAATTTTAAATGTCGTGTGTTTGCGCAAAGGTTAACCTCGGGAAAAGATGCGAGAAATCAGGCGCAGAATCCTTACAAAATTAGAAAATGAACTGAATTTAACACTTCAAAAGTTGACTGAGGATTGTCAAAAAGTAGAAATTATAAAAATAAGATGCAAGAAATATCGAAGCAGGCACCACGAATATAAAAAAAAAGTAACTAAGAAAAAAAACATCGAAATGGCACACAGACACTAACTACCGAAACTAAAAAAAAAACAAACTAAAAGCACCGAGCGCTTGTTTCAGATGTGGTGGAATACATTGGGTAAGGGATTGCCCATTTTAAACAAAAAGATGCCATTTATGCAATAAGATCGGTCATAAAAGTTCGCACTGTAGGAAAACTCAGAATATAAGCCGTGTGCGTCAAACCAGAACTAAGGACGTCATAGATGAAAATCTACGCAAATATGTAACGATTAACATTTTCGGCAAGGCTATTAAATTCCAATTAGACAGTGGATCGGATCTTTCAATATTAAATCTCAAAACGTGGAAAATATTACGAAAGGCGACTATGTTAAAAACTAACAAGACAGCGAGGGCCGTAAATGGTACAAAAATTCATTTTGAAGATGAATTAATTACAAACGTCACTTTACGGGGGGGGGGACAAAAACTAAGATTGTATGTGCTAAAAGATAGTGAGAACCTGTTCGGTTCTGACAGCATGGAGGAGTTTCGTCTCTGGGATCTTCCTATATCCACATTCTGCAAGAAAATAGATACCCGCCCAGCAGAAACGGAGAAACTTATAACTTGTTTTAAAAAGAATTCAGAAACGTATTTACTCCTGGCCTGGGGAGATATACAAAAATGGCCGCAGATTTTAAGTTGAAACCTGGCACACAACCAGTGTTTAAAAAGAAACATATAGTTCCGTTCGCTTCCCTGAACAAAATAAACTAGGAACTAGACAGATTAGAAAGCATCGGTATACTGGCTAAAATTAAATATAGTGAGTGGGCTGCTCCGGAAGTTTACGTAAAGAAAGGTCCGGGGAAATTCGCGTTTGCGCTGACTTCGCGACCAGACTCAATGGGTCCTTAGAAGATTTTCACTATCCATTACCTAGTCCAGAAGAAGTGTTCACGAA
>NC_136490.1:33364575-33389575 GCF_053919585.1 Euprymna scolopes | reverse complement strand
TATATATATGTATGTATGTATATATGTATGTATATATATGTATATATGTATGTATATATATGTATATATGTATGTATATATATGTATGTATATATATATATGTATATATGTATGTATATATATATATGTAGGTATGTATATATGTATGTATATATATATATGTAGGTATATATGTATGCATATATATATGTATATATATGTGTGTATATATATGTGTATATACATGTGTATATGTATGTGTAAATATATATATATATATTTATATATATACATATATATATATACATATAAATAATTCTATTTATAGCGGTCACTAGGTATTCGAGTTTAATAATAAATTTGACATAGTTTCCATGTTTTCTCGTACAATCGTCACCTATTTTCATGCTAAACTGAACAATTTCACAATTTCCCCCTCTCCCTTCCCACTCCCCCTTTAGGAGTGCTTATACAGAAATATCAACAATCTGAGAAAGAAAAATAAATATGCATAATGAAAAGGAAAACATTTTATAGAAAAGGCCATTTTCTCTCAAAACACAAAGAATGTATGCACAAAGCATAACTGATAATTTGCTTGTTCATGGGCAATGAACAGAGTCACAAAAGCAAAACTTATGATAAATATCTTTTGGTGGGAAAAGATTTGATTCTTTTCAAATATAATGTTTGTCTAGTCGTCAAGTATATTGCTTAAAACTAGTACATATGTCAATTGTACATATTGTCCTTTTTTATTATTAATGGGTCTCCACTTATCAAGGCTAGTAGCCACCCGAGGATGACAATAAAAATGACGGTACATTTTTTCAATTAAAATGATGAGTAATATTACAAAAGAATTCGAGGCCTGTGGTGCAGTGATTAGAATCTTTAAATCTCTACGGTTCCAGTGATGCTGATGTGCAGACTATTGTACACATCTTCACAGACAATCCCTTAATCGAGGCATGTTCTGAGTCAGACCTGAGGAATGCCTTAGACACTACCCTTGTGATAGAGGGAAACGCTTTAAAACAGGACTTTGCATGTTAATAATGATGATGATGATGATCATCATCATTATTAACATGCAAAGTCCTGTTTTAAATAGAGTGACGAAACTTCATGGATAATGCTTCAAAGGCACACATGAAAATCTACAAACTCAGTACAGAACCTGATATATTACTTTAACATAAAAGCTGTCACTAAGTGTACTTTTAATTCTAACACAACTTTGAGCATTTGTATACATTGCTTAAACAACCTTCACAAACCACAGATTATAGTGATTTTATGTTATGTCCGTGATATATTATTTTATTGACTTTTAAGCAGACGTTTAATGATAATCATTTGTCTGTATATAGTATAATATTATGGTTGTCTGTCATGGAAGTATTATATTTTATTATGTAATATACTATATTATTACAGTTCTGAATTTTGGAGATGAGGTATGAATGTTTGTATTGTTTAGATTAATCGGATAATTGTTCTCATCTTGAGTGTTATCTGCACAACGTTTCGGTCGATGTAACCTCTTACCTTCCTCAGATGTAAAAATTATTATATTTTGTCAGAAATAAAAAAAAAGGGGGGTTAGCTTTGCATTCTAAGGTTTCAAATTTTTTGGATCTAGTTGGAAGTAAGTTTACACGAATTATAAAGATAATTTTTTTTCCTGCCACAATATGGCGACTTTTACACATGACGAAGGTTAGAGGTTACATCAAATGAAACGTGCAGATAACACCCAAGATGAGAACAATAGTCCGATTAATCTAAACAAAACAAATATTATATTATTATTTGCATTATATTTTATGTTTATTGTCAGTTATGAAAGTATATATATATATAAGTTATAAAAATATATGGCCATTAAGCTACACAGAATTTACTGTATTTCTTCCCTGTAAGGAATTGTCAGGCTAAAATGCATAGAATTTATGTTAACTGTTGTTTTTATACATCCACTTGGTTAGCTAGCTAACCAATCAGATTCAATTTTCGTCCTGCCTGTGAGTTTAACAGTTCATTAGCCAATGGCTGTGCGTCACTCAGACAAAAGTTGCACAGCATTACATTTAAATTTCTGCATGTTGGCACAACCAGAGAAACAGACAGCAGGAAGGGAATTCCAACGGCAAGTGGTTCAATGAAAGAATCTATTAAAGTAGAAAGTTTTCCAGCATCTGGAGATGTCTTCAGTGAAAGTATGAGATTTTGCTGCTAGACGGGTAGTTCAGTGTATTTACGTTGAGGGGGTACAAGTGCAATCTGTTCATTTGAGCACATTCTGTAGAAGTACTTTTAAAATAAGTGCAGGGATGCAACATTTTGACGATGTGTATGAGCGTGTGTTTCTCGCTTCCATGTGACTTGCATATTTAAAAAAACTTACTATGAATCAAATATTTATTTAAATAAAACATCCAATGACTTCAAAATAAAACAGAATTTTTTTAAATCCTATTCTTAAATAACTAATTTAATTTTAAAAAAATTAAATATACCAGAATGCAATTCTATTGATTTGTAAACAAGTCAGCCATTTGGATATTTTGTTAATAGTTGAAAATAAAAGCATGAATAACTTTGTGACCTTTTAGAATTTGAAAAGGAATTTGAGAATCATTTCTGGCCGTAACATTTTTAGAAAATGTTCATGTATTAAAAGTTTGGAAGCCATCCACATCCAATTATTTTATTAACAGAAATAAAAACAATATTACCTTAACGAAATTACCTATATTTTCATAACAATTTGATTCAATATGACATCCAACATCTAATCCATAAATTTATCTTGTCAAATTTTCAAAGTCAGGCCCGATACATCTAACAAATCTATGTAACGGAGCGCATATGGGCGCGTGTGAGAAAGTCAGTAGCAGCTGTAGAATAGCTGACTAGCAAAAATGTTATCAACCGCGACTGTAAAAGCATGTATGCAAATTAGCAAGTGCGCATGAGCTTGTGTCACAAGAAAAGGGAGAAAAAATACACCATGCGGTCGAGGAGAGAAGCACGTTGCAAGCCGGACAAGATGGACATGTTAATATGAAGGAGAGAAAGTGAGGTAGAAGTGACAGAGACTTTTAAAATTTACATTTACTCATTAAACTATATATTTCCCATGATGCTGTTTTAAACTTGCACGTAATAAATCTGTGGCTACTGAATCGTAAAGTAATTTCTATGAATGCTAAAAAACAAGTGGCTAGAACTAATACACTCTTTCTTTAACTGCTTTGTTGAGATTTGTTCTATTAGTCACATTCAAAAGCAATTACATTCTCACAGGAACGTGTTAACAAAGTATTTTCAACCATTAAAAATCGTTACAAATCACAAAAGTGACATGTCTACTGTATGTCAAAATAATAAGCAGATGCGAACGTAGAAACTATTGTTGGGATGATTAATCGGAATAGGAATTGGAAATAAAAAAAATAAGAACTTTTGTCTTTATTGGAATCGATATCAGAATCGGAAAAATTTGTACCTATTTTCCAATTCTGAAATCGATTCTTTTAATTATCTGCTGGTAGTAATGATGGGATAACAAATATTTATTGATTTTAAACTAAAATTTATAAATACCCCCCCCCCATATGTGTTTTACGTTTAAGAAAATATATGTACATTTAACATGAGATTTTATGGTAATCAGAAAAAGTAACAACTGTATAGTTAAATTTTTAAAGATTTATAAAGAATCGTAATCGGCATCAGTAACTGTATTGGAATTGAGAAAAATATTGGAATCGTCCCATCACTAGTAGAAACACTTTTAAAAACGAGAAAATAAACATCCAAAGACCAAAATTCTCAAGCCGATGACATCTTGAACAGGATCACAGGAATGTCTGCTCAACAACCCTCTTCCCCAACGTGCCTTTGGCCAAGGAAGATATGGTAAAGAGGAACACTTCAATGACTAATATATTAGGTTGGTGCAAAATTAATGTCATTTTTGATGTTTAACTTCAAAAGATCATAATTCCTTTCATAATAAACTTTATTAATCGAAATAAGAACCATTAAAATCGACACATTTTTATCAATGAGAAACAAGTTTATTTATGCCATTAGCATAGAAATCTGGAACTCTGGAAATGATAAAGTCACTGAATGCCGATTTGGCATCATTTCGGCTTTTGAAGCATTTTCCGCACAGGAAGTTGTCGAGATGCTTGAAAAAGTGATAATCGGTGGGCAAGAGGTCCGGTGAGTATGGTGGATGAGGCAGTGTCTCATAGCCCAATTTGTTTAGCTTCTGCAGGATCAGTTTAGCAACATGCGGGCAAACGTTGTCATGGAGGAGAATTGATCCCTTCATATTGACCAATCTCTGGCACATATGTTTGATCTTCTGGTGCATTTCGTCAATTTGTCAGCAGTACTTCTCTGTCATAATCATTTCGCCCGGATTCAAGAAGCTGTGATGGATGAGACCGGCCGCAGACCACCAAACAGTAACCATAACCTTTTTTTATGCAATTTTGGCTTCGGGAAGTGTTGTGAAGCTTCTCCTGCATCCAACCACTATGCCGAACATCGCTGGTTGTTATAGAGGACTTCTTTCTCATCACATGTCACAATCCGCTCAAGAAATGGGTCGTTTTTGCTGCGCAGAAGAAGTATAGAAGACACCTCAAAACGATGATTTATTATCGTTCAATTCAAATGGCACCCATTTATCTAACTTTTTTTCACTTCCCTATTTGCTTTAAATGGTGAACGACTGCTGAGTGGTTGACCTCGATTTCAACAGCAACTTCTGTGGTTTTGTTAGGATCAGCTTCAATTAAGACTTTCAAAAGTTTATCAACCACAGTCAGCTGGCCGTGATTGGCTTCATCCTCAAGGCTCTGGTCACCATTGCGAAATTTCTTGGACCACCATTGTGCAACACGTTTGTTAGTGGTTTCTGGGCCAAACGCATCATTGATATCATGAGCTGTCTTGACAGCTTTTTGGCTTAGTTTAAACTGGAACAAGAAAATCGTGTGGATTTAAATTTTGTCCATGCTGTCGAAAAGCCTGTAAAAAGTGAATGAAGAGATTGATTAATAAATAACATGATACGATAGAGCGAAAAACGCGCTTCAAAATGATATATAATCTGGCTATATATATCAATGAATAAATTCAGAAATCATATATAAAAGTAACATACATATGTGAGAAAACGATATTATTTTTGCACCTACCTCATACAAACTTTCATCAGCTCATCTCATCTAGCAAGAACAAAGTAGACGCAAACACATACAAAAATGCCACGCTGCCAAATACTCACACACGCTTATTATGTATATTATGAACATTTCATTCATACAACTTTCTCAACTTTCTTTACCAAACACAATTTCACAAATGAACACTTGCTGTTTGAAGTAACTTTATATTCTTATAAAATTGTAAATCTAAAAATGTTTTGTTATAAAATTTTGTTTCTCAAATTTTCATTTAAAAATCACTGCCAATTATTTTCGTTAGCACTTGCTAACTTCTTTTTTTACTTGAGAGTCACCACTTATTAAGGTCCGAAGCCCACTCGAGGATAAGGGTTAATGAATGTAAGGTGGTAGTGTAGCAATCATTAATGGTGTAAATTGGGTAGAATTTGATTATTTATGGGGATGGATCAACAAAAACTTTTAGATTTGAAGGCTACCATCTTGTATTCAACTGGGAAGCAGGCCAGCGGAACAGTGCTCCACAGGCAGGCAGTTCTGTGAAAGAAGCTTTTTTCATGGAATCTGTGTTTAGATTTAGGTGCACATAGAGAGTGGAGGAAATCATATATAGTGGTTGTAGCTAGTTAAGTGTTTTTGTGAAAGTTTCACAAGAGGGGACCATAGTTTGGAGTTCAGTCCCTTTTATTCTCTTATGTTTCATCTATTTCCATTTTTATATGCATGCCTATCATTTGGTCATACCCAAAGATGCTACAGTTGTCCAAAATGGTCATACCAAAGCCAAGGATCATGCGACAGACTGACTGACAGAATACAATACATATTTTACTTTTAAGCATGCAAACTAACGAAAACACTATTTTAAACTTAAGTGTAACAAACCGATCGACACGTTTGCATCCGTTCAATGTGTGTATCTACCGGTAAAAATGTTATTTCAATCAAGCATAAACATGAACTGAGCCCTTTTCAAAAGATCTAAAATAAAACATGTTACTTTCCAGAAGAAGTGTCATAATGAATAAAATAATCGGTAAAATTCAGTTGTAAAATTTTATGGAGATTAAACGTTCAGTGCAGACAACACCCAAAATTCAGTTGCGAATAGTCATGGCTGCTGGAATGAGAGCATGCTATACCCATGGATTAAATAAAGGGTTCTGTTCGAGATTCCCGTTTCGAGAGAAAGATTCCCGAGTTTAACAAGACACACTTGAAGAAGATAGGAGGTTACATCGATTGAAACGTTGTAAAAATAACCCTCAAGATATGAACAGTAACCTGAAGAATTAAAAAAATTACAAACAAAACATGTCGTTTATTCAAGCTACATAGTCGTAAAACTACTTTTTCAAACTAAAATATGACAGAGCTTATTATATAGATGCATGGGCATATCTAAAAAAAAAAAAAAAAATTAAAAGATATTAAAAAAAAAAAGAAGAAGCAAAACTCACTTATTATTATCTAGATAAATACAATCTTGACCTCCTTACATACAAGGTCATCTCCTTTTGTTCTCTATGTATTTCAATCGTTATCGCTTCTTATCAATTCTCATATTACCAGACTTTATTCAAGACCCCCCCCCCCTCCAATCTAATGCAAACGTGTATGCATAACATTTTTGTGATGTCCTTTACCCATATTTATGATGTTCTGTCAAAAGTCAGCCAGGAAGTCTTTTCCAAGAGGGAATTATGTTTTCGTTTGTGTGTTTTATGGCTTACCAACTCTGTTAAGTTAAAGATATGAAACAGACAGGACATATCAATGCTTCTGAAGTTAGGAGTTTACCATACATTGATAGTTCCTATTGCTGTATACTGGCAGAGCATGAGAGGAGGTTTTATGTCTTTGAAATGGAATGTCTAAAAATCGTCCTGGAGTAACTTTTCAGGGTAGACAAAAATCAAAATGCAAATATTAGAAAGCAGCTTAATATTAATAAATCTGTTATAGCGATAAAAAAGGGTCATAACTCTAAATAAAGAAAGTTAAGAGTTATCGCCCTTCGCTCTGAGTTCCGCCCATGACGGGAGAGTTCAAAAGTCTAGCAAGATGGCATCATGCCAGGCACTCAAAATCGTCATGTAAATTACATAATGTTTCTAGCGCGAATAAAATGGATTAAAGTACAAATAAACCCGTATGCTTGTTATTATGATATCCAGCGATCCTGATGTTATATTTCTCCAAACGCGACAACATCCATCAGCAACGTTATTAAAAAAAAAAATTGTAATGTGGATATGATTCTCAACTACTTATCAAGGCCAAGAGGCCACTCAAGGATAAGGGTTAAAGAGTATACAGTAGAAATTGGACAATATAGTAATCGTTAATAATGGAAATTCGGTAAATTTGTTAACTTATATGGAACGGTTCATCAAAAACTTGTTTACATTAGACTTGAAGACAACCATATTGTAGTCAGCTGGAAAGCAGAAAAACGGAAGACAATTCCACAGGCGTGCAGTTCTAAGAAAGAAGCTTTGTTCATGGAATCTACATTTAGGTTTAAGCACAGACAAAGAGTGGGGGAAATTAGTGATAGTGTTTTCTGCTAGAGAAAATCTGGCGAGGGGGACCATAGATTGGAGCTCAGTCAAACACTTGCCATGAAAATAACGATACAGTAGAGACAAACTCGCAACTCTCTTCTGTGAGACAGAGGTTGCAGGGAAGAGAAAAGGACATCCCCTACGAGGCTACGAAGTCTATTTTGAACTCTATTAAGGCAGGATCCTTTCTAGCAGCTCCTGCCCAGATGCGGCAACAGTACTCCATCCTTGGACGTACCATGATCTTATATAGATAGAGAATTGCATCAGCAATAAGATATCTACTGAATCGATAGAAGGATCCCACCATTTTTCTAGCGGCCTTGGTAATGGATTTAATGTATGTGCTCCATTTAAGATCAGGAGTAAAGGTCAAGCTTAGAAGTTTGTCAAAACATGAAGCCTCCTCAAGACGAGAGCCATTCATTTCAATTGATGCCAGATGAGGATCAGAGCGTTGATGATGTAAAGATAAAAGCTTGGTTTTAGATGCATTAAAAGTAACAAGACTCCAGTTATGTAAAAAAATTATATAAAGAAAATTTCATTCAAGAAAAATCAAGAGGACGATCATCAATGAGACGAACTGACCAGATAAGGGTTGAGACTGGCATGACTCTCCTGTCAGTCCAACACCATGATAAGTGGCAGAATTTCGTTTTCAAGCACGTGGCGAAGCTCTCTGGAATATATAAGTAAATCAATTCAAGTTTATTCAAACATTTTTCTGTAGAAAGCGTATATCTGAAATTTGAAATTTCATCACGAGCTAGTATCTAGTCGGAGCAGTTCACAATGGACGGCTCAGGGCTGGGGGGGGGGGTTCTTTCTTTTTTTTAGATGAAGCTCATTAGTTGGTCCTTGACTTGTAAAACCATTTCCGGACCAGGTTTTACATACAGAACTTGATATTCCTAAATGGTCACCCAGGTTTAACGTCATTTGATTTCGGCAACCAGTTGGTTAATACGATTATACCTGTATATAGAAAGTGTATGAAATGTGATGAAAATGTTATTACTGTTTACTATGAAAAACGGATTCAGTCTACGATTTAAAAAAAATCTTTTTATACTGTGGAATCAGATACATTCCAAGTGACTTTCGAACGTCGCACGACCCTCGTCCATCCAGCCTTTTTTAAATAGTGTTTAATTTTCTATAAAAAAAAAGGAAGGTAAGAGTTCTTGCTTCCATATTGGCAAATAAGCATTACTTTTCCTTGCAAACAGATGGTTATCACTCAATCAAGACGGAATGTCATTCATAAAGAAAATGAAAGGATAGATATTTTGAACGTGTCTCTGTCTTATTAAAGAAGCAACTGTTTATTTTATGAAAATATTTTTACATAATCATTTTGAATTCATGTTAAACCTACAAACGTCAAATATCATGGCTCACTCGTGCTCTAAAAAGAAACATTCGTATCGAACGCGCTCTTGTCTTATAAAAGAATCTACACTTGTTTTTTTTTTTTTTTAGACTGGACCTTCCTGTCTGTGCGGTGATAAAACTTCTCAAATGCACTTGTGATATTAGATTGTAAAAATCGAACTTCCTTTCTTAATTGTTTTTTTTTTCGATTATTGATTGACGATATTTATCAGATGCATTTCGATACAAAACCTACTCAAGAAACACTCAAGTACCTTCGTGTGAAATTAAAATCAATGAATCAGCAGCCCTAAACAGACATTTTTTTTTACTCACGTTAACCCCTAGCAAGGCATATAACTACTTGGATACAAGGGGCTACTATTTGAGAAAATGCCTAGGAAAGATTAACAAGATGTCGGTTTATCTTACATTTAAATTTCTGCATATCAGTACAACTAGGTAAGTATATAGCAGGAAGGGAATTCCAAAGTCTAGCTGTTCAAGAGAATAAACTACAGGGTGGGCCAAAATAAGGGTCCTATCTTTAAATTTGAATAACTTCCACAAAATAAAAGTTAAACTCACCAAACTTTATGTGTGTGTAGACTGACCCTTCCGAGATTTTTTTGAAATAAACAAAACAAATTTTGGCCGAAAAACACTTCTTAAAACTTACATGAATTTATGAATTTTTAAAAATAGGACCCTTATTTTGGCCCACCCTGTATTAGAATAGGAAGCTTTCTGGCATTATGGACCTCAACAGTAAAGGGTTGTGATGTTATTGCTAAGCGGGGTTGTCTGGGCTATGTATGTCGAGGGGGCACAAATGCAACGAGTTCATAGCAAATTCCATTAAAATACTTGTAAAACAGGCACAGTGATGCAACATTGAAGTGATGGGACAGAGGTTGGAGCTTAGTTGACAATGTGGGACCTATTAAATTGGAAACTCTTTTTTGGACTCTATCCAAGAGGGAGAGACTAGTGGTAGATGCAGCAGCCCAGATGTAGCAACAATACTCCATGCACGGGCGAATGATGGCTTTGTACAGGTACAAGATATTCTCAGATATGAGTCGTTTTCTAACTCGATAAAGGGAACCCACCTTTTTGCAGCAGCCTTCACAATGTCCTCAATGTATTTGTTCCAGTTCATATCGCCTGTATATGTTAGGCCGAGGAGTTTCAAGGAAGAATTCTCAGGTAGGATGTTATTTGTCATGGATATCGGTGGTTGTAGATGCATCTTGTAATTGTTAAAGGAGAGCAACTTAGTCTTACTAGCATTAAATATTACCATCCATTTGCAGGCCCCATTCTACTATGCTCTAGAAGTCATTTTGTAACAATTCTGCCATTTTCTTAGGTTTATGTCCATCCGTTCTTCCATCATGCATGTTATAGAGCATTGTATCATCAACAAATATACCCATCTTGGATACAATATTATCAGGGTGGTCGTTTATGAATATCAGGAATAATACTGGTCCAAAGATAGACCTCTGAGGCACTCCCACATTAATGTTATGCTGCTTGCATGTACGTCCATCAATTACAACGTAGATATAAATAAAACATATACAAAACTATCGTAGATTGAAGAGTATATAGTTGGGACATATGAATATGAACTAGAATTTGAGAGTGTAGCTTAGCATTTAGAAAATGAAACAATTAAATAAATAATTTGGAGAAGAAAAATAATTACTTAAATAAAAAACATACAAATGTTTAATGTAATGTTAAGATAGGTAATTGATTGAAATATAATTTAACAAGTAGAAATACGAAAATTAAGCGATTTATAAATTCCATGACTAACGGAAAATAATTAAACAAAAAAACATAGAAGAATTTGATAGAGGTAAATCTAACTGCTTGCTCTCTTAAATAGAGATTAGAAGCATATTCATATATGTATAAATAGTGTATTTCACCGTCTAAGAATGGTTATTTTGGAATATTTTTGAATGACATAATGTTTGAAATTGTATTAATGGTCACGAAGCAATTATAACGAATATAAAATACACAATATGATGGTATCATTTTTAATTTTTATTGTCTTGATTTTGTGAATATATATATATATATATATATATATATATATATATATATATATATATATATATATATATATATATATATAGTTTTTAAAATATGATTATCCACTAATCCATAATTATACACGTGTCAGTGGATAATTATATATATAAAAAAAAACAATATATATGCCGCTCCCCATGTGGGGGTACCAAATTGGTTAAAGGGAAAATTGTTCCCAACTCGCATTTAGGTAAAAATTCACTTTAGTAAATAATTGAATTTATTCAAAGCGTACCACAAAAACAAAAGCAAATAACATCTATATATATTAGGTACGGGCAAAAATGGACGGGCAAAAATAGGGGGACCTAGTTTTGAAAGCCGATTCATCATATTTTTTTTTGTAGGTTTCCGACTGCTTTTTGATTGTATTTGAAAGATTAGAGACTAAAGTTAATTTCCTAAAAGAAAAAAATATTTGTACACATAAAAAAAAAAGTTATGAAAAATGTTTTCACGGCGAGCTAACTAATTCAGCTAAATTTTGGAGTTAAATAAATTCATTGTAAAAATCCTTTAAAGATAAATATTAGTTTTCTGGGTCTATTTCAAAGATAATTAGCAAAGTAAAGTCCTAAGATATTGAATTAAATAAAAAAAAACACCATGTTTGTGCAAAAATAACTTAATTAGCCACCAAAAAGCAACTAATTTACCGTTCGCCAAAAACGCAACAAACTAAAATTTTGTAAACATGATTATAAGGAAACCCAAAATTTCAGCCAATCGAAACGCTGTATCAAAATGAAGTCATTATAGTAAAAAGAGGTAGATTTCTTTTTTCCCCAGACGTGCATCCATAAATTCCTATTCTGAACGTTTGTACCAATTTTTATCATTTTTTAATTTAATCATTTTTATGTACTTGTTTTTAAATTAATATTTTTTAATTATTATTCGGGATTATATAAAAGTTATGTTACGCCAAAAGTTTCACATTCTTGCGAGCCAGGAAATTATTACAATCTTTCATATAAAAATTATGCGAAATCTGTAATTAAAAAAAAAAAGTAGAAATATTTTTGCTATTATAATTTTTATGTGTGTGATAATATTAAATAAACAATGCTTAATTCAATGGTAATATAAGTAGTTCGAGAAATTCATTTTTCTTCGAGATATATCGAATTCATTAATACGGACTTTAGGGGCTTTTTTCGTAATGTTCATGTAAAAATGATTTCGTTTTTTTATTGTTACAAATCACAATGCTTTATTTATATGAAAAAAAGCAAAAATAAATTCTTGCGTATTTTATTTACTATTGAAAACCATAACTTTAGTAAAGGTATTTTTTGTTTAAACAAAATAATTCATCTACACTCAGACTTAAATAAAAATAATTAGTTTATTATATTCCGCGATCATTATTTGATAAATACTGAAACTTTCATTAAAATTGGTTAATTTCCTGATTTTTGCTGAATTTTTAAGTAAAGGGAGGGGTCAACATGTTTATACATTTTGAGCATCGGCATTCATTTTGTCCGTATCTAATATATATATATATATATATATATATATATATATATATATATATATAAATATATATATATATATATATATATATATATATATATATATATATATATATATATGATTATTAATTTAATCACATAAATTAATATACGAAAGTATACGTAGGTAGATCTAGGTAGTAAGTTATAAAATATATATGGCAATTAAGCTACACAGAATATTCCGCGTTTCATCCACGCTAGGATTCATCAGGCTTATGCACATTATATATATATATATATATATATATATATATATATATATATATATATATATATATATATATAATCTTCAAATTTGGTGACCCAGTTGACAGGACACCAATTGTCAACCACTGAGGTCTGGGTTACAAATCTCGCTGTATCTAGCCACACTGATGAGTCTTAAAAAGACTTAACAACTGCATGTGAATGACATATATATTTATATATTGTTACTATGAATGTTCTAATTTATCTGCTTATGAATTTGATATTTTATTTAAGTCAGTTAGAATTTGTTGGCTGATGGAAGGAAAACAATCTACTGCCTTGGCTCAATAAAGAGTTTAGTTAAAAATTTTGTCCATGTTCTGAGTTCGACATAAAGATTTCTGAGATTCCCGTGTTCGAAAAATGTACCTGATGACCGAGTTACATTGCCAGAAAATTTGTGCCTATACGAAGATGAGAATAGTTGCTCAAATAATCTAATCATACGACATTTCTCGTGTTTAACATTTTTCAACCGCAAAAGCATCCATCCCTTCTTTGTCACACTAAGGGTGTAGTCTAAATGACGTGAATGATACAGATGAATGGATTCTTCAGGTGAGATAATGTGTTGGAACAAAAGGTTTAGAAGGAACAATGTGTGGGAGGGTATGATGACGTCAAGTAAGAAAATATGTTTTTATCAGATAAGCGTGATCTCAGAGGGTGGAGAATTTTTACAGGCGGACGAACATACCTTGGCTTCATTTCTTCTTCTTTTTTTTAGCTTAAAGAACACGCCCGTTATTTCGAATAAAGAAATATATTTTTAGAATACAACAAATTAACAAGGTAAAACAGCATCAGTGTCGACTATATAAAGAACAATGTGAATGAAGTCAGAAATAATAATGAAAGAATTAAAGTACATTTTTTAAATATTGTTGATGATATTATTATTATTATTATTATTATTATTATTATTATTATTATTATTATTATTATTATTATTATTATTCAGGTATCAACAATTATCAAGGTCCTGAATCATTCGAGGATAAAGATCAACAGTTGAATGATGATGAATACCATGAGAGGATTGAAAATCTCTACATATCATCCACTCAAAACAACATCTGACTCAGAAAACAGCAATTTTTCTCCTTTGTCAGAAACAGCGTTCATAAAATGTCAGAACGAACAGGCAAAATAAAAGTTATGAGATCGCTAAAAATAAATCCAAGGCCTACTTTCTATTCTCCAATAATATTTAAGATCTGCATATTTATACTAGCAGGGAGACCTGACGTTGTCCGGGATTGAAGATGATCAACCTATGTTTCACATTTCCATATTTTTATTGTCATCAAAATCAGTGAAATCGCCCACTTTTCAATCAAATAGACTGATTGCCCACTATAGTTGGGGACTCATCACGGTGCACTGGGAGAAAGCTTCATATGCCTCCCCACAGTGACTTAGTCCACAATACATTGTAGTCTAAATTGCACGGCAGAGAACCTACTGTTGATTTTATAAAATTATTTTTATATATAATGACTTGAATTAAAGGTTAAAATGCAAAAGTCAAGTATCATGGTTCAATTGTGCTCTAAACCGAAACTTTCATTTCGAACGCGCCTCAATCATATCAAAGAACCTACTGTCGATTTTGTATGCTGTATGCCAGACCTTTATGCTTGTGCGGTGATAAAAATTTTCAAATGCATTTGTGATGTTAGGCTGTATAAGGTGTTAACTTGAGTCAAAATCGTCTGTTCCTTCTTTCATTGGATTTTTTTCAATTATCGATTATCGATACTTATCAAATACATTCCTATGCAAAGCCTATCTAAGAACACTACCAGGCAAATAAAGTATATTTGTGTGAAATTTCAAAAAATCGGCTCAGTGGTTGCGGAGTCCATAGGAACTCACACACACACACACACACACACACACACACACACACACAAAGTTCCTTTTATATAATTGTTATACCGGCCTTTCTATGCATAAGGGAAATTACACCGATGAGAAGGAGCGACAGTACTCCACTGCCTATCTGAGCGCTAGTCAGTTATACTCGTAATCCTACCTTTGTACCTGTGATGTTAATACACTTCATTTGTTAAACCAACCTCGACTTGGTTTTCTTCTTTACTATTGTGTTACGACACAACAGATTGGCGACGACGGAATCGAAACGATATCACTGCAAGCAATCACCAAAAGTGATTGAAATACAAGGATTCGCGAGATTTTTACGGCAAAACACTTTCGTTATTTCAAACATATATTTGGATGCGTAAGGATTAACAGCAAATTAGTTACTACAATAGTAATGTGTTGATGTTTAAAAAAAACTAAAGACTTGCTATCAAAAAACTACAGCGAGAGAACGCGAATAATATGGTCAATCATTAAAATAATTGAACAGACTGATACGAGTGTTTCGAAAAAAAAAAAGAAGAAAAAAGGTTCGCTGTTTTTTTTTTGTTTTTTTTTTGTTGTTTTTTTTTCACAAGAAACCAGTTTTTTTATTTCACGGTAAGAGTCTGTTTCTTCAAATGACTTGTTCAGATTAACTACCACAAATTCGAGTCGTTATTTCTGATATTGGAACAAACACGGTAACTATTTATTAGTAAAACGACCATCAAATTTGACAAGAGAAGGAGAAACGGACTGTGAAAGAATGAAAGAATATATGTCCGTAAGCATTAGTGCTTATAAAAGACCTGTTAAATAATCAAACACAGAGGTTTAAAATGAAATAAATGATTTCTCCATACAAAAAACCGACTCGCTAAAAAGCGAAGGATTTTATTGTTGCACGCCCAAGTTAAAAAAAAAAGAAAAGAAAAAAAAGATTTTTTCTTTTTTGACAAATGCTATTTCGATGTTATTACAAGAAATATCGCGTACAACAAATAAAATTTCCAAAAGTACCCTTTTCTTAACTTTTATGCTTCAAACAAAAAAATTCAGGTAAGAAAAGCTTGAATGGACTTTTTGCTCGCGAAATAATATTGGGAAAACTGATTTTTTATTTCAAGTGTAAATTGTGTTTCGTAAATTGAATTTGTTACGATGTACGCAGAGTTCAAAGAGTCTCTTTTGCAATTATTCAAATTTCAAGCAGAACAAAACCTCACTTTGCAATAAAGACAACTTGAAACTGAAGAGAAATTTAAAAAAAAAAAAGAGCTGTTGCAACAACAGAAACATTTCGAAAAAATCTTGATGAAAACACAGGAGGAACAAAGGAAAATTCTGGAAGCAACACAGTTAACGAAAACAAACGAGAATCATAACGCATTCTCGCAGACAGCTGTGTGGGACGTCATTGAAAACTTCAATTATAACCCAGAAGAAGATGTCACTTTTGCCCATTTCTATAGGAGATATGAAGATATTTTTGTATCGGATTGCGGTTGCGGTACATGGACAGATGCTAAAAAAGTTAGGCTTTTGCTAAGAAAATTGGGAACAGTCGAACATACAAAGTTCGTGAATTTTATTCTCCCTAAAAAGACCAGCGAGTTGAACTTCCAAGAGACAGTTACGCAACTAACAAAACTGTTTTCTACAAAAACATCTCTTTTTCATAGGAGATATAAGTGTATGAATGTCACTAGAAGAGAGGAAGACGACTACACTACTTATGCAAGTATAGTGAACAGGCATTGCGACGACTTTAAACTGGAGGAATTATCATCAGATAATTTTAAATGTTCAATTTTTGTGCAAGGGTTGGTCTTAAATAAAGGCGCTGAAATCAAGCGTCGTGTTTTAAATAAACTTGAAAACGAGCCGAATTTAAAACTACAAAGCTAAGTGGAAGACTGTGAACGGTTTGTTGCATTGAAACAGGACTGTCATGACTTAGAGGAAAACGGAGTATCGCACATTAAAAAGATCCATCAAACGAAAAAAATTGACTTAAAAAAATAACAAAAAACAACAAAAAAAGATCCACCTGGACCGTGTTGGAGGTGTGGAGATAAACATTGGTACAATGAGTGTACCTAACAATTTAAACAATGTGACATATGCTACCAGAAAGGACATAAGGCATCACGTTGTAGGAAAAAAATCTGGTAGAAAGAAGATATCCATTAAACTTACAAAAATTGAACCTGAAGAACGAAATATCCGGAAATATGTACATGTTTAAATGTTTGAAAAGAAAGTAAGACTCCAGTGTAGTGGGTCGGATATTTCCATTATTAATGTACATGGATGGAAGAAGCTTGGGAGAGCTGCTATGATTAAATCACATAAAACAGCAAGAAGCATCAGTCGCGAAAAAATCATTTTCGAAGGAGAATTATTGACGAATATTTCTTTTCAGAATAAGACCGAAAAAGCAAAAAATTTTGTCATGCGGAAATCAAATAACCTCTTTGGAACTAATCTGTTCGAAAAGTTTAGACTATAGTATCTGCTGTTAAGCTCTTTTTACTAGAAGGTTGAAGATTCGAATGTGGAGGCAGAAAAACTTAAGAGGGAGTTAAAAAAGAAATTTCCAGACGTATTTTCAGACAGTCTTGGAAAGCGTACAAAAGCAGTAGCGAAATTTGAAGTCAAAGCAAATAAACAGCCAGTGTTTAGAAAGAAAAGGAACGTTCCATACGCCGTTATAGAACAAATAGACGGTGAATTAGAGACTCGAAAACATGGGTGTCATTGAAAGAATTGATCATAGTGAGTGGCTGCGCTAACAGTTTACATTAAAAAGAAAAGCAAACGGATTCGGGTTTGTGCCGACTTCTCGACTGGCTTAAACAGGGCATTACATGAGCACCATTATCCGCTTCTGAGCCCTGAAGAAATATTTACGAAACTGAGTGGAGGGAAATATTTTTCTAAAATCGACCTCAGTGACGCATATTAGCAAGTTCCAGTCGATAAGGAGTGTTCAAAACTGCTGTGTAGCAATACCCATAAGGAATTATACAAGTTTAACAAACTTATTTTTGGGGTCAAAGTCGCCCCTGCGATTTTTCAGCAAATTATGGATATTATGTTAAATGGGTTGGATTTCACAGTAGGGTACCTGGACGATGTGTTAATGAACAGTGCTAGCAAAGAACAACACAAGGAGCATGTAAATCAAGTATTCGAAAGGATCCAGGATTATGGATTTAAACTAAAACAGAAAAAATGTACGTTTTTTATGAGGAAAATAAAATACTTGGGGCAAATCATCGATGAACATGGAAGAAGGCCGGATCCAGATAGATCGAGTGCAATAAGACATGCCTACCCCAGAAAATATTGCGTCTCTTCAAAGTTTCTTAGGGTTTCGTACCAAATATGCATAAACTAAGATCACCCTTAAATGAACTGTTAAAGAAGGACCAAAAATGGGTCTTGACGCAAGAGTGCGAGGAAGCATTTCAGGAAATTAAAGATATATTAACGTCTGACTTGTTTCTGGCACACTATAATCCCAAGCGTGATATTGTAGTTGTTAACAATGCCAGCGCCTATGGCATAAGGGCATGCATATTACACAAAATGGATGATAGAAAAGTAAAACCCATAGTCCATGCATGCCGAACACTTTTTCCAGCTGAAAAATTTACTCGCAAATTGAGAAAGAAGCGCTAGCCATTATATTCGCAGTAAAGAAATTTCATTGTTTCCTGCACGGTAGGCAATTTCTGTTACAAACAAATCACAAACCATTATTAACGATTTTTGGATCGAAAAAGGGACTACCACAACATACGGTGAATAGACTCCAAAGATGGGGTACCATTCTTCTGAACTACAATTTTCAAATAGAGTATGTACCATCTAAAAAATTTGGTCACGCAGACGGGTTATCAAGGTTAATACCTAAGCAGACAGAACCATTGGAGGATATGGTAATAGCAGCTACTCAAGCGGAAGTTGAGGTAAGAAATACTTCATGTAACACAATAAGAGAACTTTCAGTAACGCTTGATGAGATTAAGAGTAAGGCAGAGGTAGACGAATTTATTATAAGCACGAAAGAAAGAATCAACAATAACCAACTGGATGAGGGAATCTATTCAATTTGCGATAAAGCTCTGTTATATAGCAACAGGGTGGTAATTCCTGCAACACTACAGAAAATAATGCTCAATGAATTCCATGTGGGACATCCAGGCATATCAAGAATGAAAAGCCTTATGCACTCTTTCGTTTTTTGGCCAAACATGGATAAGAATATAGAAGAAAAAGTCAGGGAGTGTAGAGGATGCGCATTAGCTATGAAAGTTCCTTTGCCTCAATTCAGATCGTGGGCAAAACCGGACCGACCCTGGTCGAGAATTCACTTAGACTTTGCAAGACTGTTAGAGGGGTTCTATTATCTCATTGTTGTAGACAGCCTATCTAAGTGGGCGGAAGTACTAAAATGCAAGAACCCCACATCCTAGGCAACTATTAACTTCCTGTATGAACTATTCGCTAAGTTTGGGGTAGTATACTGCATTATCACAGATAATGGAACGCAATTCACGTCTACTGAATTTAAACATTTTTGTGAGGATCATCTAATCGAGCATATAACCTTCCACCATACCACCCGAGAAGTAACGGGCAAGCGGAGAGGGTCGTTGATACATTCAAGAGAGCTCTGAAAAAAGCTAGTGGATCATCGATGGATAAGTCAATCCAACAGTTTTTACAGGTTTACGGGGTCACGTTGAATGCAAACATCTAAATGTCGAAGACACCTGCTGAGGTCATGTTCGCAAAGCTAGTTCGATTATCCACAAGTTGTTACCAAACAAGGATAGGTCAAACTATTAAAAAAAAACGATAACAAAAAAAAACAAAAACAAAAAAACAATATAAAGTTGGCGAAAGAGTCTTCTACAAGATTCACAAAAATAATAGGACTTTCTGGGAGTCCGGCATTGTTGAAAAACAAATAGGCAACATGGTCTATATGATTAAGGGACCAGATTTCATGCACAAACGTCACACTAATCAAATGCGGAAAAGATACTCGAACAGTGAGGTAACCAGATCGGTCGAGGAAGACATCATGGACACACGTTTGATTCTTTTCAGGTGCCCATACCAGAAACAGCTCCTGAGAATAGGAGGCCAAAAAGAAAACGGAAATCAACTGAGTTGATTAGGGTGAACCCAAAACAGAAACGTTGTTAATCCCCAGACGGGACATTCTCAAAGAGAGGGGAGTGTTATACCGGCTTTTTTATGCATAAGAGAAATTACACCGGTGAGAAGGAGCGACAGTACTCCACTGCCTAGCTGAGTGCTAATCAGTTATACCCGTATTCCTACCTTTGTACCTGTGATGTTAATACACTTCGTTTGTTAAACCAACCTCGACTTGATTTTCTTCTTTTACTATCGTGTTACGACACAACAATAATAATAGAGATTGATTATTCGGTGAGACTGTAATTATAAATCTAAAATTTTACATTAGTACCTGATTGTCAGCTCTACCCAAATAGCATATAATTTTGGCTTCTCTCTAGCCAATTTTTATTCATTATTCTGTTGTGATTGTTATTGGTTAAATAATAATACACTTAATTACAATCGACAGTACAGTGCAGTGACCTTTGCTGACAATATTCCAGTTGGGTTTCAACATTTCATACTTTAAATAACTAATTAAGGTGGCTACAGCGACACTTTGGTGATCGTCTCATCAGTAGGAGGTGTGATTCTAAATAGAGCTTTACTTAATCATCCAAATCACACACACATTTAAATAAATAGATAGATCGATAGATACTTAAATAATTAACATTATGTTTAAAATAAGAAATAGTTTGTCATAAATTATCTATAAGTAAATCAATTGTTATATGCAAAGTGTAAATTGGCCTAATGGCGTGATTTCTTTGAAATGGGAAATTACAGAAACATGTATGCACATATGTAGCCGTTTGTTTGTATAAATGAATTTAATATAATATACTCTGTTAACACATTGAGCATTATTTTTGGTAGACACATGTTGTTTCAGTGGATGTACTTCTAGGAAACGAAATCAAACTACCAGTTTATATATATATATACATATATATATACATATATATATACATATACATATATATATATACATATATATATATACACATATATATACATATATATATATACATATACATATATATATATACATATATATACATATATATACATATATATATACATATATATATATACATATATATATACATATATATATACATATACATATATATATATACATATATATACATATATATATACATATACATATACATATATATATATATATATATATATATATATATATATATGCTAGCAAAATATCCGCATATTGTGCATGACTTTGTTGTACACTTGGGTATCCGCAAATCGGGTGCCTGACCGTACAGCAAAGTCCTGACCTTAACATTTGTGCCTTGATGTTGAAAAACAATGTGCTCCATTCCTAAGTCGCAGACCATCATCATGTCAGTTTGTTCATGATCAGTTCAGTCGTGTGGCTTATAGGAGTGGTAATTTTAAAGGATTTTTCGAGGATTGAAAGATACTGCACCTTTACTGATGATATTGATAACCGCACCCTATTTCCAAAAGATAATGACCTGAATCGTGTAGTGGGCTATGCGACATTTGCCCTTAAGATCGCATATTAAGGGGATCATCCATCATCAAGAGCCTATTTTTGGAACTTTTTACAGCCATAAAATGTTTCAATCATAGTCATTTGTTTTCATAGTTTTGCATATGTTTCTAGAAACACAACATATGACAATCACCATACAAATAAGACTCGGCTAATTTACTTAAAAAAAAAAAAAAAAAAAAAACGAAACGTTCGAAATAAGTTAAAAATATAAAAAGACTAATCCAGGTACGTAGACAAATAACATATATTGCCTTAGCTAACATTATATCTGTTATAGCTTTGTTTTCTTTTTTTTATTAGCCGGAAATCTAGAACAAATATCTAAAATTTAAAAAAATAAAATAAATTCGTTGGTGGATTTATTTGCTTCCCCACTGAGCAAATTAGGCACAAGGCCGCTTTTTAATGTGGAGAGTGAAGGGAAAATGGGGACCAACTCCCCGAAGAGTAGGGGAGCTGGATAGTGACAATTGGTATGAAGGGTTTCTCCTACATTGACCAATAACTGATTGCTACAAGAGCAATGGTCTTATATATGGGGTTTCCACCACATATGGTGTTTGCTTGAACTTTGGTGCCCAGGCCCCGCGGGGAGGGGGGGCGAGTTCAATGGTTAATTCGTTGGTGTTATCAAAATAGATAATTTTGCCGGGTCGTGACGCTATTCCGGGATTTGGCAGAGTGTATAAAAAGATAATTTGCCGATGTTCCTATTTACAATGCCTCCGCACGGGACAGAGTTAGACTCCAGGGTCGTTTTTAAATGTGGAGAAAAGGAACAAAAATAAAAATTGTCTCAGTTGTGAAGGATTTCTCCTCCACTGATAGAGAACAAGAAATTTAAGTGTAGATCTGAAGAACAGATACTACACTTTGAGATATTACATTTTTTATTCACAGGAAAAAAATACAATTGGGAAAAATGAACAAAAAACTTAGGCACAAGGCCAACTCAAAAAGAAGGATGGTGAGGTTGGTTGATCCTTCTCGTCTCTGTTGTAAATTTTAAATGATTTTTCTCTCTGCCAGTCTCTTTTATCATGGTTACCCCTTTAAATTTGTATTTATGTGTGTGTGGTGGGAGGGGGTGCCTACTTAAGCTTAATTTTAAAACATTTTTTATTTATATCAAAAAATGCAAAAAAGATAATTTTAATAAAATTTCATTTGTGTCGAGGGACTTGGGGGGGGACCTCGGTTAGTAAGGCCCTCCCAACCCTATCTGAAATGCTAGACCATTCGTTTCACTCTGGTTTGTAAAGGGACCAGGGTTTCGCGAGCAACCTCTAAATGGAGGGGAGAGGGGTTGTGTCCTAAATAGGGGAGAAAAGAAAAAATTGGCGGCGAGGGCGGGGGGGGGGTTGGTGTTTGATTTAATTTCCTCCAAGCTGGGTTGAATTTCGAGAGGAAGAGCGGGCAAAAGAAAAAATTGTTGTTTTTGGAGGCTGGGGATCTTGGAGGCTTTCTAATAAGGGAAACAAGATTTATTCGGCTGGTTGAGAGGCTGAAGGAAGTCGAATTGGAAAGGGGCGGGGACCCGACAGAAATCCTAGAACTGAGCGCTCCACACCTAGGCGGGAAACACGTATTCAAATTTGGCCCCTCTTCGTACACACAGACTTGCTAACTGTATCCATCTTCTTTCAAAAGCCACGCGATGCAGCCTTCTTCTGTCGCATCTGATCTTTACCCGTAGTTGGTGTTTAAAGAAAGCGATCAGATCCTGATCAGAAAAAGGCAGCACCCCCCGGCCATCTTGCAGTCTTGACGTCCAAATCACCATTCTCGCCACGGCCAGGATTGCGATGTAGATCATTTGTCTCTCCCGGTCCCACGGCGGCCTTATGTTGTCCACTACGTTTGATATAGTAATCGGGCGAGGATGCTCGAGGTCGATGCGAGCCGTCACCTCCCCAACATCGAAAAATGCATGATCAATTGTTTCTGCGTCTTGACCCGAAGGCCAAGTGCTGATGTTAACGTTTTCATTTCGAGGCCAACTGAAATTTGGTTTTCTTTTAGCACAACACACAAGTGATCAGCAAAATATTTACACACACAAACATAAAAACGCTTACTTTTGTTATTGAATAACATCTGCGATTTACGGACCGTGTTGAAAAATACAACCACAAAATTACAATTAAACAACAACAACAACAACAACAACAACAACAACAAAAAAACAATAACAAAAAACAACAACAAAAAACAGCCATTCTAATAAAACGTAAAGGCTGTTTGTTTTTATTTAGCAGCTAGAGTCATTCTTAGATCGTTAACTGTTATCAAGGAATAAACACGTGTGTTCAGACAGTGTCGCTCGGGATTCGGTGCATATTTTTTATGCCTTCTATGTTTATTTTGTTATTTTTAAAATTGAATTAATTTCGGTTTTTATGTTTTTACTTGGCAAAATGAAATTAAGTTTTTGTTCAACTATCTTTGAAGGATAAATCCTTCTAGACTGTTTTTTTTTTTCACATAAAAATTTCTACAGTTTACCAAATCAAAACAAAGTCGTTGCTAAAACGTGCTCAATATGATGAGAATATCAAGTATGTTAAAACGTAGCTTTGTTTCTTCTTTTACTCTTATATGGTCTGGGCAACGTCTGCTACCCCTAAAAAATGCAGATTTTTATTTTTTTTAAAGCGATTATATTTCCGCGTTTTTATCTGTTTAGTACTTCCGCAGTTTACAAACTGTACATTTTTTTTTTAGTAAGGATGTAATTTTTAACGTATTTTTTGTTTATTAAATCATGTTAAAGTGCAGAATAGTTACCAAAGCCCCTCCTCCCCATAATCTGATGGGAAAGAGGTAGAATTGCTGTAGAATTTACAAGAAAATTTTATCGACGTTGCTCACGATGGAATTAGCATATAGTAATCAAAAAGTGCTCACTATCCTAAGGATAACAAGTGTGTCTAAACGGAACATTATTTCTTCCTTTTGTTATTTGTGGTCCCGGGCAATGCCGAGTAAGTCTGCCACTTTTGTTTCGTATATTATTTGGTAAAAGTACAAATTACTTCGCAAAGACCACCCCCTAATTTTTACAAAGGCTTCGCATATCATAGCGTTATTATTTAAACACTGACGCTAATGCACGCGGGAAAGATTTCCTTCTTTTACCATCTTTTTTAACGCTATGGAAAAGAACTGTTGGGTTTATTTACGGGGAGGGGGGACGGACTGAGTAATATAGTAAAGATTTACCTTTTTTTTCGGGTTGGAAATTTCAGATTAATGGGCTTTTTTTTGCAATAATATACATGTAGAAGAGTAACTTATGTTGCCTTTGGTAATATTTATTTGTTATATATATATATATATATATATATATATATATATTATTTTTACAATTTTTTAGTTTTGCAACTTTAGTTCTGTAAA
>NC_136490.1:33322075-33354575 GCF_053919585.1 Euprymna scolopes | reverse complement strand
CAAGTCTCAGTTTTTTGTATAAATATTATTATTGCATGTTTTCTTCAGAATTGTCTAATTTGTTCCCTGCTTCCTTTGTTCCAGTTCGTTTGACTCGTTGGTCTAATGGTCTCTATCAATTCGCTGTTTTTATACCACATTTCAATACAGCTTCTTATTCCAGTAGCTTTTTTTTTTTTTTTTCATTCATTGCTTTCCTTCTATCTCTAGTCTTGGTCTTTTCGAGGCTAAGGTCAATAGGCATCTCCTATCTTTGCATTAAACATCTTTCGTTCTTGTTAGCATCCAGTGGCTTTATGCCTTGTCTACAGCGATTACTATAAAAAATTGGCATTCCAATCGATCATCATAGATTGATTGATCTTGGAATGCAGGACTTCTTACATCACCTGAGCCTATCAAAGCCACACTACATTACAGATTATTGTGAGTTGACTTGACTTTACAAGTGCCTCTCCATTATCATTATTTGATAGAAAACTCTGAGCCTGCTCTTGATCTGTCAGACTGGCAAGACACCCCATCAAATTTCCAGATGCTTCAAATATACTCACAAAAGCGTTTTAAATTTTTCAGTGAAAACGTACTTTTAATACTATCGACAATCCCCCACAAGTGTTAGAAAGTAAAAAAAGAGGGAGAAATATAACAAAAAAAGGAGAAAATAAGTTTATCACCAGAAAAATGGAGAGAAAGTTGTTCACAAAGGTACACAAAAGGAAGCCGAATACGATTGTTAATCACTGTATGGTAGACAAAAACCGGACATAAAGATAGTTGCAGTTTGGGAAGTTTTAGGCAATGAGTTTTTCGACAGTTTACAGACAGTCTTGGGTTTGCGATGATTGAGGACTGTTTCCAGTTGGGCTCAACAGAAGGCAGGTTGTCATTTGGAGTAGATCGAGATGAGTTGACATTAACTGATAACAAGGCATCCAAAGACAACAAAAATAGGATCGTTAATCAAGGTGTGTCATTGATGGTGGACAAAAAGAATCAGACAATAAGGGTAAATATATTTAAAGTTAGTTTACGGTCAGTTTTAGGAGCCGTAATGAGTTTTGCAACAGTTTACAACAGTTTACGAACCGTTTATGGACAGTCTTGTAAACCCTGTCAAAAAATTCAGTTTGAAGTTCCGCTAGGCAGATGGTAAAGCACTGCAACATCTTTTTGGCAACTCCTGCAGCTGCGTTGACTCTGATTGTATTGGCTTGCCTTTCTGTCAGACTTTTTCTGCAATGTTCAGAGAGGGACTCTGGTAACAGGGAAAACCTAGGTCTCCTTATCACTGACCCAGATCTGCATCCAGAGAGCCCATTCTAGCTCTAAACTGTATAGCCACAGCAGATGCTGCAGGGCACCTGACTAGATGCAGAATACCATTGTCTTACTAGACAGAAGGTTGCCATCCTCTGTTTGTGACAGTTAAGGAGAGTTTTCCAGTTGGACACAGTTTACGGCAGGTTGTGGTTAGGAGCAGATCGAGACTAGCTAATGTCAACCAATGACAAAGAAGCCTTGACAGACAATATAGACGTGGACCTTAGCCCTTCGAGAGTCATTTCGATGGTATCACACACACACCCAAAGCCCAACTTATATTTGCAGAATGTGTCGCAGTTGTGTTTTGAGTTATTTTATTATTTTATACTTGTGCACCTCCCACCAACTGCCAATGTGAGAGACGATGAGAAGATCAAAGAGAAAACCATGAAAATAGCGTTGGTGTCGGCATTTGTTGTCGAGCAAAGAAACACGTGGTTGCACACAGTCATTGAATTTATTCATGGTTCTACAGATTATTTAGAACAGCAAAGCAAATCTTTACATTAACTGTGTATAAAACTGAACTATTTTCATGGGCTGCAGCCATTTTGTTTTTGATAATTTCTTATTCTTAAATTATTAATTTGTTTCAATAATCCAAAATGTGTTTTACATCTTCAACCAGTTAAAAACAAAATTTACAGATTATCTCATTATGTTTGCTTTTCTTGGTTTTATGTGCAGCTTTGTCGTACTCGCCATCTTTATTTTCCATGGTATGGCACTGATCAGTGTTGTTGTACGTACAACAAGAATTTTCAGTTCTTTATTTAATTTTGACGAGGTAAGTCATCTGTGTGAGCCATGGTACCAAATCATCATTAATGTTAACTAGTGTTCGGACGATTAATTGCAATTGGAAAATCGGAACTTTTTATAGTATTGGAATCGGTATCAGAATGGGAAAAAAATTGGTGCATTTTTCCCAGTACTGGAAAACGATTATTTTAATTGTGTTTGTTTTTGTTGGAAATTTATTTTTCTATTGTTGTTAATAATAATAAAATGATAAATATTTATTGATTTTAAACAACCAGTAAAACTAAAATCTACATACTACATCACCACAACAGCTTTATGATTTAATATTTAAAAGTTTCAAAAGAATCAGTCGAAACCGGTAAGTGTATTGGAATTGGGGGGAAAATTGGAATTGTTCCATCACTAGTATTAACATAAAAAATACATTATACTTTATTTATATCTGAAAAGTTTTCGACTTTTTTAATTATAAACTCTTTAGAATCAGCTACGAGTGTGCGTCCTGACCATTGAAAGCTGCAGGCCTTCACAGACCAGAAGTCTTTGATTATTACTATCTGTGTCAAACAAGATGGTAGTGCACAATGTCAAATATCCTACCTTTAGCAAGCTCTTCTTGTGAGTCTGTTGAATCACCCAGATCCCCCGAAGTGACATCAAAACAAAAGTCAGTCACAAATCTAGATGCGAAGGCTCAGGAGATGACGTCAAAGGAGGTCAAATTGTAGGGCATAAAATCCTTAGAGATTGGGTCAGCGAGTTTGATCCATATTTCAACACAATACATAATTGGAATGTTGACGTTATCTGGGCCAATAAAGAGATGGGAGAGCGACCACGACCATGAGAGGTAAGCTAAGCAACACACTTTCTCACCCCCATTCCCGCCACACACGCCATTACACTTGTCAAAACTGTCATTCAAAAACTGAAAGGTTATTTTGAATATTTTTATAACCAGCTGTGTGTGTTTTATTATTGCCAACGGGTGTATAAATCGAAAAATGAAAAGGTAGATTTTTTTTAGAAATTACATAGACTTAAAAACACATTTGATGATCGGCCACAGCGAATATATAACAAGGCATTTTCACTGGTTTGGTTGCAGTCTTTGATGTCAGCAAAGTAAATTGATCAGAAAAACCTCCAATCCGGTTCCACTTGAAGGCTGAAGGAAGCACAGCCATGGCCAACTCAAAATGTGACTCAGATCAATGAAGCAAGATGCAGAACTCATTATCAGTCCATGTATCTTGCTATCACTAGTCTTAACATTGGCAGTGGACAGCTGTGCTTGGTTGTCTCTCATTCAAAACTCAGTGAATCAACTGGAAAGAGTCGGCTCAACTGACTCAGGCTGAATACTCTAAGTCTGCATGGTCTGTAATAAATTTTATATTAAAATATTTAAGTAGTGTCCTTCCCTATTTTCTTAGTGCCCTTTTTTTTACAAAGAGGTCACCTCTTATCAAGACCCAGAGGCCACTCGAAGACAAGGGTTACAGAGTGTACAGTAGTCATTGGGACAATAGCGTAGTAATCGTTAGTAGTGGAAATTTAGTATAATTTGATTACTTAAGGGGGGGGCGGTTCAACAAGAACTGTTTACGTTGGACTTGACGACGACCATATTGTAGTCAGCTGGAAAGCAGGTCTAAGCATGTATCAATTTTGCTTCTATACATAGCAGAGATAATGCATATAATCATTTGCTGATCTCCTTTGTGTAGATGTTAGTTCCTCCTCATTGTTGCAGGTATACTAACGGTCATCTCTGAATACATATACCGTAACACTGGATATCCAAAGCATTTGACAAGGTTTGCCATGAAGGTCTTCTGATAAAAATTAATCCATACAATATTACTGGTATTTAATATAATCAGAACCTTCTTGGACAAAAGAAAAGTCCAGGTCGTCCTTGATGGCCGCATATCTAAACAATATGATATTAAATGACTGTTGCGTCCCTTCTGAGATTGGTATACTTGCTGATGACACCATACTCTGTTGTCAACATGTGAGCAAAACGAATGTGCACATATCCAAGACAATGGCTGAATTTTTAAAAATTCCCCCAGTCTGGATTAAAATGAGGTCAGAATGTATGGTTACATTTAATGCTACTAAGACAAGAATAAAAAAGCATTGGAAATGCAAAAGGATATAGGGATGGTATGCACAAAAAGTATACAAACAAGATAGCTATGAATGGCTAGGCACATGGAAATAGAATTGCATCCAAAGTATAGCCCTATAGCTTTTCTCCAATCTTCATTCCGTGCCATCATTACGGTTGTAAAAAGCTATAGGGCTATACTTTGGATGCAATTCTATTTCCATGTGCCTAGCCATTCATAGCTATCTTGTTTATATACTTTTTGGCATACCATCCCTATATCCTTTTGCATTTCCAATGCTTTTTTATTCTTGTTAATTAGTATTTTTACTTACAGTCTTATTTTTAAACTTACATTCATGATAGTATTGTCTTTTTTATGAGGTAGCTCATTGCCGCCTCTATTAGTAGCAGGTCGCTTCCTGCTGGGTTTTAGGTCTTTGGGTTTTGGGCCTTAGGAGTTGCCTCTTGGTCCTCCATCGGTTCTATATTACATAGAGAGTACTACCGCCTCTCTGATAAAACAGTTAGAGTATTATAAAGTTCTAAAATGTTCATACCTTCACTATTAAATTTTTCTTGGTTCATTCTTTGGCGTTTTGGCAAAGATTTGGCAGTTTTTGATATTTATATATTTATAATAGTTTGTGCATGAGGCAGCTTTTTTTCCCTTGGGATCCCTGTTATACCGTGCTTTTGAGTCAGCACGTGAGGCAGCCTTCTTTTGTTCTGGTTCTTTGTTATAAAGAGCACATGAGGCAGCTTTTTTCCCTCGGAATCCCTGTTATACCGTGCTTTTGAGTCAGCACGTGAGGCAGCCTTCTTTTTTTCTGGTTCTTTGTTATAAAGAGTACGTGAGGCAGCCTTCTTTTTTTTCTGGTTCTTTGTTATAAAGAGCACGTGAGGCAGCTTTTTTCTCCTCAGAATCCCTGTTATACCGTGCTTTTGAGTCAGCACGTGAGGCAGCCTTCTTTTTTTCTGGTTCTTTGTTATAAAGAGCACGTGAGGCAGTTTTTTTCCCCTCGGGATCCCTGTTATACCGTGCTTTTGAGTTAGCACGTGAGGCAGCCTTCTTTGCCTCAGGATTTGCATGATACTTAATTTTTATTATTTCAGCATTTTTCTGATAGTATTCTTTTTGCTCAGATAATACCTTGACTTTGTTTTTTTCATAGTCTATATTTCTCTGAGCTTTTTTACTACGTGCTGACTTTGGCATTTTTTATTAAATGTAAACATATAACACTTATGTGTATCTTACTATAATATCACTTATCTTATAGCAAGACAACTCTCGTAGAATTGAGATACTGCCCCGTCACCAATAGTTAAAGTGTGGAACGGTATATACACCAATAGTGTAGTTGTTATCTTTATATGAAGTCCTAATCAGTGACAGTGTGAGGTTACTTGGTTAATTTATTGTAGTTTATTTTAGAAAACTTACTTGTTTTTATTAGTAGATTGTGTATAGTAGCCACAATATCTAGTTATTTTTGTGGCTAGGGCTTGGATTTTGATTCTTTTTGGTCAGCTTCCAGTGAGTTCTTAGAAGATGACTTTCTTGCAGTTTCTTTTGCGGTTAATTTAACTTATTTCCTTTGGTGTTTGGTGAGTTCTTAGAAGAACTGGTCTGATCTACTTTTCTTAGCGAGCGAAGAGATTCAGCTGCATTTAACAATGGTTGCTATAGTGTATTTTTGCGCATGCGTGAGAATTTCAAGTTTCCTCCTTATTTTTCAATAGTTTGACAGTAGTCATGTGTCTTTCTGCCAAGAGCGACAGACGTCAGTGTTAGCCGTGATCGTCTAGAGGTTAGGACCCCACGTTGTGGCCGTGCTAACCTAGGTTCGAATCCTGGTCACAGCATTGATATTTTGTACATATTTTACAGTCCAAAATCTGAAGAATTATTTGTTTTTATAACATTGTTTTTTGACGTCGTACTTGCTGATAGGTTACTCTTATAACAATTTTGATCAACTGAGATAAAGATTTCGTGGTTTCATTAACGCTGGTGGGTTACTGTTTAAAGAAAAAACCTTAACGTTCACCTCAAATATTCAGCGTCCAAGAAATATAGGTCACTGGCAAACTGGAACGTCTGTGAGCATCCGGTGTATTATTTGGAGCTGCCCCTTTTGAGAGAAGTTCCGTGTTCGAAGTGGTCTGTCTACATTGGGTATATAGTGTTTAAAACTTGTTATTACACGTAATCTTATTTAATTATGGAGTTAGCTAAAAAGCGATGGGTCACTGCACTTCTCCGTGTAAAAAGCAGTCGATTGATGATTGAACTGTTGTCAGAGACCGTTCGTACACCGAGATACATCGTCTCAAAAGAAAGAAGAAAGAAGAAGAAGAAAGAAGAACAATTGGCCATTTTTGTACCCTTTTTTTTTTTTTGCTCTCTTTTGAAATTTTAACCGACGTTCTGACACTCGCTGGATTCGTAAGACGCTTCTCTGTAAGAATATGTGCTTTTTGAAACTTATAAGTTGATTTTAGTTGAGATTTGGATAGTTTTGTTTTGTAGGCGTATATAGGCGTGTACGGGCCATCCCTATATAGAGAGTGCTACCGCCTCTCTGATAAAACTCCTTTACTGTAACAACTATAAGAAACCTTCTTTCCAACCATCGATTGTCATGGCTAATAGCACCATACATGAGTCCAACAATGAAACTCCTTAACCTAACATTCACAAGCAATATAAATTGGAACAATTTAACATAGAAGATACTGTCAAGTTTGCTGCAACAAAGGTAGACTGCCTCCATTGGGCTGGAAAACTTTTCTCACTTGCAAATATCTTATATCTCTATGAAGCCACAATTCACTCATGTATGAAGTATTGTTTGCACATCTGGGCTGGAGCACCAACCACTAGTGTCATCCTCTTAGGGTTAAAAAAAAAAAAAAGAGCCTCTAATTTAATAGGTCTCACACTGTCTACCAAGTTTCAGCCCCTGTCTCATCACCACAATGTTGCATCCCTTTCCTTGTTTTGCAAGTACTTCAATGGAATGTGCTCTAAGAAACTTGCTGCACTTGTGCCCCCCACGACATAAACACTCCCCATTCAACCTAACAATCAACAAAATCCCACCTTTTCATTGTTCAGCTCCCCAGATGCTGAAAGGCTTTCTACTTTGATAGCTTCTTTTCTTTGAACTGCTAGACTTTGGAATACTCTTTCTACTCTTTGTTTGTCTGACTGTATCAACATGAAGAAGTTTAAATGTAATGTGAACAAACATCTCGCTGCACAACTCCCTACTTAGGATGTGCTTATTTATATGGGCCCTATTTACAGTAGTGCTTGCGGCTCAGCTGTAGTGTGTCTTGTTTGAGGTCATATAAGTTTTTAAAGAAACAAAACTATATGTTCCAGGGTAAATCTAAAAATGAAAAGTCTCAGTGGTGCCACTTGGTGGTACGCCTTCTTTTCTTAACAACTCATTTATTTTGCTTAATGTTTAATTCAATAGGGAGGAGGAGGAGGGGGGAGGAGGAGGAGAATGATTGCGTTTGTTATCTTTCTTTTTTGTGTTTATCAGTATTAAGACCAATTTCTGATTTGTCACATGCAACAATCATCCAGCACAATTACTAGGTCAGCATATTATCAGCTTGAAAACTACAAAAGCACCGTGGCCAATAAGAAAATTTGAGGTATTTGGCACTAATTACGTGAATAATAAGCTTGACACATCTTAGAAATATTGTAAAAAAAAAAAAAAATACAAAGCTAAAATATTTCCTTTCTTATAAAGATGCTAACAGATAAAACAAAGTGTCCGCCTGTCTTTTGTGTCTACATTCATTTTTTTTTTTTTTTTGCCAGAAATTAAATGAATTTTGAGCAAATACGTGATGATATTATTTATCTCCTCTGCAGAAAGCCAGTGCATTCTGACGTACAAAGAATGCTTGAGCAGCCCCATTAGGCGATTAGCAATAAACTAGCCCCTTTTTAAAGAGAAAAGGTAAAACCTTGGAGGGTGGATATCCTATGTTAGGTTGCCTCTCTTTGTATCAAGAACATCATCATATTTAAAGATTCTATTGTTGCCATTGGTTTCCCTGATGTTTTTCTAGTCAGGATTCTTTCTAGAAAGACGTCAGGTTCTTACGGGAAGGACCACAAGAAGATTGCCAACATCCTAAGTGAAAGTGATTTTTGTGGAATGAACTGGATTCGAACTTGGAACACTCAGGTCACTAGTCTGTGTCGGTAACTATTTGACAACCATTACCGCCCTGAGTTCTGTTCTTTTTTTTTTTTTTTTTTTCAGTTCTTAGAGTGATCTCTCTTTCTTGTTGTTGTGGATTATTAACTGAAAAGCAAAGACTGAGGTTCTGATAAACGATCGTGTGTCTGTAACTGGAGTTATATGAAGAGTAAATCAACATCCTAGACCACTGTCAGAAATGCTTTTTCACATTACATTTAAATTTCTTTTGTTGATACAGTCAGAGAAACAAAGAGCAGAGAGAGAATTCCAAAGTTTAGCAATTCAACGAAAAGAAGGAGGATCTCGACAGTGAAGGGGTGGGATTTTGTTGATTGTCAGGTTGGGCAGGAATATTTATGTTATGGGGGCACAAGTGCTGCAAGTTTCTTTGAGTACATTCCATTGAAGTACTTGTAAAACAAGCAAAGGAATGCAATATTGTATAATACCGGGGCTGCTGTATTGCCATTTGGTGAATGAAATCCGTACCATGTAGTACTTTCTAGTACGTTGCCATATTTATGGGGACTGTTCCATTATTTCTTTCTTCAATGACCCACCCAAACTTGATAATCTGTGTGGAATTTCGAATGGACCTTTTTATTTAATCTACAGGGAGAAAAGTAGCATGCTCTTGTTTCGTCTGCAAAGACACATGGCTTAATAGATAATGTATTAAATAAAATTCAGTTTTAAGCGACACTCTTCTGGAGGTTGACGGTTCAATCCAATCCTCAGTGCGAGTGATACTAAGAATACAATTTCGAATTACTTAAGACTTCTACTGATCATGGCTGATGGAATGAGAGCATGCTATTTCCATAGATTAAATAAAAGCTTCCATTCGAAATTCCATACAACTTTCCAAGTGCAACAGAAAGAATATGAAGTTCAACAAGATACCCCTGAAGAAGGTCAGAGGATATATCAACCAAAACGTTGTGCAAATAACGTTCAAGGTGAGAACAGTAACTCAAATAATACGAATCATCAATCCTCATCTCCAAAATTCAGAAATAAACTAATTCTCTATCTTTTTTTTTTTTTTTTTACACAAAGGAGTCACCACTTATCAAAGCCCAGAGACCACTCGAGGATAAGGATTAATGAGTGTACGGTAGTCAATGGGATAATATTGTAGTAATCGTTAGTAGTGGAAATTTGGTAAATTGGATTACTTAAGGAGACGACTCATCAAGAACTTGTTTACGTTGGACTTGAAGACAACCAGATTGTGGTCAGTTGGAAAGCAGGGAAACGGAAGAGTTCAGTGGGCGAGCAGTTCTAAGAAAGAAACTTTGTTCATGGAATCCACGTTTAGGTTAAGGCACAAATAAAGAGTGGGGGAAAATTATTGATAGTGGTTTCAGCTAGACGAGTGCTTTTCGTTTGGCAAGAGGGGACGATAGATTGCAGCTCAGACGAGCACTTGCCATGAAAATAAAAACAGCAGAGACAGGCTCACAACGACTTTTCTGTGAAAAAGAGGTTGCAGGGAAGAAAAAAGGGCATCTCCTACTAAGCTACGAAGTCTATTTTGAATCCTGTCTAGGCAGGATAAAATGCTTCTAGCAGTTTTTGCCTAGATGTGGCAACAGTACTTCAGTTTAGGATGTACTTGGCTCTTATACAGGTAGAGAATTGAGATATCTACTGGAGTGGTAGAATTATCCAACCACTTTTCCAGCGACCTTGGCCACATATTTAATGTAGGTGTTCCATTTCAGATCAGAAGTAAAGTTCAGACCCAGAAGCTTGTCAAAACATGGAGCCTCCCCAAGACGAGACCTATTCATTTCAATTGATGCCAAACAAGGGGGTTAGAGCGGTGATGATGAAAAATAGAAACTTAGTTTTAGATGCATTAAACTTAACTAACCATGCCGTTCCCCATTGCACCACGTGCTCAAGATCAAAGTAGAAAGAATAAGAGAAATCTTGGTCATTTACGACCTTTGAAGTGTTGCCATATTGATCCAGTTTTTTAATGTAATGCCCTCTTCTTTTATGTAATGGTTTTTATCACTATGAAATTCCAAACAAAAATAAATGTTTCCTTTGGTTTTCTTCATAAATAAACATGTTTGTTTTGTTCCTATAGACAAATATAAAACACATTCTACACACGCAACTCGTCTATTATCTTTGATTCACTTTCCAACAGTGCATTCAAATGTTGCAATAAAATCCACCCTTGCTGTCATTTGATCATTACTAATTGACCATTCCATTTCCACAGCGAAATTCCTCTTTCATTATAGTCAAAGAGCACAGTTTAAATATCTATTTCCATCCATTCAATGTCAGATGTCATTAAAAGTAAGTTATTTTAACGACTTGTACAAATTTACAGTGTTTTAATCTTTGAGTTTAATCTTCTGCATTGTTAAGTGAAAGTATATTATTTATTTTATCTTCATGTCAGTATCCAGCCATACTTAATATCTTGAAAACTATCTTGATATAACTTAGTGCATGATATTTGTAGCATATAAGACTATCAAAATACATTGTAAAATTTGATTATTTTGCATACTGTGATAGCGGCCATCTTGAATTTATAATGAGTTTTACGATCTGAGGATGGAAAATTTTCAGTTTCCCATGCACATATTAGTCAATTGCTGAGTTTATTGTGTATATTTGTGTGGTTGTGTCTTTTTTTTTTACATAGGCATAACCACTTATCAAGGCCCACAGGCCACTCGAGGATAAGAGTTAAAGAGTGTACAGTAGTCAATTGGACAATATAGTAATCGTTAGTAATGGAAATTCGGTAAATTTGTTAACTTAAGTGGAACAGCTTATCAAGAACTTGTTTACGTTGGACTTGAAAACAACCATATTCTAGTCAGCTGGAAAGCAGGAAAACGGAAGACAGTTCCACAGGCGTGCAGTTCTAAGAAAGAAGCTTTGTTCATGGAATCTACGTTTAGGTTTAAGCACATATAAAGAGTGGGGGGGGATTATTGATAGTGTTTTCAGCGCGACGAATGTTTCTTGTGAAAGTTTGGCGAGGGGGGGTGCATTGATTGAATCTCGGTCGAACACTTGCCATAAAAATAACGATAAAGCTAAGAAAACTAGTTTTTCAGAAGATATATATTCCGGCGAATTATTTTAGAAACCTAGTCCAGTAGGTATAAAAATAATTATTTATCATTCAAACATGGAAGTGTTTGAATATACGGCTGTGGCAGTTTTAGAACTTTTTAGTCATTTAAAACTGCTTTAAAGCTTCAGCGCTCACTCATTTTTCGACCAAATTTCAAACAATTTATTACAGTTTATAGATCACCTTCTCAGCTATATTGTGAAAAAAATTTCAATTTTCGTTCAGTAAAACAAAAGTTATGATGAATTTACTGGTGTTCAAAACCGTAAATAGAAAACGTAAGGAGATGAGCGACGTTTTTTATGACTGGTTTTCATAGCAACCACGTCGCTTCAGCGACTACTGTCACTACTAATTCACCGCTCTCGCGAAAAAAGAAGTAACAAGTGAAACAGAGAATGAAAGCATAAAAGGAAGATAGTTGGGTGATTTTATTGAAAGCAGACGAGTGCCATACATTGTTATTACATATGTGTATGTTATGTTTATGGGGACAAAAAATAAGACTGAAATTAAACAAAGAACAAGTGAATTTACTGAAAGACTGGAAAAATCATGGATTACAATAGAAAAATGCGAGCATGAAAAGTAATATGGTTAAGCTTAAGCATGGAAAAGTAAAGGACTAGTTGTTAAAACTAGAAAAGAAAAGGACAAGATATTCTAGTAAAAAATATAATAAATTTATAACTTAAAATATTGCAGCATTAAGAATTATTTTAAAATTCAATTTATAACATTATATAATCAATTCTTCCAACACTCATATATATATATATATATATATATATATATATATATATATATATATATATATATATATATATATATATTTCTCTTAGTTTGTCTGCCTGTTCCACTTTTTCTCAAAAACTAATTGTTCGATCTGGCTGGAATTTTGTATGGACATTTGTTATGATACGGTGCAGCAAAGTATTATGGTATCTATCCGATGCACATTTAGGAATTAGTATTTAATTAAAAAAATGAGCACAAATTTAACCGTAGTCAACCATCAGTTTGACATAGAGCACTCATTCCAAGTCAACGGCTATAACTTTTGCTAAAAAGTCTAGTATATTCAATCATCTTGATAAAAAAAGCAACTTATGACAAAAAGATATTTGATGCACTTTCCTGTTTTAAACCATAAACACATGTGATAAACTATTTTCTCGGCATTTAACATCAACGGTATGAAGTTAGCGTTTAAATTTGCATTAATGACATTAATAGCCTTAACAAAAATGTTACTAAAATATGATGGGACAAGAATTCACTATACTATTTCAACTAATTATATACTTTGAAAAATGCCATAAATTTTAGCGATTTGTCAAATGACTTCTAAGAAAGTAGGAGTGTTGAAAGAAGACCAAGTTAAGAAAATGGTCTATTAATTTCAATGCTACATGCTTGAATATATATATATATATATATATATATATATATATATATATATATATATATGAGCCCGATGCTTAGCGTTGCCCGGTCGTACAATATGCTTAAACATGATATTTTAATTCATGCAGATTGTGTAGATATTATTAGAGAACCAATCCTCTATTGAATATTATATATCACGGGGAATAATTTACCCGGTTTGACTAATTCACAAAATAAATAAATAATAATGATAATGTGGTTCATCCAATTCTGTCTGTGTTTGTTTGCAATATTACGTCAGCTGATATTTGAGCTTGACAATCTTAAAAATAGTCTTTCTTCTCTTAAAGATAAAAAAAGAAGAATTATTTTTTCAGGGAAAGGTTTTTACGTTACACTAGTCAAGATTACGCCGATGTAACGTAAAATATTCCTCTTTAAAAATTCTTTTGGTCTAGAAGAGAAGAAAGACTATTTTTAAGATCCGATTTTTTCGATTTTCGATACTTATCAAATGAATTTCTGAACAAAATATTTCTAAGAACACTGCCAGGCATATAAATTACCTTGGTGTGAAATTTGCAAAAGATAGGCTAAGACATTTCGGAACCCATAAGGAAGAAACTCACACACACACACACACACACACACACACACACACACACACACACACACACACACAATGACTTATACAGCATGTCCAAAAAAAAGGCTGACGGATTTTTAATTTGATTAACTTCCTCAATAATGAAGTTATGCTTACCAATTTTCATATGTATGTAGATGAGCCTCTCCGTGATGTTTTGAGATATAGTAAGATATCATAATCTACTTATTATAATTTTATTTACACAACTTAATCTAGAATGTTTTTCACAAGGTCTAATTTTAGTTATGAAAAATGATGTTTTTTCACACTCTTGTGCTCTCTGCGGGGCATTATGCAGCACATCAGGTAATGCTTCAGGGCTTATGGCCCTAATTTCCTCCTCTATATTGTTTTTAAGGGCATTTATTGTAGCTGGTTTGTTTGCGTATACCTGCTCTTTGAAGTAACCCCTGAGATCTGGCGAGCGGGGTGGCCAATTTATCTCACAGCCACGAGAAATTATTCCGTTGCCGAATATGTCCTGGAGTAGATTTAATGTTTCTTGTGCTGTATGCGCTGTTGCACCATCCCACTGGAACCACATTGATCGAGAGACACCAATTTGACTTGATCTCCTTACTGATGTGGATGGATCCTCGGCTACACTCTCTGCTTATCTCTGACGATTCTTATCACTTCTTGCCGTACGAGGTCTACGAGATTTAGGAAGGTCACATACAGACTCTTGCTCATGATATCGCACCACCATAGCTTTTATTGCATTGGGAGTAGGGGAATTTTTTGTGTTGAAGTTTCGTTGAAATTCTCTTTGAGTTTCTGATATTGACTCATTCAACCAAAAATATGACTCTACAATAAATATCCGACTTATGATAACCTTGGAAGGGTTATTCTAGATGATCTGTAAAAATGAAAGAAAAATGTGAAAAATTAAGAAAGTTATGATTTTTTTTTTTAACCATCAGCTTCTTTTGGGACATGCTATATATATATATCTTTCAAACTCCTTGGCCTAACGTTCACAGGAAACATGGGTTGGAACAATTACATTGAAGGCATTGCCAGGGCCGCTGCAAGAAAGGTGGGATCTCTCTACCGTGCTAGACAACTACTAACACCCGAAAGTATCCTGTACCTCTATAAGGCCACCATTCGCCCATATATGGAGTATTGCTGTCACATTTGGGCTGGTGCATCTACTACTAGTCTCTCGCTCCTTGACAAGGTTCAAAAGAGAGTCGCAAACCTGATAGGCCCTGAACTGGCATCTAAGCTTCAGCCTCTATCCCATCGACGAAATGTTGCCTCCCTCTGCCTGTTCTACAAGTATTTTAGTGGTGAATGCTCTGACAAACTGCAATCACTTGTGCCCCCACGATGTGAGCACCCTCGACAAACCCGACAGGCTGCTAAATCCCACCCCCACACTGTAGAGATCCCTAGATGTAAAAGATCTTTCTACTCCAATAGTTTCTTCCCCAGAACCGTTAGACTTTGGAATTCCATTCCAGGTCCCTGCTTCCCCAACAGTACTGACGTGCAGAAGTTCAAGTGTAACGTGAACCAACATCTTACTGCCCAAATCCCTACATAGTACCCCAGTAGTTGTTGTCCCTGATAGTAGCCCCTACACCAAAGTGGCAATTTGCCTTGTTTGGGGTGAAAATGTAATAAAAAAAAAAAAAAATATATATATATATATATATATATATATATATATATATATATATATATATATATATGTATATATAACTAAATAACCCCGATTAAATCTGAATCCCCTTTTAGCATAGATATATCAAATTCACATTCCTCACTAATAGAACCTATACATACTAGTATGCTTAAGATTTGGAGCGACCATCACACACGCATACGAATACCATTATTTAACCCCCTCCCCTGAGCTTTCTTATATCTCAACACAGACTCAAATCCACACCCCTATTGGGTCTTATTTACATACAACCAAATCTTATTTTTCACAACATCTGATGGAACCTCCTGATTTTAACTCCCTGTGAGGCAGAAGACCTGATACTTTCATTGCAAACTTTACTTTCATAGAAGCTGCATTGCCTGAAGACTAAGATGGATTAAAAAGTCATCTACATGCACACGGACGCAATAACACTGAAGAAAGAGATGACAAACTTCTGTCAAGAAGTAGCAATCATCATTCATATATATATATATATATATATATATATATATATATATATATATATATATATATATATACTAGCAAAAGTATCTGTCGTTGACTGGGTTCAAAAACAGCCTACAGAAAATGGACTCTGATTTATGAAAGTATGATAGATTCGAAGGCACAGTGCCACTTGGACGCAAGGGGTTACTATTTGGGACGAAATCTACAGGGACACTATGTAGGGAGTTGAGTAGATGTCTGTTCACACTTCAACTGAACTTCTGTATGTCAATACAGACAGAGATGCAGGGAACTGGAAGGGAATTCCGAAGTCTAGCAGCTCAAGGGGGAAAAAACTATTAGAGTAGAATATTTTCCGGTATGCAGTGTAAGGTCTGGAGCTTGCTGCTCGCTGGATAAGTCGGGGTGGGGGTGTATTTACGGGGTACAAATGCTAAAGTTTAAAATAGGATTTTAGCTTGTTTGTCATGCTTACGTTTGAAATAGTATTTTTAGATGTGTCTACATATCACTATAAGAAGCATGGAAATAGAATTTGTGTCAGTCTTTAATGATTCCGGTTGAAATAGTAGCGATCTAGCGTATTTACCGATGCAAGCGACTTCCGGTTTTGAAACTCGTTAAAAGTAAACGATGTTACTTAATCTGAAGACCCGATATATTACGTTTCTTTTACTTGACTACCATTCCAATCTATGGAATATATTGTTACAAGACTGTTTCCCTGCAGACAACAACATAGTTGTTTTCAAATCCAATGGCAAGAAATATTATAAACCGTCCTCATAAATAATTAGATTTTATTCAATTTACTAACAGGGTTTACAGGCGATACCTGGGTCCATGTAGAAATAATAATAATAATAATAATAATAATAATAATAATAATAATAATAATAATAATGTAATTTATATATTAGAGCTATCTCTTTTAAATGTAATAGTGCAATCTCAGATTCATTGCTCCTGGACATCACCGAGTAGAACAAAACAGAAAGACATTCTTGTTTCTGGGTAATCACTTTCTCTGCACCCGCTGTTACAATAATATGAAGAGAAATTATGTTGAAAATGAAAATAGTCCAAAAAGATAAAAACTTTTATTGTAATATATATTTGTTGATCCTGGGCAACACCAAGTAAAACAAAAACTTCTGTTACACTAATCCATTTATCAAATATAATGTAATAATGTTAATGAAGATAATTTCATTGCTCCCTGGCAATGACTAGTAGAATAAAAGTTTCTGTTACCTCCATCCACCCTGCATCATTTGCACTAAGTTATCACTTATAAGAAAGCAATGTTAATAAAGAGGGTTCACAGAACTGTCCAATGATCTTATAAGGAGAAATAATAATGACAAGTTATTTGCTTCTAGCTAACATGACGAAAATTTCGGCACGTCGAATGTTCTTCTTTGAAAGGGAGCTGCCTACAAACACTTCAATACATTCCTTTAAAAAAAAGGCACTCCACTGTCAGAAAAGGATAAAAAAATATACAAAATACGTTGCCGAAAAACGGTCAGCAACGGAGTCTAAAGGATGCTTCTTCCAAGATGGCCAACCTCCAAACTGATTTTTTTTTAAAGGGCACATAAAACGGGGCATTGTGGCGTTGCGAGAAGTTCCACAAGGATTCTGATTGGCCAATAGCCAAGGGCAAAAAGGAGGAAGAACGGACAGGTCGTTTCAAATTGGGAGATAGGTAGAGAAAGAGAGAGAGAGGTAAAGAGGGAGATGGGGCGAGAGAGAAGCGCACACACTCACAGGTCAGTTAAAAGCCGACTACTAGATACATGTACCGGGCAAAAAGGGAAGGGATTCACAAAGCCAGCAAGTCAGTCGCTCAAGGCAGCCCATCTCCCACCCCACTTGCACTGTGTGATGGCGACAAGAATCTTTAAAGTAAAATTTCGGAAACTCCCTGACAAGAAAAAAAAAAAATTCTTTAACAGAGGTTTGCAAAATTAATATTTTCTATGGAAATTGATTATTGTATAATAAACCCTTTTTTTATTTAAACTACCCAGTAGTTCCTATAATGTCCTTTTTTTCTTTCTAACATGAATCAAAAAAAAAAAAAATATTAAAATTAGAGAAAGTGAGTTACAATTAAAACAAAATTTACTTTCCCTTTGATTTTACAAATTTACATTGACTTCCTCACTTTAATACCACAAATAATCTTCGTTCCTAATTCTCTTACGCGTTCTACAGGGTTTAGAATTGGATGTCGAACCTGTCTCCTCCACAATAGCATCATCCATAATTTCCGTACGATCTCTCAAATCAGAGCCTTCCTCGGGGGGTTGCGAGGTTCGATGCGGATGTGTAATTTTTTTTTTTTTTTTTTACAAAGGCATCACCACATTATCAAGGCCCAGAGGCCACTCAAGGATAAGGGTTAAAGAGTGTACAGTAGAAATTGGTCAATATAGTAATCATTAGTAATGAAAATTTGGTAAATTTAATAACTTATATGGAACGGCTCATCAAGAACTTATTTACTTTAGACTTGAACACAACCATATTGTAGTCAGCTGGAAAGCAGGAAAACGGAAGACAATTCCACAGGCGTGCAGTTCTAAGAAAGAAGCTTTGTTCATGGAATCTACGTTTAGGTTTAGGCACAGATAAAGAGTGGGGGAAATTATTGATAGTGTTTACAGCTAGACGAGTGTTTCTTGTGAAAGTTTGGCGAGGGGGGACCAAAGATTGAAGCTCAGTTGAACACTTTCCATGAAAATAACGATACATCGGAGACAAACTCGCAACATCTCTTCTGTGAGATAGAGGTTGCAAGGAGGAGAAAAGGACATCTCCTACGAGGCTACGAAGTCTATTTTGAACTCTATCAAGGCAGGCCAAGTCCTTTCTAGCAGCTCCTGCCCAGATGTGGCAACAGTATTCCATCCTTGGACGTACCTGGCTCTTATATAGGTAGAGAATAGCATCAGCAGTGAGATATCTACTGGATCGATAGAAAGATCCCACCATTTTTCCAGCGGCCTTGGCAACAGATTTGATATACGTGTTCCATTTAAGATCAGGAGTAATGGTCAAGCCCAGAAGCTTGTCAAAACTTGAGGCCTCCTGAAGACGAGAGCCATTCATTTCAATTGATGACAAATGTGGATTAGAATGTTGATGATGTAAAGAGAGAAGCTTGGTTTTAAGTGCATTAAAAGTAACCAGCCACTCCTTTCCCCATTGTACTACGTGCTCAAGATCAGAGGAGAGAGAATTGGAGAGAACTTGGTCGTTTACTGTCTTAGATGTGCTACCATAAATGGTAGTGTCGTCAGCATAAATGTCTACAAATGATGTAAGGATATGATTTGGAAGATCATTAATGTAGATCAGGAAAAGAGTTGGGCCCAGGATGGATCCCTGAGGGACACCGGCATTAATACTGTGAGCTTCTGATTTTTGCCCCTCAACTACTACTCTTATGAACCTATCAGAAAGAAATGATTTAATAATTGAGAAGACTTTTCCAGCTATACCATAGCTAGCGATCTTATGAAGTAAACCTTTATGCCATACCCTATCAAAGGCTTTAGATATGTCAAGAGCAATTGCCCTAGAAAGATTGCCACCGTCGAGAGATTTGCTAATCCTATGCGATATAACTGTAAGGACATCTGCTGTAGATCTAGCAGAACGGAAACCATATTGAGTGTCACTAAGAAGGTTATTTTTGTTGAGATGTTTGATTACTTCTGTATTTAACACAGATTCTAGCAACTTACTCATGACGCACAGGAGACTTATTGGCCTGTACTGAGAGGGGGATGAGCGATCACCTGAATTCTTAAATACAGGGCATACTGATGAGATTTTCCAGGGAGATGGGAAACTATTCTCCTTAAGACAACGTTTAAACAGTTTTGTAAGTATGGGCGCTAATTCAGGTTGAAGTTTTTTGAGTACTATAATTGGAATACCATCAGGGCCAGTTGCTTTACTCGAATCAAGGTTTTTGATTAGCTTCGCAACATCACGTACAGATATACGTATATCACATAGCGTGTTTTCTGATACAGGAGGAAATATTGGGGGTTGGCGGTCTTGGTCGCAAAGGGTAGAATTAGCTGCAAAGTTCTTGACAAAGAGTTTGGCTTTGTCTGATGCTGACGAGATTACCTCAGGTCCATTGATAATAGTTGGGATGGAGCACACGCTTCTGTTCAGAATTCTGTTTGCTATTTGCCAAAACTGGTGGGAACCAAGCCGCTGCTCAGCTACTTTGGACTTAACAGATTGAGCATACAACACTCTTGCGTTCCTTATTACTTTCTTACAATGGTTGCTGGCAGTCCTGAAAACGGCTTTAGTTTCCATACATCTATTACGTTTGAAGCAGTGGAAAAAGTGATTTCTGTGCACAATGGCAGCAGCACATTCTGGAGAGAACCATGACTGGCTGTTAGGTTTTTTCTGAAACTTTTTAGAGGGTATGAAATGGTCAATACCTACAATTAACCATTCAGTTAGGTCTAATACTATAGAGGACACATCCTTTTTAAACATGGAATGCAGAGGTAGATCAGATATAAATGTACGGAAGCTATCCCAGTCAGCCTTAGTGTATCGATATACTGTACGATGAAGAGGTACGTCTGGGGACTTATTACATTTCATTTTTATCTTAATTGATACAACAGAGTGGTCGGAAGATCCAAGAGGCGACAGAACAGAAACTGAACATAGTTCAGGGCAAGTTGTGAGAAAAGGGTCTAGTAGGCTCGCATACTGGCCGTCATTATCGGGCACACGGGTAGGTTCCTGAACAATCTGAGTGAGGTCATAGGCAATGGAGAAATCATGACAGAACCTCCCCTCATCATCGGTCTTGTTTGAGTGGGTCAACCATTCGACGTTGTGAACATTGAAGTCTCCACATACGTGAATGTTAGCTGAAGGATAAGTAGAAAGGACTTGGTCAATTTTCTCAGATATGCTTTGAAAGATAGTAACTTCACTGTTGTGGGGGCGATAGAGAGTAAATATAAATGCGTAATAGCCAACTCTAGAGGAAAGAGGTGTTTCAAAGAATGCTCCTGAGAGGAACCATCAGCCTTCCTTATAAGGGCCGATCTCACATGCGAGTCATCCCCCGGGTAACCTGGATAACCCTGCCCATGGATCAAAAGGGGCGCGATTTAGCTGGGTTTTTGATAAGGACAACATCATCAACCGCCAGCACATCATCAAAATCGGTTTGATACAAATCGCGAGTCAGTTCTCTCAAGCCGAGGAGATATTCCTCATGCCACAAACTCTTAAATTTCTTTAAAAGCGTATCTCTGTGGGCCAAATTCTCCAGAAGGTCATCCCTAGAAGGGAAAGGACCTTCAAATGGGGACTCGCTAGGCTCTAAAAAAAATGGAACTGTTATAATGTGGGCGAATAAACGCATTAGGGGATATAATCTCCAAACTTGCATCCCCAGAGCACCTGTAAGTGAGGGGACGTGAGTTAACTGCATTCTGTATATCAGACAGAACTGAGAGAAGTTCGAAATAACTCAACCTCTGTCGTCCCACTAGTTTGAAAAGACAACACTTCACGGTCTTTATGAGGCGTTCCCAAACGCTTCCAAACCAAGCCGAATACAAGGGGATAGTGAAGTGCTTGATGTTAAAAGTACTGAATCTCTCCTCGAATTCATCTGCTACAAACACCTGCTTGATTAGGTTGCACCCGCTGACAAATGACCTAGCATTATCTGAATATATATGGGAAGGTACCCCATAGATATTAAAAAATCTAATCAATGCAAGCACCACGGAATGGGTGGACATATCATTAACCAATTCCAAATGGAGTGCCCTTACATTAAAACATGTAAAGAGCAATATATATATTTTCTTTGCCTCCCTACCTTCTCCGACCCACAGATGTCCAGTGAAATCTATCCCCGTGTGGAGGAAAGGCCTCACAAAATTAACCCTGTGTTTAGGCAGATTCGTAACCTTGGGGTATTTGAATGATATCGCATTGTATTTCTTGCACAGAGTACATGAAGAGATAACAGTCTTTACTGCCTGCCTCGACCGGTGTATCCAGAAGCCAGATAAGCGGAGCTTGCTGAGGGTAGCTGCGATGCCTAAATGTTTGCACTTTACGTGGCAATCCAATATAATCAAATTAGTGACATGACTATATCGTGGTAACAAAATAGGGTGTAAAATCTCTGGAGGGTAGTAACTGGACTTGCCGACCCTTCCCCTAGACCTGATCAAACCTCTGTCATCCAGGTACAGGTCCAACCTAGCAACCAGATCAGGAATCCCATGGCTGGAAGGATTCAACAGAAAGGATTTCTCCTGAGAGAAACATGCGGACTGAATTAACCTAAGCAAGTAAATCCTGGCCTCTATCTCAGGTTCAGCTACGGACTTGCGCAGTTTTAGCACAAACCTAACTACATAAGACAAAACTCGCAAGAGTCTAGCCAGGGATGAAAATTTCTCAAAATTCATTACAGGGATAACATCCTGTATCACTGGCGAGTTAGTGGTGATGGTGGTCAGTACCATCATCTGATTATCAGAACTCAGACAGTTCAAAGCATTCGCAGGCCAAGAAATGCTTTCACCAGCCAACCAGCTGGGCCCTGTCAACCAAAATTGCATCTGCGACTTAAACTTATCCAGCGTGATTCCTCGTGTGATCAGATCAGCTGGATTATCGAGGGTATTCACATATTTGAACACCAGACTGAATCCCTGCTCGGTCAGCCTTCCTATCCCCTCTCGAATATCCCTCAAACGATTCCGAGTGAATATGGATTTTGTCTTAACATTTTCTGACAGAATCCAGGACAACACCACCTGAGCATCCACAGCCACGACTATCTCCTTCACCACTTTTCGTGGGAAGACCTTCAAAATGTTCGGAATGCACTTCATTGCCAGAAAGACCGACAACAATTCCAGAGAAGGCAAAGTTCTCTTTACTAAGGGGGCAACTTTAGCCTTAGAAAATATTAGTTTGGCTGAACCATACTGAAAAACGTAGGCTGCAAATCCAAAGGCCTGTTGTGACGCATCGCAAAATATCAACAGCGAGGCAGGTGCAGAGGAGTCAACAACACATCTTGCAAACCTCAAACTGTGAAGAAGTGTTAGATCCCGATACAATCGGTTCCAGGTATTCTGCAAATCTAAAGGAACCTTTTGGTCCCAAGTTAATTGGGTTCTCCAAATTTCACTGAGAAGTATTCTCCCCTTGATGGTTAAGGGTAAACAAAGCCCCAACGGGTCAAAAATGGAAGAATTTTGAGACAGTATACCCCTTTTCGTATCAGCGACTGGCTCGTCGGAATTAATTGCAACACGCAAATCATCCTGTCCTGGGTCATATAAATATCCCAGCACCTTTTCTACAGGTGAACCATGCGAGACAAAACTGCCATCCGCTTTCATACATGCTGTCAAATCCTCACTATTCGAGTTACAGGACCTCAGAGAAAAATTACCCTCCTGCATAATTCTCCTTGCATCCTGGTATAAGTCTAGCAAAACATTTGGAGAGGCATGTGTCTTTACGAGGTTGTCCACATAGAAATTGCTCAACAGCATCTCCCTACACAAGCTGGGGGGATATTTCTCAACATGATGCTTAATGACAAAGTTGAGAATAAAAGGGCTAGCAATAAACCCGAAGATTAGAGTCTTATAACGATAACACACAAGTTCATCGTTAAATCTCACAAAAAAACAAAAACGATTCTTGTTCCTCTCAGTTTCCAACCAAATCATAAGATTAATTCCTGGGTACACACAGTCATTCAAAGAAGGCCGTCCTCCCGTTCGCAATGAACAGTTAAATACAGGCCTGATCTTAGTGGTGCTGAGACCATCTGCCTTCACAACAGGTCGGTGAGGGATCCAAGTGTAATGGCTGAAATCCTCCGGATCCACCCGCACTCTTTCGATTATATCCTCCTTTTCTTGCTCCAAAAAAACCTGACAATAATCTTTATACAAATCTTGTTTGGTCAAATGGGTGACAACCCGATCAAGTACCTTTAACACTACCTGATGATTGGATGGAACTAAAGGTAATTTGTCTTCATCCCAGGGTAAATTAACATAGTAGCAATTGTTACGATATGAGATTGAATCGCGAAACAATGCTATTTTATCTCGATCATAATCACTAACCGAATCCTCCACAATACCTAATGTCTCTAAACTAAATAGTTTATCTATCGATTTTTCTACAGAGGATTCAGAAAAGCTGTCCAAGGGATCGAAATACTTCGACTTTGGATCAAGGACGAAATAAACATGTGTCACAGGACATTGGGCATATTCCGCGATAACCTGGCTGTAATTGAGGCCACTAACAGTTGCACCTTCCTCAACAGACGTCATAAAATCTGCCACATCACCAAAGGGGACTAGGCCTTGAGGAAACTCGAAGGCGGAACCATTCATACAGGGAGTCAGCTGCATAGGTCCCATGTACTTTAACAAGTCTACGCCTATCAACCCATGCACTGCAATGCTATCATCTCGAACACATGACAGATCAGCAGCCAGCTTGAGGCCATAGGCCCGCATATTTTCGACTGCGGCATTAAGACCGCTAATATGGAACTGCAGGTCCAATCCCTTATCCACAAGGAAAGCGACAGAACATTCAGAGCTCGGTAACTTCACGCACAAATCAAGCTCATGCAAACTCCTTTGTGCAGAACCAAGGAAGGTTTTGACAGTAAAATTCCTCCTCTTCATGGTCACCAAGCGACAATTCAAAATATCCAATACTCCATCAGATAAATAGGAGCGCTGGCTGCCTGAACCCACTAAACAATTAAAAGTCTTTTCTACATCACCGCAAACTAACTTAATCTCTATTATAGGCAGAAGAAGATTTGCATCCCCCATCTGCAGGCAAGGATTAGCCGTCAACTGAGCCTTCCCCATGTCAGGGCACAAAGCACCTGCATGTTCACAGCTCTGGCACTTCCAGCATGGCCGGAGGCGACCTTTATTACCCGGACAACTCTCGGAGGTATGAGCAGGGCTAGTGCAGCAGACGCACAACTTAACAGCCTTGCAATGTTGTAGACGGTCTTTAAGCAATGCATACTTAGTACAATAATAAGCAGCATGAGTGTTGCACCGGCAAAAATTGCACTTATATTGCACCGGCTCGGGCTTCACAAAGAAATTATCCAACGTGGCGGGCTTCTTGCTGATACTACTAGGTTTAAACTTAGTACTGAAGGGTCTCTGTTTGACAACCGGCCTTACAGGAAAGCTCGGCCCAGTTCTAGTGATTTCCAACGTACGAATCACGTCCGAATAGTTGTCCAGAATGTTGCTCAGAGAGGGGTAGTTATCACCCACCAAACGAATAATCTCCTGTCTAAACAACGCAGGGAGTTTTTCGAAGATAATACAACTCAAAAGTTGATTACCTGGAGTACCCTCCTCCAAGAAATCCAATTCAAAGGAATTTCTAAGCTCATATATCTGAGCCTTAATCCTGGTCAAGAATATCTTGACGCTGTCACCACCGGAATCCTTAAGAGGTTTAGAGTCACTAAGGGACTTAAAAATATAATTTATTATATACTTCTTATCTAGGAAATCCCGTTCCAAAATTTCGACAGCTGTATCGAAATTAGCATCCGAAATAGAGAGGTGGCTTACTATTTGGTGAGCGTAACCCTTGAGGTGATTCTTTAAAATCACCAACATGAGCGACTTGCTTCCCACACTCAGCACACAATTCTCAAACTCCCGGTAGAAATTTAGGTAAGCCAGCTTGTCGTTATCCAAACTTGCTGGGTCAAAAAACGGGCATTTCAGCTTGGGGGTTACATTATAGTGGGATTCAAGAAAGCTTGTTTTAGCTGAGGTTGAGGGAGGGGCGTTCTCCAAAAATTTTTCAACAGTGTTACCCAAAAAGGCAGTTATTTTTGCCTGAAAAAGGGTCTCAGTTTTATGGTGTCTATCAACAACATCTTTCATGTCCGACTCGATATAACCATTTACTATTTGTTCATTTAGCCTGTCTATTAACTCTAACTTTTCTAGAATTTTTTCATGTTGTGAAGAAAACCCTGTTTTCGTAAGGTTAGTGGAAGATTCAATGAATTCGACTATTGTCTCTACATCGCCCTTACATAAATCCCGTCTTCTGACTAGTAAGTCAAAAGTGGGGGAATCCATTATGTATATAATTAATAAGACAGCTTAAAACTCCAATAATCCGTTATACAATTTCTTTTAGGAACAAAGGAGGCTCAGTTCTAGAGAAGGAGGGAACATATATGTCAAAACTACAAAGGAATTCGTCTTTCTCAGACTGAGGACAAACTAAAGCTGAAGAAACTCAAACTTTAATCTAAATATTCACCCCAGGCACGGGAGTGCCAAAATGTACCACGTGGCAGGCATTACAATATTTAGATATACAAAATGAATAAGAACCATTAAATTAACTAATGAGAAATAAATCTCTTGTTAATATTAAAATATAAAATTAACGTGGACGAATATCACAAAATTATTTTTTTTTAAATATATGGGTAGCAACTTCTACCAAAAAATGCAAAACAAAGGGTTAGAATTTGTGTTCCAAGAATTTTCAAAATGGCGTCCCAACGGACAAAATTTTCAAAAAGTGGCGGGAAACTATGGCAAACGTTACACAGTGCAAGTTGGAAATGAGAGATGTCAGCTTACAAAAATGGTCAATAAAACATTCAATAAAACATAAAATTATTGGGAATAAAACAACCTGCCACCTTGGAACAAAAGGGTCTGTTCAAAATTTTAATTTTAATAAAGAAATTCTAAGTATAGAGAAGAGAAAGAAAAATAGGATGTGTTAAGAGGACTAATGGAATAAATTTACCAACGTGTTAAGCGTCCCGACCACGTGGTTTAGTAATTAGCAAAAATGCTTAGAATTTTAAAGAAATATCTTATACAGTTAGTAAATGCATAAGCTATGGAAATACGAAGACAAAGTGTTGTGCGTTAAAGAAAAATGTCTTATGTCGTTTGTAAACGAATAAGACATGAGAACATTCAAAGCAAAGTGACGAAAATTTCTGGGGGTGTCGCCAAAACTCGTCTTTTTGGGAAACGATTGGGGTAAAAAAAAGAAAAAATAATATCATGCAACAACACAAAGAGAAATAAAAGGTAATTAATTGAGACCCAGTAAACTGTTAGAATTATAAATGTTTATTTAAAGAAAAAGGTGGCTGGTTGCTTTGAATTCCCAAAAGCTTGTAAAATAAAATTTACTAAGTAACAAATAGAGAGAAAAAAACGGAGAAAAAATCAAAGACAAAAAGGCATTCAATATAAAAAGGAAAAAAGGCAACTGGGCAAAAATTCACATTAAAATGGTCTCTCAAAAGGAAGACTTTTCAAAATATATAAAATGTTCTTAATATCAAAGGCTTACTTGAAGTCTGAATGAAAAGAGAATAAACATTTCAAAACAGGGAGTCCTTTAAGACGTGTTTTTTTCACAAATAAACGAACCTTCAAAGGTTTTTTTAAAATGTCTCTCTCGCCCGAAATAGGGTTCCAAACAAATGGTCCACTCTCCTTTTCATGAAGGGTTGTCAGTGTCTCTCTCTCTCTCTCTCTCTCTCTCTCTCTCCTTATTCCTCCTTTCTTCGGAGTAAGCAGTTTACTCAAAAATTCCGACACTGTTCTTATAGTTGGGCTCTTTACCCAACGTTTAAATAAAATGAAATTTATCGACGGCACGTCGAATGTTCTTCTTTGAAAGGGAAGTTCCTACAAACACTTCAATACAGTTCTTATAGTTGGGCTCTCTACCCAACGTTTAAATAAGATGAAATTTATCGACGGCACGTCGAATGTTCTTCTTTGAAAGGGAGCTGCCTACAAACACTTCAATACATTCCTTAAAAAAAAGGCACTCCACTGTCAGAAAAGGATAATAAAATATACAAAATACGTTGCCGAAAAACGGTCAGCAACGGAGTCTAAAGGATGCTTCTTCCAAGATGGCCAACCTCCAAACTGATTTTTTTTAAAAGGGCACATAAAACGGGGCATTGTGGCGTTGCGAGAAGTTCCACAAGGATTCTGATTGGCCAATAGCCAAGGGCAAAAAGGAGGAAGAACGGACAGGTCGTTTCAAATTGGGAGATAGGTAGAGAAAGAGAGAGAGAGGTAAAGAGGGAGATGGGGCGAGAGAGAAGCGCACACACTCACAGGTCAGTTAAAAGCCGACTACTAGATACATGTACCGGGCAAAAAGGGAAGGGATCCACAAAGCCAGCGAGTCAGTCGCTCAAGGCAGCCCATCTCCCACCCCACTTGCACTGTGTGATGGCGACAAGAATCTTTAAAGTAAAATTTCGGAAAAACACCAAGTAGAACAAAACTTCTACTACTCGCCCATCACAAAATATTGTATATCGATTACATATAGAAATTGGGTATCTGTCTGTTTGAAGCCAATATTATAATATACTAGCAGGCCGCCCGGCATTGCCCAGTTGGAAAATATGCATAAATATTATATTTTAATTCATACAGAAACTGAGACATGTGCATGCGAGTATTGTTTTTTTCTAAACAGTTTACTTCATGTAAGTAAGAATAAAAAAAAAGAAAATACTAGGGCTGAGCTCGAAACCCAAACTTAAAGACAGTGAGCCATGTACGATAGCAATTAGACCAGCTTGACACGAGCTTCAAAACGTGTTTTCTCAAACTTACTTACTTTTAACATAATGAATCTGTCATGTAAACAATTCATGCATGCGCATTCATGGAACAGAAAACAGAAAAAGTCTGACGACTCCCCCACTTACTCATTTTTCAATTTTGAATCCTTAGCAACCTGTTTTTCTGGATAAAAACCGATTAAAAAGTTTTCCACATGTCTAAATATCCTATATACTAAATTTCAAATCCGTAGATCAAAAATCCGTTGAAAATATAGGTTAAGAAATATACTCATGCACACACACATTCTCACTTTTATAGATACTAGCATTTCAGTCCGGCGTTGCCCGGGTGTTTAGAGGTGTATGTTGAGCAAAAAAAAAGCGGTCAATTTTTTTAACTTTGACCCCTATTATGACCCCTTAACATTTATTGTTTTAGGCTCAAATTAAGTTATTAAGTTAGATCCATGTCCAAGGAACCTATATCTAAAATTTCAAGTGTTTAGACCCAAAATTGTCGGATGAGTTTGGTAGAGTTCTCAAAGGTCAAATCGTTGAACTTTGACCCCTTAACAGCCAAATTTCTGGCCAAAAAACCGATCCCAAAGATTTTCCCAAATCTCAGTACCCTGTATATCAAATTTCGAGTCTGTAGACTAAAAATTGACTGAGTTATTGCGTAGGGAAATGTACACAGACAGACACACAGATAGACACACAGACACGCTCACTTTTATAGATATATAGACTAGCATTTCAGCCCAACGTTGCCCGGGTGTTTGGAGGTGTGTGTTAAGCAAATAAAAAATAAATAAATAAAAAAGTGGTAGTAAGAAGACAGGCTCGAACCCGTACTGCAAAGGGGGAAAAGAACAGGGGAAAAAACCTGACGTATTTGCTGTTGCGACCACCACCAAACCGGAAGTGACGTAGGTTTAAATTAAGGCTAGACAACCGAAAGGAGAGGATGACTTTCAAAAATATCGGCGAAAAAGCAACCCTCCCCCCCCTGTAGAAAAGTGCCAAGTTGCAGGTGAAGATATTAATGTTTTTAGCCAATTTTTCGATATTTGTCGTCTGAAAGGTCGAACTTCAAAACGATACTGATCTTTGTAAAATCCGTCGCCTCTGTCGAAACTTTTAGGCAGACATGCAAACATACATACATACATTTATATATTGGTAAGTAAAAATTTTCGACCCAAACCGATTAAAAAACTTGCCCTATCTCTGAATACCCTTTATGTAAAATTTCAAATGTTTGGACCAGAAATTGTCAAATTAATAATTTGGTAGAGACCCCAGAGGTCAAATTTTTAAAAACTTTGACCCCTATTATGACCCATGAGCATTTATTGTTTGGGGCTCAAATCAAGTTATTAAATTAGATCCATGCTCAAGGAACCTATATCTAAAATTTCAATTGCTTATACTGAAAATTGGCGGAGGAGTTTGGTAGAGTCCTTAAAGGTCAAATCGTTGAACTTTGAACCGTTATCAGCCAAATTTATTGCCGAAAACGGATTACAAAGATTTTCCCAAATCTCAGTACCCTGTATATCAAATTTCGAGTTTGTAGACTTAAAATTGACAGAGTTATTGTGTAGGAAAATATACACAGACACACACAGACAGACACGTTCATTTATATATATATAATAGATAGATATAGATTTATCATTTTTAGTCCTTTCGTAATATTCTTCATCACTTAACTGACAATCTATTCATCTTATTAATCCTTACCTTTAAGGGATTGGCCTTGCTAAGTGGTGACTTATTAATAAAAATACATAACTTTCCCTCCTTTGCCAGGAAAAATTTAAGCCAAACCAATTCTCATTAAATTGTCTTTCCTTAAAAAAAAAACGTATCAACACTTGTAAAATTAAGCAATAAACCTAAAAATATAAATTGTAAGAATTATTCATCCTCCCTTTCCACTCCCACGTTATTTTGCCATTAATATAGTACTTACTGATACTTTTACTTATGTCAACATTCACTGAAGGAGGCGCACACGCCTGAACTGCCAACAGCCATCTACTTACGATTCCACATGACAGTCATCATCATGCTGACATGTGTTGACCATTGACCGCTTTAAGACGTTGACTTCCACACCAACCTCTCTCTGCCAAGCTCTTTATTTCCCCCTTTTCCATCAGGTCCATTTTCATTACTTCCTCCAATGTTTTTCTTAACATTAGCAGGTGAACTACATCTATCAACCCGTGAACTCTCAACCATTCTTTCATTGTGACCATACCATCAAAGTTTACCCTTTTCTACATATCACCCTATATTGTCCAGAACTAATATTTTTTCTGAGGTCGTCAGATTTAAGCTTGTCTTTAAGACTCACATTACATTGCATCGTCTCAATCTCGTATCATTTCTCTCCATGCAATGCATGTCCTCAACCTTCGTTGGTCAGATTTCACTTTTATACACCATCACACTCATTGCAGTGATTATTTCAAGGCCAATTTTCACTGTTGTCGGCCGGTTGTGATCTGCCGTACCTGTGCCATATATATATATATATATATATATATATATATATATATATATATGTGTGTGTGTGTGTGTGTGTGTGCGTGTGTGTGTGTGTGTGTGTGTGTGTGTGTGTGTGTGTGTGTCTGGTTACGAATAGGCTCCTATATGGTTGACTATTGTAAAAAACTGATTACATATAATGATAGAAGATGTATCGAGGATCAGGAATGGGTATGTTTGATCTGGCAGAACGGTGTTTCATTAAAATTGTGGGTTCTACGTTCATGCCTGGTCCACCATGGAAATAAAAAATGGAAAAAAAAAGGTTTGCAAGGGTTTTTGATATAGATGTACATAAGAATACTTTGATAAGTATGTTTTAACTTAAATAGGGATAATATAATAAAATTATGGGGTCTGCGTTCGCGCCTGTACTCCATGGAAATATGGCACAAACTTTAATAAAGACTTTTCATATCTATTTGCATAAGTATACTTTGATAATTATGCATCAGTTTGAAGAAATATGGTATAATAAAATTATTGGGTGTTCGTTCGCGCCTGACATCCATAGAATGTAAATATGTTACAAAGTTTAACAAGGTTTTTTAAAAGGGGTGAGGGTCCACAATTACACCTTAACTTTAATCTTAATTCACGTTAGCTTTTATTTATTTTTTTGAGTTGAATCCTATTGTGTCGAATAAATTCACCTCATAAATTCACGTTCTTATTAAAGTAAAAATCAAAAAAAAAAAAAAAAAGTCGGAACTTTAGACAATTCTCGACACAAATTTTTCATAACTCTGTTTTTTCCTTCTCCACTTGCACGTGGAACTCTTTCGAAAATAGATAAATGATAAAGAATAAGAACGTTACTTGTTATCATGTCAAAAGAAGGAAAAAATCCTGCTCACGTAATTACGTGTCTTTTTAAAAACATTTACATAACCTTTTTATTTTTATTTATATATCTGTTTAAGCTTTTTTTTGTCAGTGTACTAGAAGGAATTCAGTTTATTACAACCCTTTATGCGTGTTCTTTACATTAAAATAGTACAACCCTGAATCCGACGGCGCAATACTACACCGTTGAATGCTGTAAAACTGGAACGAAGCTGTTCTGCTTAAAAAGGGCGCCATTTTCTTCTTATTCATATTTATATCGATTCTTTGCTTTAAGAAACTAAAGTAATTACGTGTTACGGGGCTCTCCATTTCAAAGTCGCTGCCATTTTGATTTTTTTTTAAACCGGTTCATGAATTAAAAAATTTTTTTTTTTTTTACAAACTACTTAAAAATACAAACCAATGAACTTTCCTACCATAAAAGTAACTTTTATTGACTATGGTAACATTTATTTCTTGTATATTTGTAGTGTTATATATATATATATAACATTTTCTTTTTGTAAGGAAACATCATTTTGTTGGTCACTCTTGGCTACGAATGGAAACAAAGTTGATATAAAAAATATATTTTCGCGAAAATTATCTTTACTTTCATCATATTTTGCTTAGAGTAAAAAAAGTTTAGTATCAAAACCTATCTCTTTACAACCCCCTCCTTTT
>NC_136490.1:33222075-33319575 GCF_053919585.1 Euprymna scolopes | reverse complement strand
ATATATATGTATATATATATATAATACATATATGTAATATATATATTATAGTAGTGATATATATACAGGTGGCAAAAAGAACGACCGCACTTGTAATTTTTTTCAAAAACTGCAAATTTAAGCTTAATTTTATGCAACTATTTAAACAACCTATACCTCATTTGATTCGCCTTTTATTCCTCTATAATTTTACCTGTTCATATTTGACTTTTAATTGAAATATTCTAGTGTTCACGTCAATTTAAAAACATAACTTCAAATTGAGGATGCAAAAAGAAAGTCCGCAACAAGAAATTCACATAAAACCAGCTTAAATTATCGCCCCTGAATCAGTTTTAAATATCCACCAGCAGGCAACAAAGCATCTCTAATCGTAATTGTTGTTGTTCCAAGTTATAAAACGTAACATTTAGTCCACATGCCAATACTTTCTCTTTGTGATCGTCAGGTGCTTATTAATCTCCACTGTTTTGGTTTATCCAATCGAGAAATCGTCCGCATATTGAAATGTGATGAGAAAACGGTACGAAAGACTGTGCAAAAGCATTAAAAACACCGGCAGTGTTCAGGATTCCCCTAAATCTGGTCGTAATAGAGTTACTTCTGACAAGGAAGACAATGCTATCAAGATCCGCAGCCTAAGAAACAGATTTGAAACAACTTCCCAAGTCCAACAACAGTGCAATGTTGTTAAAAAGTGCTCTCTTTCTACTCTCAAGAACAGATTAAAGGAATTTAATTTGCGAGGACATGCTGCAAGACGCAAGCCAATGATTTTTGTAAACAGTTGACAAACAGATAAAAATCCGATGGCCCTACATACCAATTTTTCAATTTTGACCCAATGGGCAACCCTTTTTTTCCGGACGAAAACCAATTAACAAGTTTTCCACATGTCTGAATAACTTATATACCAAATTTTCAATCTGTAGATTAAAAATTCGTTGAGTATATAGGTTGAGAATTGTCCACACACACACACACACACACACACACACACTCACTTTTATAGATATTTTAGAAGGCCGGCCAGTGTTGTCCAGTAGTAAAATACGTATAAATATTGCATTTTAATTAGTGCAAAATTCTTCTTCATTTTAAAAAGAAATACTGCAGGTATTACATTTAACGTTAAATTCCTTAATGAAGTAAAAAGAAACGGAAAGAAACTGAGACGTGAGCAAGCGAGTATTGTTTTTTTCTTAAACAGTTCACTTATTGTAGTAAAAAAAAAAATACTCGAGCTCAAATCGAAACCAAAACCTAAAGACAATGAGTCAAGTACGTTTACTATTCGTCTAGCGTGACATGCTCTTTAAATAGGTGTTTTCAAACCGACTTATACTTACCATAAGGAATCTGTAATGTGAACCATTCACACATGCACAATCGTGAAAGAGTTAGCAAATAGAGGAAAATCCGACGACTCCCCCGTACCAATTTTTATCCCTTACCAACCCTTTTCCGGACGAAAACCAATTAGAAAGTTTCACACACGTCTGAATATCCTATATACCAAATTTCAAGTGTGTACATTTAAAATTCACGAGTATATAGGTTGAGAAGTATCCTCACTCATACCTTCTCACTTTTATAGATATATAGATTTATACTTCATTAAAATTATTTACAAAAGCTAAGAAATACAAATGTGAACTACGATAAGAAATCGGACAGCATGTTCGTTTTTTTCTAAAATTTCTTGATTAGATAAAGACGCAGGTTATTGAAGTAACGTGACAGTGAATAATCTCGTCCATAAATAAATACGTTGCTACATATTAAGCACACTCTTTATGCCATCGTAACATCTTCATATCTCTAGTGAGCATCATAACCTATTTTTATCTACTACAGCCTTGGGTAAGTAAAATAAAGTGGTTATCCATAGTTGAAAACGACATAAAGGCTCCCTTGTCATTGGTTTCTATATTTGTTAGATATTGATCGGGCAACGCCGAAGGTGTGCTGGTCGACGACTATTATGATTATTCAATGCCAAAGATCTGTGTCAGCTAAAATATGTTTTAAAATAATCAAAATTTTTAGAATACATATTTATTTAAATTAATTTAGAAATGTAACTGATGTAACAATTTAGTTGGCAACTTATGAATAATGACATGTAAAAACACCAGGTGATTATCTTAGTAACGTACACTAATGACGTCATTTAGAAGGGAGATGGTCTTTTTGATATATGTGGAAATTAGTTGAGTCAGTCGGAACTAAGAGAGGGGCAGTCTACAGATCGTGATGGCTCCGAATAGAGGCGGTCAGAAATGGCGATAGTCAGAATCAGCATTGCAACTTTCCAAAAAGAAAAATACAAATCTGGAATAAAATGTTGCCAAAAATAAAACCTGAGGATCCGTTGATTCTGGAAGAATTTCCATTGCAAATTATCCCGTCAAATAAGACCAAAGATGTTCCCGATTGGGCAGATGTTAAAATTCCAAATAAGTGTTATTCGTCCTTTATGTTGTAAAGGTATTTATGTATATTCTTGTCCCATTATGAACTATATTTAAATGTACGTACGCACACAACGAACTCCAGACAGACGCTCACAATGCTGGACGGTGATAGACAAATACACTTATATACACATATACATACAATCTAACCGCTAGACGACACACGGTATATATTACAACGTTAAAGAGAATCAGTAAAAGACACACACACACACACACACACACACACACACACACACACACATATATATATATATATATATATATATATATATATATATATATATATACTAGCAAAAGTACCCGTCGTTGACTGGATTCGAAAACAGCCTACAAAAAATGGACTCTGATTTATGAAAGTATGATAGGTTATGAAAAGGAAGGGTTCTAAAGAGATAGTTTCGAATTTGGGGGTATCAAAACCAAAGCAAAATATGATGAAAGTAAAAATAAAATAGATAAACCCCATAATTTATTATACCATACCTGTTCACACTGAAACACTTATCACAATATTCTGTGGATCTATATTAAAAAACCTTTTTAAACTTTGTGACATATTTCCATTCTATGAAGGTCAGGCGCGAACGCAGACCCCACAATTTTATTATACCATCCCTATTTAAGTTAAAACATACTTATCAAAGTATTCTTATGTACAGCTCTATCAAAACACTTGTAAACGTTTTTTTTTTTTAATTTTTAAATTTTTTATTTCCATACTTTGTGGGCCAGGCACGAACGCAGACCCCACAATTTTAATGAACCACCATTCTGCCAGATCAAACATACCCATTCCTGATCCTCGATACATCTTCTATCATTATATGTAATCAGTTTTTTAAAATGGTCAACCATATAGGAGCCTATTCGTGACCACACACACACACACACACACACACACACACACACACACACACACACACACACACAGACATTCAGCTTTATATTATAGATATATATACTAATGATGGAACGATTCCAATTTTTTTCCCAATTCCGATACAATTACCGATTTCGTGTTATATTCTCGATTCTGATACAATTCCCGATTCCGATTCTTTATAAATCTCTAATTATTTAACTATAAAGTTGTTATTTTCCCCGATTTTCGTGAAAAACACATGTTAAATATGCAGATATTTTCCTAAACGTCAAAACACACTTGTGGAAGATGATCTATCGATTTTAGCTTTACTGGTAATTTAAAATCAATAAATATTTATTATTTTATCATTATTACCAGCAATGGAAAATTTTACTTTAAACAAAATCAAATAAAAAAAGATAATTAAAAAAATCGTTTTGGCATCAGAAAATAAGCATTAATTTTTCTGATTCCAATACCGATTCCAATGCCCCCAAATCTTCTGATTTTTCTAATTCCCAATTCCAATTTCGCTTAATCGTCCCAACACTAATATATATACCCACCGGCTATATAACACACTGATATGTAGCAGAGGGTGCTACTCCTTTCCCAGGATTACTTAGCTTTGAGTGTTAACTTACAATGCTGAGTATCGGAAAATGGAATGTAAAAATTGCTCATCCAAGCAAGGAAACCAGATTTGATAATAGTAAACATGAAGGAAAAAATAACTGCCAAATTATAAATTTCATCATCTCAGCAGATCATAGGGTGAGGATCAAAAAGGTAGAAAAATGAAGTAAATATGACATTTGCCAGAGAACTGAAAAGAATGAAAAAAAAAGGTTTGTTCAATCTTGACAACTAGCAAATTCTAGCATTGCTACAAATATAATTTGCTGATTTCTTTATGTCCTCTTATGAGAAGAATAACGAGAATAGCATTCTTTGAAACTTTTTTAATTTTCTTTCTCTTATAATAAACTCTACTCTCTATTGCGTATTGAGCCTTTTAAATTCGGTTGGGATTAAATTTTCTATATATAAATACTGTTTTTTATATTAGTTTGAAGTTTACCATTGCGTATATCAGGTAAACACTACAGCCCTTTGTTTTCATTAATATATATATATATATATATATATATATATATATATATATATATATATATATATATATATATATATATAGAGAGAGAGAGAGAGAGAGAGAGAGAGAGAGAGAGAGAGAGAGGGGGAGGGATTTATTTAAACTATACATTAAAGAATTTCAATTTAATACAATTTTTTTCTAGAAGTTGCGGTGACTCACTGTCCAGAAATATTTTCACGTTTTACTATGCAATATGTCGTCTGGCAAGAAAATGCTAGTTTTAGTACTTATTGGAAAACACGAAAACTGAAAACATTTTTTCAGCTCCACTACTTGATTTGGATTTCTTTTATGATCAAGTTTAGAGATAAGAAAAAAGAATGAGTTTGTTTGTTTGTTTGTTTGTTTGTTTCAGTGTTTGTTCACTATGGTGATGAAAACCACCACACCTAATGCTGTTTGTGAATAAACAAATAATCTAATGGTTTACATAAACGTTAAAACATGATATATTACTCACAGGACCCATGGAAATTCAACAAAATGAGAAATACATGAAATCAAAAAATATATTTTGATAAAGTTGATATTTTTCTGAATCATGCAAAAAAAAACTAGTTTTTTTTTTCTTTTTTGAGGACAGAAAATCCAATAACACATGACAAATATGAGTTTTTTAATAGAACATCAAATATCCAAATTAAATAATAACCAACATAAGAATAGTAATCCGAATAATCCAAATAACTCAATTAATCTGCACTCTGTTCAATTGTTAGCAAACTTTAATTTTGACATTTTGAACTTGTGAGTAACTGAGCAATTATTAACTAGCAGGACCCGTGGAAATTCCACAGAATGAGAAATTTAAAGCTAATAATTTTTCTAGATAATGCAAAAATTTGCTTTTTTTTTAGACAGAAAATGCAATAACATATAGCAAATATGAGCTTATTAACATTTCTATGAAAATAGTGTCCACTGTATTTTAGATATACTAATGAACCAAATGAGATAAATCAATAAGTATTAATAAATACTCAGAAAGGTCACTCTCATATTCTTGTCCAGAGTTGCTAGATTGGACATTTTTAGCTAAATTTCACGGATTTGGCCTTTTTTAATCAGTTTGGCTTTCAAAATTGTATTTAGCTTTTTGCAAAGCATAACATACGGACTAACTCAGGAAGGAACAAGCAGAATATTATTGTAAGTGACGTCCCTAAATGAATATTGAACCTTTTTCCTTCTTCTTCTTCTTCTTCTTCTTCTTCTTCTTCTTCTTCTTCTTCTTCTTTATTTAATATGTCTTTTCCACAGTTGATGTGGGTTGCATACTGGTCATTAAAATGCTTTATATCACCAATCCTCCGGACTGCATTAAGCAATTTTTAAATTAAGCTGTAGTGGAGTATGTTATCATAATACCAATAACATGGTACAACAATAACAAATGAAATTTGCATAATTAATTTGGTTTGTATTTGTCAGCATAAATGTTATTTAGATAACTTTATGTGCTATCTATATTATACTAGCACGGCGGTGCCCGGCAGTGCCCAGGTGTTTGGAGGTGTGTGTTAAGCAAAAAAAAAAAAAACGTGGTAGTAAGCAGGCAGGCTCGAACCCATGACACGAATGTGGAAAAGAAAGTGAAAGAAAATCTGATGTCTTACCGCTACTCCTTGACGCAGCTGGATGTCTAAAGCATTCAAATTTAATGTAATCAATGCAGAAATGGCGTTGCTTTTAAACCTCCCACAAAAGCAAATTAGACACAAAGTCGTTTTTAATAAGGGGGGATAACCTGCTTCCTCCAGAAGGGGGCACTCTGGCAGTATCCAAATAAATAGTAATTGTCTCAGTATAGAGGGTTTCCTTCTACACTGACCAAGGACCAATTACAGAACAGATACTGCTCAGTCTGAAGGCCAGGCAGTTGCATTCCAATAATTTCGCTTTATTTATACTAAAAAAGTCAGACAAACACTGGAGACGACAGCACGGTGAGAATTTTGTTTAACTCGATCAAAAAAAGATAGAGACAATGTCTGTTTGCGAATGCGATATATTGGGAATTATGTGAATTATGCGAGATCTGGGAAGTATGCAAAATATAACCGACGCGGGAACCCTGATGCAAAAAGCCTTTTTTGGACATACACAATCGCTCGCGCCCATTTTGCCCTTTATATAATAGATTTCTCTTTGTCTGTCTGTTCCACTTTCTGGGGCAATCTGGATGAAATTTTGCATAAACCTTTAGATAGACCTTTGTTATAAGGGGCATTGAACTAAGTATTATGGAACTTTTCTATGATAAGGTGCAGCGAATTAAGCATTATGGTGTCCATTCGATACACAGTTAGGGATTAACAGAGATTGATCACAATACATTTACCCTACAAGTTTTCTCTGAAAACTACTGGGACAATCTGGTTCAAATTTTGTATTGAACTTTGCTATGATAAGGTACAGTGAATTAAGCATTATGGTATCCATCCATTACACAGTTTGGAAGTAAGAGGTATTAATAAGGATTAGTATTTAATGCTAAACTAGAAATAGAAAATTTAATCATATTCAAGTAATCAATTCAACATAAAGCACTCATTCTATGTCAACGGGTTATAATTTTGACCTGAATTTAACAAAGTCTATTATTATCATAATAACAATAACACGGTACAACAATAACAAATCAAATTTGACAAATTAATTTAGTTTGATTTGTCAGTTTAAATGCTACTTGGCTAACTTTACGTTTATAAATGAATGAAAAACTAGTGTCTCTAGATATTTAATAATTATTATAGTAAATAATTATGTGGGTGCTTTTAAGAAACTCGTTTCTCATCGTTGAGCACTTTTCAGTTGAAATAAAGTCAGTTCCTTTCAGCTCGCATGTGCAGATCATCATATAATGATTAGATCATTCTGACAGACGTTAAAAGCATTTAAAAATAAATGTTTAAATTTCAACGATATTTCTTGCGGTTAACTGTGGCCGAATGGATTTGGTCCTTGCTAATGGAGTCAGAGATGGTTTCATTGCCTGATTCAAATCTCTTGACCGGCATTAATCATGACACCCTGCACTGATGATTCCCGAAAGGATGAAATACTAGTCTGTAGGTATTTAATAATTATTATTATAGTAAATAATTATGTCAGTCCCTTTAAGAAACTCGTTTCTTATCGTTGAACAATTTTCAGTCAGTCACTTTAGCTTGCATGCGCAGATCATCATATAATGATTAGATTATTCTAAAAGACGTTAAAAGCATTTAAAAATAAATATTTAAATTTCAACAATATTTCTCGCAATTGACGGATTTGGTCTTTGCTAATGGATTCAGAGATGGCTTCATTGCCTGGTTCGAATCTCTTGACTGGCGTTAATCGTGACACCCTGCATTGATGATTCCCGAAAAGAAGGAAACACTAGTGTCTGTAGGTATTTAATAATTATAATAGTAAATAATTATATATATATATATATATATATATATATATATATATTAATGAATATTATCAATTGCATAAAAGGTATGCCATTGCCCATGGACATGCATGTTACCAGTTCTTAGTCGTCATGGGTTATGATCGAACTCCTGACATCAGCACTTAGTCTGGTATTGTACAAAGGAGGTACGACGAATCACTTGAATGCACGGTTTTTTATCACTTTTAAATTTAAGATTTGTTGGCGTTTTTTAGTGATATTAACAACTTCGAATCGCTGTTATTTTTCCCCACTCTTTTAACGGTTTTTTCAAGAACTATAAGCTCTTTTTATTATTCATATATGAATGAATCGCCCCTTATTGTTTATGAAACGTAGTTATTTATTTATTTTTATTATTATAAAATATTATTACGTGCATAAAAGGCATACCCACGGACATGTATGATTCTTGCTTTCAGCCGTCATCGGCATGAGTTAGGATCGAACTCATGACACCAGCATTAAAAAACGCCAACAACAAATTTTAAATTTAAAAGCGAAAAAAGAAAAAAACGCGTATTCAAGTAATGATTAATCGTACCTCATTTGTACAATATCATATTACGAATGCTGGTGTCATGAGTTCGATCCTAATCCATGCTGCTGAAAGCTGGAGATGCATGTCCAGGAGTATACCTTTTATGCACGTAATAATATTTAATAATAAAAATAAATAAATACGTCCGATCTATATACATGTATGTACATCATAATTCTATTAAATCATAGCTTTGTGATTTCTTTGTATCGCCAGAAAAGTATTACTAGATATATTTAAGGCCTCTTGCAGGTATGGCACAATGATCTTTTCATGAAAATTAAATCATACGGTATTACTGGATGAATATTTAACAAGTCTTTCTTAAATAAAAGAAAAATCCAGGTTGTCTATGATGGTCCTGCGTCAAATCAACATGATATAAATGCGGGTGTACCTCAGGGGTCGATCCTTGAATCTTTATTATTCCTCTTATTCATAAATAACCTACCTGATAAAATTGTCTCCGTGATGAGTATATTTGCTGATGACACAACATTCTATAGGAAGGTGGGCTCTCTCTACAGTCCTAAAAAGTTACTTATGCTTGAACGTATCCTTTACCTCTACAAGCCACCATTCGCCCATGTATGGAGTATTGTTGTCACATTTGGGCTGGTACATCTTCTACTAGTCTCTCACTCTTGGACAGGGTTCAGAAGAGATTCGTCAACCTAATAGGTCCCAAACTGTCAGCAAGGCTTCCTCTCTCCCATCGACGAAATGTTGCATCCCTCTGCCTGTTCTACAAGTATTTTAATGGTATATGCGCCAACGAACTACAAGCCCTTGTATTCCCTCAACGTAAATACTCCTGACAAACCTGGCAAAATCCCACCCCTACACAGCAGAGAATCCCAGATGCCAGAAAGCTTTCTACTCTAATAGTTTCTTCCACAGAACTGCTCGACTTTGGAATTCCCTTTCGGGTTTCTGCTTCCCCGATTGTACTGACATGCAGAAGTTTAAGCGTAATGTTAATAGACATCTTGCTGCTCAACTGTCATTATAGTATCCCTGCAACTTATGTCCCAGATAGTAGCCCCCCCCCCTACGTCAAAGAGGCACCGTGCCTTGTTTCGGGGTGAAAATGCAATAAAAAAAATGAGGGAAAACAAATGAAATGGCTGAAACATTAAAGAGAGAGAAAGAAAGAAACAATCAAAAAATAATATTTAAAAAGAGGACAGTACAAAGGATTTTTTAGCTGTGGATAATAAAAATGAATACATTGAATTGTTTTTGAAATAGGAGACAGTTCTCTTTTCATTTTACAAAATAGAAAAAAAATCATGTGACATTTCTCTGTTGAAACTACCCACTCCTCTTCTACTAAGCCTAGTCTCTTCACCAAGAATTCTACCACCGTCGTTTTTCTTCTCTCTCTCTCCTATATATATATATATATATATTAGATCTTATATGGGTCACAATTTCCATCATTAATAAGCTTCAAAGAAAAAGAGAAGCAAAATATCAATAAACATAAACTCACGCGCACACAATAAAGATAAATCTAAACAAGTACTAAAATTGGATTTTTTTTCTGTTCCTTTTTATTCTTATAGTAACATAGTGCGCATAAGCGTGTGAGAAAATCAGCAGCAGCCATAGGATAGCTGGCTAGAAAAAATATTAGCAGCTGCTGTCTAAGCAAATATGCAAATTAAGCAAGTGTGTACGTGTTGACGTCACGGGAAATAGAAGGAGAGAAAAAGAAGGCGAAAAAAGGACAACACGTGGTCGAGCAAGAGAAGAAAAATGTGCGCTGGGCGAGAAAGCGCTGGTTAAGGCCGGCGTCAGGTGGTGGAGAAAGAGACTTTTAAAAAGCACATGCTATATGGCACAGCGTTGTAAAATACATGTGTATACAAAAAGACTTTGGGAAGATAATGAAATACGTTGTTTTGAAAGAAACACAAATAAATGTATTTTATCTGCACTAAAAAAACAAAAAAAACGAGTTGAATTTTTTTTTTTTTAATTTTTATCTAGTTATTCCTTTGCAACGTTACCAGACAATGTGCCAGTCCGAGAGGTTTGAAATGTAACGACACAGTTGAAAAGTAACAGCCACGTTACGATGCCTCTTCTTTTTTTTATTTCATCCGAATGGGTCAGAGGAGATTGCAAACTGCATTGTTATGATGACTGAACTCATGCATTCATGACCTGAAAGTATCATTTCTTTGTTGCTAATATTCACGGTGTGAGACTCTAAGTAAGTAACTTTTGTCGTAGACATGCATCAAAAGCAGAGATACGTAACTGAATTCCTCCATGAAGGAAAAAATTGAACCAACCAAGATTCACCGGCGCCTGATGAACGTTTACAAAACCAATGCAGTTGATGTCAGCATAGTTAGCGGATGAGTTCGTCGATTTTAGAGTGGCGACAGAGATGTGAGTGACAAAGTGCGTTCTGAACGTCCATGTATAGCCACCACCCCATGGCTGGAAAAAGTGTATTGAGAATGGTGGTGGCTATGTAAAAAATATATTCTAGAACACAAAAAGTCACTGGTTTCAATGATACCGCTCCCGTCTTCGTAGCTCTTCAACATTTATTTTTAAGTTAAAAAATAGGATGCATTATTTTTGGAACGACCCTCGTAGAAAGCAGGGTTTTTTTTTTCTGTTGAACATTAACTGTTTTCGTCATTCTATGTAATTTAAGGAACCTGAGTGAATTGGTATTGTCAACTAATACATTATGATTTTTAGCATCTCCCCCCCCCCACACACGTGTAATTTCTCTGAGAGATGACGGTGGCTAAGTGATTTATGATACAGTCTGACAACCTGGGTGTGCCCAGTTCGTTCTACAGAAACACTTTCATTTAGAGTGTTGGTAACCTTTAGCTTGTATCTGAAGTCTTTTTAGAAGGGATTCTAACAAGAAAGATATCTGGGAAATAAATGACAATGATGAACTTATAGCACTTGTGCCTCTTTGACTTACATACTCCCGACAAGCAGCAAAATCATACCTCTTCACTGTTGATATCCTTAGATGCACAAAAGCCAAAACATTTTGTTTCTTTTCTCAGACTGCTAGACTTTGGAATTCCCTCTGGGTCTCTTGCTTCTATGGATGTACTAACCTGCTGAACTTTAAATGTAATGTGAACAGACATTTCACTGCTCAACTCCCTACATAGCATTCATGTAGATATGGCCAGTAGCCCCTTACCCTTCAAGTGCCAATATGCCTTGTTTAGGGTGAAAAAGAGTTTTTAAAAAAAAAGTAGAATCATCTGATTCATTTAAAAATGAATTATTTTGATTTCTTTACACACGCATGAAACAATATATTATGTATCCAAATTTTTTAATAGGGACATTACTGTATCCTTGAGAAGAAAAAGCCTCCTATAGAGTTACATGATAATCAAATGGATATGAAATAAGTTTCGGTACTATACGACAATTGCATTCAAAATGACTTCGGAAATCTGAGACAGAAAATAAAATTCTAAATAAGCGGATTGGATAAATGTGTCACATGACCTAGATCACAACTAGGTCTGCTAAAAGAGGTCAGATGACCAATTCAAAATAAAAAGTAATCGAGTGTTTATTAACCCAACTTTAATCTAGAGTCTATTAACTAGCTGTAAGTACTCCCCAAATCCAGGAGTACTCGAGTGGTTGTGTTGTGGATTGGTAAGGACCCGGAAGAAAAACACAAACTGATATTTACTGGAAAGGAAATATATTGAAAAGGAAAGACAGATACAACAAATAAAGAGAGTGATTATACCTCAGTGACTGACTGCCAAGTGTGCATAACTTGTTTGCACTGCCGAGAAGTATATTCTTTCAGTCTTTATAGTTAGAGGAAGAGTTTATTGTTATCCGTAGGTGGGCACCACAACAATTTCATAATAATGTTATTTAAAGCCAGACAAGCTTTTCATTAGAACTACTCCTCTGGTTCCGCACAAATCAAGTCCTATTTGATACGATCCACCAATCAATGACACATACTGTTACATAGTATAAATAACAAAAAGCATTCATCCAATGTTGTCATCATAACTCTGTCTCTTAGAGAAATAAGGATTCATTTTTGTTCACCTGTGTTCTGCTGCAACACAAGGCACCCACATTTGGCACATTAAAACTGTGTGTAACTTTATAAACGCGTGAACTCAATGATTCTGACTTTTTGAGATGAGGATTGCTTATTCGACAGAAACATTCTCGAGTTCGACAAGATACACCTAAAGAAGGTCGGAAGTTATATCGACCAAAACGTTGTGAAAATGATACTCAAGATAGGAACAAGAGTCTGAAGAATCCAAATGATACGCATAAGTTTGCAAAGACCCATGGCGCATTGATGAGAGTACTTGGGAAATCAATTGTAAAAGTTATTTTCTCTTGAAGGTTGAAGGTTCAATTCTTAGTGTGGGCGACTGAAGAATACAATTGCGATTACTTAGGACCTCCATCCAGTCATGGCTGACAGAATGAGATTGTGCTACCCCCATGAAGTAAATAAAGGGTTCCATTCGTAATTTGGTCGAGATTCCAGAGTTCAACAAGACATGTAATGTTACCCAACACGTTGTAGCCTCAGTCGCAAAGTAGACAAAGAATAGAAAAGAACTTCAACTCACTTTTTCAACAACGAAATTTATTTCCTCATTCTCCTGCCATGCATGATTTCTCGTTACAGCCGTAATGACACCCATGTCTCTAATATGATTATGCTCTGGAACGTCATCCACATCTCTCACATGATCGTCTTCTGGAACGTGAACTCTCTTTTTATAGTATTTTTTTCCTTACAGTAATGTCATTTCATTCACGGCTTGGTATTTGTATATAGCCGTCCGCACTATGTTACAGATACACCTGAAGAAGGTTGGAGGTTATATCGACCGAAACGTTGTGAAAATGAGACTCAAGATGAGAACAGTAATTTGAAGAATCCATAACTCATAACCTTGTCGAAAAGATAGAACACATGATTTTTTATTTATTTATTTTTTTTTTCGGTTCACAAATTTATTGATGTTATATTTCTCTGTCCAGGATATTGCAGAACCGTACTTGTCAGACGCCTAATATTAAAGAACCTTCAATCGCTTTCCTTCCAATAATGGATGTTGGAACAAAGGGAAATATAGATTTAAAAAAAAAACACCACACACCTAACAAGCATATCAGTGAAAAAGTGAAACTTAAAAAATTTACAACATACAAATCATTTTCGTGTACAATTTGGAGATGTTTTTTTTTTTAGCAAGATACCGAGAAAAGTCATCAAAATCAACTGACCAAGAACAATTAAACAAATAACCCTGCAACTGCTTTAAAGCAAAACCATGGAGTAATATTATATTCAAAAGATGACTGTTATGGTTTGCCCACTTAATGGGACGTCCATCAGAAACATCTGCACGTTAAACATTCCAAACCTCCCAGAAGATTCCCAGGACAACAAAAGATAACATGGTTCGATCAAGTTATAAAAGATTTTTTTTTTTTTTTTTTTTTTGCATTTTTATTCCAAAAAGGCACAGTACCACTTTGGTGTAGAAGGCTACTATCTGAAACATAATTGCAAGGATACTGTGTAGGGAGTTGAGCAGCAAGATGTCTGCTTACATTACACTTGACCTTCTGCATGTCAGTAAAGTCAGGGAAGTAGGAACTCGGAAGGGAATTCCAAAGGCTAGAAGTTCTGGGGAAGAAACTATTTGAGTAGAAAGTTTGCCGGGTTTGTCAGGAGTATTTACGTCGAGGGAGTACAAGGGCTTGTAGTTCGTCAGAGCATCTACCATTAAAATACTTGTAAAACAGATATCGGTAATAGTCAACTAATGTACTTCCTAACTTCCGGTGTATCTACTACCGGAAGCGGTGACAAGACAAATCAGATCCTTCGCTTTTTTCTCTCACGCCTATACCTCTTCCGTGCATGTACTCATTTTTTGTTACATTTTTCTGATCGTTCTTTTTTATTATTACTTAATAATCATTGAAAAGTTTTTTCTGTCTTATTTTAATTAATAATTATTGAAATTATTTTTTTGTTGTTGTTGTTTAAGAATTATTGAAAACACTTTTTGCGCTTTTTTGAAGAGAATTATTGAAAACATGTTTAAAATTTTAATTAAAAATTATTGAAATTAGTTTTATTTTTATTAAAGTATTATTGAAAACACGTTTAAAAATCTTTTTAAATAATGAACTATTTAGTGCATGAAGCAATACCAACCACAAAACTGCTAATTTTTTTTTTATCAAAAGTGCAAATAAAGACTAATTGTGTTATTTTTATCATTTTATAATTTTGTTAACTTTAATTGCATATTTTTCAATAATGTCTTTTTCTTAAATACTAAATAAAAATAAAAATGAAGGAACTGATTTGCCTTGCCACCGCTTTTGGTAGCAGACACGCCGGAAGTTAGGAAGTACGTCAGCTGACTATAATCAAGATGTCAAATCTATCTGCTGTGGTGGGGTCCACCTTACGGATAATAATGAACTCTTCCACTTACTATAAAGACCGGGAGACTATGTCTTTCGAGGTCTTGGCAGTCGATCTGACGTATAACTATTCTCTTTATTTGGTTTACTTGCTTTTCTTTTCAATGCATTTCATTTCCACTAAATACCGACCTGTATCATTGTTCTGGACCTTTACCGGCCCACCACATTATCAAGGACAAATACGTCACTATCTCACACAATCTAATAAAATAAACACCTACTTTTTCTTACGAATTTTACACAAAACAACACAATTGTGTTATTATTGGTTGATAATGAAAGACTATTTCTATGCTATGTTTCTGTATAACCCTTTAACATTACACTCCTAACATCGCAAAACAAATTGTTGGACATTCTCTTGAAAAATGTGAGCATTATTCTCTTTCATATAAAAGTGTCCTGCTTTTCTTTTTTATATTGTGGGTTTAACAAAGACCTCTGAAAGGGAACGTGCTCTAGGTGAGTGCATGCTTTTGTTAGAGTGAAGAAGAGAAGAGGGGGGCTCATTTTTAGCTTGAATGGGGTGTTAAAAAGCAAGTTTTAGTACTGTACACTCTACGTTTCAAAATTTAAAAAAAAAAAAACTTATTTTAAACAATAAAAAAAGAGAGAAGTGAAAGGTAAATTATTGGAATTTTATAACCATGTAGAAGGGAGAAAGAGAGAGGCGGAGGAAGATCACTTATGCATGAAAATTAGACATAAAAACTCTTTAATATTGTGGGTTTTACAATATCTGCCTTTTATAATAACGTTTGCTGATAGATTTTTTAGCTTGATAATCTTTGTTGGGTAATTTCAAACGAAAGTTGTTTTATTTTTTTTTTTTATAAAATGAATTTGATATATATACAAACTGACTCGATTCGCCGTTGCCCGGGAGTATCTCGCTATCAGATTTTATTTACCAAAATATTATTATTTATAAATCTATCTTGTTTGTTCGTTTTTGGATTTTGTAGCTTGGCAACCGTTGTTGGGTCATTTCTTGCAAAAGTTGTAGTTTTATTTGTTTATTTTTTAATAAAATAATTTTAAAGTTTGTTTATATTTACCGTCGAGAACTTTTATTGTGTAAACAAAAGGAATTTCTCTATTCTTTGACTCTCTTACAAATATTATAAACATTTGCTATTTTGTTTCATTTTATTAAATTATAATGTAACTCTCCTGATGAATGTTAGATAAAGAATATTCTCAGAAAACTACTTACTGCAATAAATCTTCTTTTATTGTACATATAGTCGTAGAAAAATTTTTTTAATTAATAAAAACTATTTAAACTGTTGTTTTACTGTAATGATGCAAGTGCCAGTAATTGCAAACGCCTCAATCCTGAGTATGCACTTTTTCTTTTCCAGTTCTACATAAAATACAAATTTAATAATTACGAATTGTGTTTACTTATAAATTTTTTCCATTTTTAATATCATATTTTTTTAATCAAAATATAAGATTTAAAAAAATAAATAAATAAATAAATAAAAACTTAAAATTTCAATGTCAACACAAGTCACATGCCTCAACTCAAATAATGTAAGAAAGACAGTTCCTATTTAAGTTAAATTAGGGATTATCTCCCCTACATAAACATTTTTATATTTATATTTGGTTTTCAAAAAACTGATCATTAAAAATCATTTAAGATAATTCGTGCATGCTTATGCAATAGTGATACTATTTGTGAGCTTTGTTTATGTCTGTTGGTTCATTAAATTCAAATAATATTTTTGTTTATTTTTACTAGCAGGGAGACCCAATGTTGCCAAGGATTGAATGAGGATCAATAAATGTTCCATATTTCCAATACTTTTATTGTCACTGAAATCGGTGAAATCACCTATTTTTCAATCAAATCAATTAATTGCCTGCTCTAGTCTGTGACTCACCAGGATGCAATGGGAGGAAGCTTCACATGCCTTCCAACAGTGAATTAGTTCACAATATATTGTAATCAACATTGCACTGTAAAGAACCTATAATTGATTTTATAAAATAATTTTTATATAATGGTTTGAATTAAAATTTAAAATACAAAAGTAGAGTGTCATGGTTCACTTGTGCTCTAAACACAAACATTCATTTCGAACACACCCTATCTTATCAAATAACATACTGTTAATTTTATACGCTGGGCCTTTCTACTTGTGCGTTGATAAAACTTTTCAAATGCATATGTAATGTTAGGCTGTATAAAAGTGTTAATTTTGGTCAAAATCGGGCTGTTCTTTCTTTAAATCAGATATTTTTATTATCAATTTTCGATACTTATCAGATGCATTACAATACAAATCCTATGAACACCCCCTGATACATAAAGTACATTTGTGTAAAATTAAAATTAAATCTGTTTAGCCGTTTCGGAGTCAATACAGAACGCACTCACGCACACACACACACACACACACACACACACACACACACAGAGAGTGTCTTTATATATAACTAGAAATAACAACATTATAATTACTGTACCATGTATCTTATTTGATCATAAAGGGGGTATATTTACTACCGCTCGTAATAACCAACCTGTTTCATGTGAATAAAAAAAATGTTTTTCCCACACTTTGAACATATCTTCTCCTTCTCCTGTGTCTGATATTTATTACCTGACCTACATCTTAATCTGTTCTTCCCGCCAAAAGAAAAAAAACAACCAACTATATATATATATATATATATATATATATATATATATATATATATATATATAGTGGCCTGGCGAAGCCACAGGGGAGACAACCAAACAAAACAGAAACCTTAAGCAAAATTCATCCCAAAGCAGCAAAACTAAAGCTGGCTTGCCAGGACACTATATATACAAATGCAGGCAAATTTAGGCATATTTTATTGGTTTGAAAATATGGGTTCTTTTTTTACCAATTGTAATAAAAATTTAATCATTTAATATATAGATATTCCACTTTGGTGGGAGGCAATTTTATAAGTTCCAAATCTCAGCGACCATTGATCAGAATTTAACAAATGAAAGCTTGTTGAAAAGGTAATGGCCTGAATTGTGTAGTGGGCTATGTGACATTTGCCGTTAAGGTCGCACATTAAGGGAATCATGCATAATCCAGAGCCCATTTTTTGACATTTTTTTTACAGCCATAAAATGTTTCAATCATGATCATTTGTTTTCCTAGTTTTGCATATGAATTACAAAATATCTGATAATTCCCCAAAACCTCTAGCCTTGATGTAGGGGAGACTAAAACTTGTTGTTTTCTCGTCTAGACAATGTCTAATTATCAAGGAAAACATGACGTGAAGTAAAAAAAAGCAGACAATTTTAACTATAATCAAATAGAACATCAAATTTTCAAACTTTTATATGACCAATGCAAAAAATAGTCTTCCAAATAATCGAAATAATCTGCATTCTGTTCAATTGTTAGTAAAGTTTAATTTTGACATTGTGAAACTATAAGTAATCAAGCAATTATTTTATACTAGAAGGTCGCCCCGGCGTTGCCTGGTCATAAAATACACATAAATATTATATTTTAATTCATACAGAAATGTACTTCATGTAAGTAAAAAAAAAATACTCGAGCTCAGATCAAAACAAAAACCTAAAGATAGTGAGTCAAGTACGATAACCATTAGGTCAGCTTGGCACGACTTTTAAAAAGTGTTCTTAATATAACAAATTTGTCATTTGAACGAATCACGCATGCACATTCATAAAACAGCAAGCAGATAAAAATCCGATGAGCCCCACGTACCAATTTTCGATTTTGAACCCTTAGCTGCCACTTTTTCCGGATGAAAATCGATTAAAAAGTTTTACACATATCTGAATACACTATATACCAAATTTCAAGTGGACCAAAAATTCGTTGAGTATATAGGTTGAGAAGTGTCCTTACACGCACATACACACATACATTCTCACTTTTATAGATATATAGATGACAGATAAGGCCAAAAAGAAAGAGATCAAAATGGATGAATAAGAGTGATGAGGTCAAAATTTAAATGATCTATCTTGCACTTATAATTTCATTTGACACTTCTTGACACTTCTAATTTCATTTGTAAAAACAAGATACTGCTGAATCACTACCAAAATTAAAGAAAATAAGAAAATAGAACACACACACACACACACACACACACACACACACACACACACACACACACACACACCTACATTCCTAACTCTAACCCTCAGGATGTCAATTTCGTCCCCTCCCTTCTTTCCTATTAGCTCGGCTCTAAACTATTTTAGTTTTAATTAGTTTTGCCTCAAAGATATAAAAAAATAACAACCTAAAGTGCTGAGTCTTTTTCAAGCAATTACTTTATAAGGTGAGTCTTACATACTTTTAGGAAAAAAAAGAAAAAAAAAACGATTGGTCATCACTAATAATTCTATAATCTGTGGCATAGTTCCTGGTCTAGGTAAAGCCATTTTGAACGACGATATATCTTAGGTTATTACCAAGAACTATGCTGACAATTAATATAAATTGTCTATATAAAAGTTATGTTATGGTTAAGGCATAAAATGAAGCATATGAAACGGACGTTGTAAATGAAAAATCAAGGCAAATATGATTAAATAACCAAATATTTATATAACTATAAGTTTACAAAAAGATAAGTCATTTTTAGTCAGAAATGTTCCGTTTCTGAATTTTTGAGATGAGGATTGGCTATTCAGATTATTTGGATTCTTCGGACTACTGTTCTCATCTTGAGCATCATTTTCACAACGTTTCAGTTGATGCAACCTCCGATCTTCTTCAGGTGTATCTTGGTGAACTCGGGAATATTTCTGTCGAACTTGGAAATTTGGACAGAATTTCAACTAGAATCCTTTATTTACTTCATGGGGGTAGCATGCTCTCGTTCCTTCAGCTATGCATGGATAGAGGTGCTAGGTAATTCGCAATTCTATTTTTCGGTTACCTATACTGAGAATTGAATCTTCAACCTCCAGGAAAAATATATTTTATTGATTTATCTAACTACTCTAACCATTGTAAATAAAGGGTTCCATTTGAAATTCAGTCCAAATTCCCAAGTTCGACAGAAACATTCCTGTGTTCAACAAGATACACCTGAAGAAGATCGGAATTGCATCAACTGAAACGTTGTGAAAATGACGCTCAAAATGAGAACAGTCGGTCCGAAGAATCCAAATAATACGAATAACCAATCCTCATCTCAAAAATTCAGGAACCGAACATTTTTGACTAAAAATGACTTATCTTATAGTTATACAAATATTTTGTTATTTAAGATGAGAACAGTCGTCTGAAGAATTCAAATAATCAGAAATGTTCATTTGGGAAAGTTTATGCAAAGTCGTGTTGAGGTAGCACCTATTTACAATGCCTCCCCACGGGACAGAGTTAGACACCAGGGTCGTTTTTTAACGTGGAGAAAAGGTACCAAAATAAAAATTGTCTCAGTCGTGAAGGATTTCTCCTCCACTGAAAGAGAACGAGAAATGGAAGTGCAGCATCTGAAGAACAGATGGTATTTATTTGCTCCCCCACCGAGCAAATTAGGCACAAGGCCGATTTTTAATGTGAGGAGTGAAGGGAGGGGGAAGGGGAAAATGGGGACCAGCTCCCAAGAGGTGGGAAATGGGAGCTGGTTAAAGGTCAGGCATGTGGAGTTGCCCCCACATCTGGTCTTTGCTAGTGATAGCTAGTCATAGCTAATCATAGCTTGCAGTATCTGCCGGAACAGATGGTATTTATTTGCTCCCCCACCGAGCAAATTAGGCACAAGGCCGATTTTTAATGTGAGGAGTGAAGGGGAAATGGGGGCCAACTCCCCGGGGAGTAGGGGAGCTGGATAGTGACAATTGGTATGAAGGGTTGCCCCTACATTGACCAAGGTCTTATATGCGGGGTAGCCCCCACATATGGTCTTTGCTTGCAGTATCTGCCGGAACAGATGGTATTTATTTGCTCCCCCACCGAGCAAATTAGGCACAAGGCCGATTTTTAATGTGAGGAGTGAAGGGGAAATGGGAGCCAACTCCCCGGGGAGTAGGGGAGCTGGATAGTGACAATTGGTATGAAGGGTTGCCCCTACATTGACCAAGGTCTTATATGCGGGGTAGCCCCCACATATGGTCTTTGCTTGCAGTATCTGCCGGAACAGATGGTATTTATTTGCTCCCCCACCGAGCAAATTAGGCACAAGGCCAATTTTTAATGTGAGGAGTGAAGGGAGGGGGAAGGGAAAGGGGGAGACCAGCTCCCGACAGGTGGGAAATGGGAGCTGGTTAAAGGTCAGGCATGTGGGGTTGCCCCCACATCTGGTCTTTGCTAGTCATAGCTAGTCATAGCTTGCAGCATCTGCCGGAACAGATGGTATTTATTTGCTCCCCCACCGAGCAAATTAGGCACAAGGCCGATTTTTAATGTGAGGAGTGAAGGGAGGGGGAAGGGGAAAAGGGGACCAGCTCCCGAGAGGTGGGAAATGGGAGCTGGTTAAAGGTCAGGCATGTGGGGTTGCCCCCACATCTGGTCTTTGCTAGTCATAGCTAGTCATAGCTTGCAGTATCTGCCGGAACAGATGGTGTTTATTTGCTCCCCCACTGAGCAAATTAGGCACAAGGCCGTTTTTAATGTGAGGTAAAAACCAGCTCCCCTAAAAGTAGGCAAAAAGGGGGCACTCTGGTTACCAAAAATAATAATTGTCCCAGTATAGAGGGTTTCCCCTCCATTGACTGGTACAAATTATCTTAAGTGCAGCATCTGCCGGAACAGATGGTATTTATTTGCTCCCCCACCGAGCAAATTAGGCACAAGGCCGATTTTTAATGTGAGGAGTGAAGGGAGGGGGAAGGGAAAAAGGGGACCAGCTCCCGAGAGGTGGGAAATGGGAGCTGGTTAAAGGTCAGGCATGTGGGGTTGCCCCCACATCTGGTCTTTGCTAGTCATAGCTAGTCCTAGCTAGTCATAGCTTGCAGTATCTGCCGGAACAGATGGTATTTATTTGCTCCCCCACTGAGCAAATTAGGCACAAGGCCGTTTTTAATGTGAGGTAAAAACCAGCTCCCCTAAAAGTAGGCAAAAAGGGGGCACTCTGGTTACCAAAAATAATAATTGTCCCAGTATAGAGGGTTTCCCCTCCATTGACTGGTACAAATTATCTTAAGTGCAGCATCTGCCGGAACAGATGGTATTTATTTGCTCCCCCACTGAGCAAATTAGGCACAAGGCCAATTTTTAATGTGAGGAGTGAAGGGAGGGGGAAGGGAAAAAGGGGACCAGCTCCCGACAGGTGGGAAATGGGAGCTGGTTAATGGTCAGGCATGTGGGGTTGCCCCCACATCTGGTCTTTGCTAGTCATAGCTAGTCATAGCTTGCAGTATCTGCCGGAACAGATGGTATTTATTTGCTCCCCCACCGAGCAAATTAGGCACAAGGCCGATTTTTAATGTGAGGAGTGAAGGGAGGGGGAAGGGAAAAAGGGGACCAGCTCCCGAGAGGTGGGAAATGGGAGCTGGTTAAAGGTCAGGCATGTGGGGTTGCCCCCACATCTGGTCTTTGCTCGTCATAGCTAGTCATAGCTTGCAGTATCTGCCGGAACAGATGGTGTTTATTTGCTCCCCCACTGAGCAAATTAGGCACAAGGCCGTTTTTAATGTGAGGTAAAAACCAGCTCCCCTAAAAGTAGGCAAAAAGGGGGCACTCTGGTTACTAAAAATAATAATTGTCCCAGTATAGAGGGTTTCCCCTCCATTGACTGGTACAAATTATCTTAAGTGCAGCATCTGCCGGAACAGATACTACACTTTGATCTTGGCCAAAAGTCGTGTTGAGGTAGTAAACAAGGACTAAGGATGTGTATATATCTATATATTTGTTACTGTGAATATGTATATGTAAGAATTAGGCAGCGTGGCATTGTGTGTATGTGGGCCTACCTTATTCTGTTAGTGTATATGAGAGAGGCAGTTTGCTTCTGTTTGCCTAACCTCTTGTAGCACGTATGAATATGTGCGCGAGATGATGGAGTTTGAACATAAGTTTTGAAGTGTTCGTTTTCATTAAACCTCCCAGAAAAGACACGGGGTGGTGGAATAGGTTGTCAGTATACGTTCTTGGATCTTGCAAGGTGTGCTCGGCTTAATCTCTAGAGAGCTCTGATTTCATTAAACAGGTCATCGTTTTTATAAGGTTTGTTAATTTGGCATAGAATTGTTAGATTTCGGGTTTAAAACTGTAACTTGCTTTTGGGGGTTAAGACAGGACCAATGAAACGGAGAAAGAAAGAAGGTGATTATTCAAGCAAATCATTGTTTGGTATTCATTCGACTCGCATCTTTATTGACCTCAATCTACAATATCTAAATGATATAATAAATGATAGTTGCCGGTTGTGACGTGGATACTGGCGCTTGTAGACTGATGAACCAACATGATGCATCCATCGTTTCACTAGTGATATTAGCAATTGTTGTACCACAGTCAGACAAGTAAAAGAAAATAAAGATACTCAAATACAATGCTTGGAAACAGCTAAATATTATATAGACATTTAACAGAGGCCAGAACAGTGAAAATGGTGATTAGCAGAAACAAATACAGGGTGGAACGATAAATTGTCGCCAGAGAAAAGCCGACATGATTCCCTTTCCGTTTAATGAAAACCGGTTTTCTTTTCTTGTTGCAAACCATCTACTAGGTGACTAGTAGTATACAAATCCCAAGAGCAATAGGAGCCTTCTATCATGTCTGAAAGTGACACAATGTTCAAAGAGCGAAATCGTTGATGCGCCGCTACACAACTTCATCCTCTCTACCGATCCAAGTTATGACAACAGGACTATATAGTTTTCATTACTTTTACTTTTACTTACAACTACCGGGGGTACCAGGTGTTGCCCGGTTGGTTGTAGGTGTGTGTGTAAGGGGGGGGAAGGTTAAAGGAAAGAATAAGCGAAGTAATAACCCTGTTTAAAAAAAAAACAACAAAAAAAAACGATGGTAAACTTCTTGAAAAAATCAGCGAAACCAAAACCAAAAAAAAACATAAAACTTCTTTAAAAAAGAAATCGGAAAAACAAAAAGGAAAAAATCAGGGGAAAAAATGATGAACGTGTTAGCGAGAAAAAAAATGGCATAAATAACCCTTCAATTCGGTTAAGTCCATTCCAGGTTTTTTAAACAACTACGAAGTAAAGAAAACCCAAACCGGCGTTCTTTCGTAACTATCCCTTGTGAATGATCCTGCAACAGTGTAAAGTGGTGGTGGGGAAGGAGGAATTTATTAGAGCAAAAAGATTTTACTACCTCCATTGATTTTAACTGATTTTGGCAGTGAACTCTCAACATAAAAAATACAGGGATTTACAATTATCGAGGAAGTGGAGAGGTAATAGGCCTATAATACACATCAGATATTGTGCTGCAGTTTGTGCATATTACATTTGCATGAAATGTCTTGATTTTTAATCCTATTAAGGTCAAAATCAGAGGGGACAAATGAGTTCATTTTATATATATAGGAAAGGGATAAATTTATTTTCTTTTTAACTCCATTCTCTGTTTTTCTTTCGCTCTTTTTTTTATTAATGATATATGTTATGTTTTTGTGTGTCTAGAGGTATTTACTGCAATATATATTATTAATAAATCAAGATAAAAAAACAGAGAATGGAGTTAAAAAGGAAATAAATTTATTGTAAATAAAAGTAAAAGTAACGAAAACTATTTTACAGTAAACAAAATGATCTAAGGGAGATAATAAAGGTTTTTGTTCTAGCAATTACCATAACTTAAAAATATTTAAATAACATTCACAGATATATTTACTTTGGTCAATATCAAAATTCTGGAAATCTATATTTACCAAGATGTTGTCCGTTGTAGTTCGAAGAGTAGTTTATTTTGCTTGACGTTCAGTATGTGTATTTACGACCACGGTTTCTTTCATTTCTCGTTAGTGGCCAGAGTTAAATGATTTTAGCAAGAAGGTCATCCCAAGTTTGCATCCCTTTCATTTGGTGCACGAATCAATGACTGGTTTTACAAACGCATATTCTTCTATTTATAGTAATCGCTGGAAAATGTTCCAGGAACCTTCTGGAACCAACGAAAAAAGAATGCTTTTTCAGTTATATTTTAAAAGTCTCTAGAAACACTTAAAGGGATATTTTCATTTTCTAATATTAAAGTAATATTATTTATGTTATCTTATGTATTATTTTAATTTATATGTTATTTATATTTATTTTTGTATTATATTTTATATTTCATTTTATTATATAATATTTCAAGTGTTATTATTTCATTCTTAACTAGTGGCTGGGCCACGTCAGCACACATAACGCTGACAAACACAAAATCGAGTACACTCAACATCAGGTACACTCAACATCGTCTTACCATCAATGCTTACCCTGTGAACTCGGAGTATGGGAAATTCTCATATGCACAAAACAAAATCACTGAAAAAGCAAAAATATCCTAACTAAGGGTAACGATAATGAGTAAACGTTGGATAAAATGATAATTAAAATTATTAGGAACTTGCCAGGATTCAAACCTGGAATCTTCTAATCCGTAGTCAGACGCGTTATCCATTGCACCACAAGTCCTGTCCGTATTCCAAAAGATGTTACCGCAACTTTATTTAATTTACAGAAGTAGTTTCCACTCGTTTCATCAGCCATGACCAAGTAGAACTTTTAATTAATTCGTAACTCCATTATTAGTATCACTCACACTGAGGATTGAACATTCATCCCCCAGAAGAGAGTTATTTGAAACTGATTATTACTTAGCATTAGGATTGACGCATGGCGAGTGGTTAGTGTACTTGGAAAAATTCAGTTGTAAAAATGGCCTTCTTCTGAAGGTTGAAGGTTCAATCCTCAAATTGGGCGACCGAAAATACAATTGCAAATTACTTAGGACTTCTATCCAGTCATAGTTAATGGGATGAAAGCATGTTATCCTCGTGAATTCCATTCAAAATTCTGTGCAGATTCCCGAGCTCGACAGAAGGATCCCAGAGTTTGACAAGATACACCTGAAGAAAGTCGGCGGTTACATTGACTAAAACGTTGTGAAAATGACATTCAAGATAGAGCAGTAGTCTAAAGAATCCAAATAATACGAATATCATGTTGTATAAGGAGTTGTGAGAAGCATCACGTGATATAACGTATCTTAGGCACACGCCTAGATTTTTCAATGTAATAACAGATCCAATGATTAAATAGATCTGCAATATGAAATGTGACCAAATCTAACCTATTAGGTCAGAAGATTTTATGAAAGCATTAAAATTACATATAATTGTATAGCATAGACGTTAATGTCGAATACCAGTTCTGCTGCTACGGTCATGTAGAACATTCAGCCTCCTAGATAAACCATTGTAGAAGTTTTGAAGTATTGAATTACGAAAAAGGTTAGAAACAAGTGAGTTGGATAAAGTCGTGAGAGTAGAGTTTACCTGTTGAAATGTGCGAGCGATCTTGTGAATTATCAAAACTTGTCTGACCCCTGGACAAGAGAAAAGTGACGTAAAATTACATATATATATACTTGCAGGAAAACCCAGCGTTGCCCAGGATTGAATAAGGATCATCAAATGTTCCACACTTCCAATACTTTTATTGTCATCGAAATCGTGAAATCGTCCATTTTCAATCAAATTGATTGATTGCCTGCTCTAGTCGGGGACCCACTACAGTGCACCAGTAGGAAGCTCCATATGCCTCTCTGCAATGACTTAGTCCACAATATATTGTGGACTATGTTGCACTGAAGAGAACCTACAGTTGATTTTATAAAAGTATTTTTATGTATTAGTTTGAATTAAAGTTTAAAATGCAAAAGTCAAGTATCATTGTTCAATTGTGCTCGAAACAGAAACATTTATTTTGAAGCGTCCCTGTCTCATCAAAAATTCTACTGTCGATTTTATATGCTGGTCTATTCTGCTTGTGCAGTGATAATACTTCTCAAATGCACTTGTGATATTAGGCTGTATAAGGGTGTTAATATTAGTCAAAATTGGACTGTTCCTTCTTTAATCGGATTATTTTTGATTATCAATTTTCAATACTTATCAGAGGCATTCCGATTCAAAACCTATTTAAGAATACTCCTAGACACATCAAATATATTTGTGTGAAATTAAAAAAAAAATCAGCCCAGCTTTTTCGAAGTTCATAGGAAACTACCTCACACATATATACACACAGACAAAGTTCCTTTATTATATAGGTAGCAATATATATGTATATATGTATGTATATTTACGTGATTCTTGTAAAGAAATATTTGATTTTTAAAAAAATCCAACTGTTTTCAACACTAACCTGTTGAATTTAGTCTTCGTCCAACTTATATGTTTATTCATTTGTAAAATAGTGTGTGAAATGCATCATCATCATCATCGTCTTCAGTAAAAGAGTGAGTCTTGTAAACAAACATTTTATTTAAAAAAAAAATCCAGCTGTTTCAAAGTTTGCAACTGATGGCTGTTCACTCACGCAGGAACAAGAATATGAGAAATAATAGCAAAGCTTATGCTAAAATGCGCTACAAATTAGACATCGCCTGTTGGAATGTCAGAACTTTCTTGGATATTGACAAACCAAAACGTCCAGAACGAAGAACAACTCTAGTGACTAGAGAACCTGAGAGACTAAATATCGATATAGCTGCTCTATCAGAGACTCGCCTGCCTGAAGAAGACCATTTGACTGAGGTAGGCTCAGGATACTCTATATTCTGGGTTGGAAAGCCAAAGGGCAAACATTGTGATGGCGGGATGGGGTTTGCAATAAGATCAGCTCTAGTGAACAAGATTGAAAGACCCTATACTGTGACTGATCGAATCATGTAACTTAGAATTACACTTTCATGCAGTCAACTCCTCTCGATTTTCTCTGTCTATGTTCCAACCATGCAAGTGAACGAAGAAGTCATCCTGGCTTCCTGCATAGCATTCAGTGAGACAACATCATCGGTACCTAACAATGAAAAGCTCATAATTCTAGGTGACTTCAATGCTTGTGTTGAGAAGAACTGGGAGACATGGGATGCTCTGGGGGTATCACAGGACTGGCAAAATTAACAGCGGTGGGTTATGATTGCTGGAATTTTGTTCTGAACAGTCATTGATACTTTGCAAAACTTTCTTCCATCAGAAAGATAAGCACAAAACTATTTGGATGCATCCCAGATCCAAGCAAGGTCATCTAATTGATTTTATTATCGCTCCCAAACACGATCTTGCAAATACCTCCAATAATCGAGTCATGCATAGTGCTGAGTGTGAGTCGAATCATAGGTTGCTTTGAGGAAAATTCAAGCTGTGCATACACAAGAAGGTACGCATGACAGGGGTTCAGGTTTCTAAATACATTGATGTTGACAAGCTAAAGAATTCAGAGTCACTGACTTGTGTGAAGGAGAGATTGGATGGTATCGTTTTTGATGGATCGTGGGAAAATTACAAAGAACAAGTATATTCAGCTGGTTCAGATGTGTTAGGATTCAGAAACAGAAAATATAAAGATTGGTTTATATTAATTTATTTATTGTGGACTATTATTCTCATCTTTATTAGCTGTTTCTGCGGCCAACTATTCCTCTGGCCTTCATCAAGTGGTAACCACGACGGATAGGAACTTTGAATCTCCTAACTGCATTCTCAGCAATCACTGCCATGTTGTTGTCATCTCACCACGATTTGGCCAAGTAATTTTATAAGATCAAAAAATCCAACCTTGATCGCCCTTCAGGGCCCATGGTGCAGTTGATAGAGATGTTGAATCTCTACAGTTCCAGATGAGCATTGTCTGAAGATAACGGTTTCAATCCTACCCAAAGCCGGCCAGAGGATTACTCGGCCAAAATGTGGTGAGACGACAACAACTCCAGATGGCAGTGATTGCTGAGAATGCAGTTAGGAGATTCAAAGTTCCTATCCGTCATGGTTACCACCTGATGAAGGCCAGAAGAATAGTTGGCCGAAACGTTGTGAAATAACAACTAATAAAGATGATAATAAGTCCGCAATAAATAAATTAATATAAATAATACTCATATCAATAATGAATTCCAATTAAAATAATATATAAAGATTGGTTTGATGAAAATTATCAGCAAATCAGTAATCTGCTTCAAGAGAAACATCGTCTTTATGAGCAGATCCTTCATCAAGGAATGAATACATCTGTTATAAAGGACTACAAGAGACACAAGATTATTCTGCAAAGAGAACTAAGGCAGATGACAAACATGGTGGTCTAACATATCATCGGAAATACAGTCTGCCTCTGCCAGAAAAGATTCAAAAACAATGTTTGGACTTTTTCATCAGGTGTTTGGCCCCTCTTCATCCTCGTTAGTCCGTTCAAAGTCAAAAGATAATATGTTATTCATCAAGGACCCTTTCGAAATTTTAAAGCGTTGGCAGGTACACTTCTGTGATCTCTTCTATAATCCATCTGTTGTTGATGAGGTTGTGATTGAAGGTTTACCCCAATTAGAAATAAAGCACTCAATGGATAACATTCCAACAATGGCGGAAGTGAATAAAGCTGTGACACAAATCAAAACTGGAAAAGCACCAATACAACAGAGGAGATCATGAAAACTGTAATAAGAATGTGTATCGGGCGACTTTTGACCTATTTGTGCAGAACTGGGGTAAAACCATTCCACAAGACTGGATCAATAAAATTCTGATGCCTCTATACAAGAATAAAGGAGAAAAATCAGTCAGCAACAATCACCATGGAATTACTCTTTTTGAGTCTGTTGGTAAAGTTCTTGCATGAGTTTTATTAAACTGATTGCAGGAGGAAATATGCCCATTGGTGGTGTCTGAAGAGGCTGTGTGGATATGATATTTTCCACTCGCCAGGTACAAGAGAAATGTATTGAGCACCGAGTGACCTTGTATCAGGTTTTTAATAGAGATGCTTTGTGGTGGGTGCTTGGTAAGTTTAGTTGTCTGCCGACATTTGTGCATGTTTAAGGAATTGCATCGGGATATGAAAGCTAGAGTTACATTCAATGGTCAACTTTCAGATAAAATATCTATTGACAATGGTGTAAAGCAAGGAAATATTCCTGCCTCAACTGTTTTTTCTATCTATTTTGCGGTTCCGTTGAGATATGCATTCTCAAGTTGTGACATCAGTGTCCTATTACACTCCAGCACATCTGGAAAGGATTTTAACCTTAGGAGACTCAATGCCAAATCAAAAGTGTCCCAAGACCTGATCAGGGAACTTCTTTATGTAGATGATGGAGACTTTCTCGCTCACACTGAGTATGACATACAAATGATTATAGACAATTTTTCACGAGCCTGTGACGCATTTGCGTTCAAAATCAGCTTGAAGGAAACTAAGGCGATGTTCACGCCTTCCCCTAGAGAGGAGAACATCGAACCAAACATCTTGGTTTATGGTACTATGCTTGAGGTAGTGGATGCTTTTGTCTACCTTGGAAGTGTATTATCCAGAGATGGCTCCTTGGATGCCGAGATATATGCCTGCATTCAAAAGGCTTCTGTTGCATTTGGGAAACTAGAGAAGAGGGTATGGAGTGATCGTAAACTCACCATTAAGGCCAAGGTGGATGTGTATATGGTGTGTGTTGTCACAGTGCTTCTATATGCTGCAGAAACATGGACGGTCCACTAGACACATATTAAAGTTGTAGAACATTTCCATCTTGAGTGTCTGAGAAGAATTTTGAATATCAAGTGGCAAATTCACATACCGGACATAGAGGTACTAAAAAAACATGTGCCCGAGCCTTGAAATCATGGTTAACACGGCGCAGTTGCACTGGGCAGATCACATTGTACATATGGGTGATGATTGTCTCCCAAGGAGACTCTTCTATGGAGAACTTGTGAGTGGTAAGTGTCCACAACAAAAGCCCAGAAAGCGCTACAAGGATGGTCTCAAAAGCATTCTGAGGGATACAGATATTGATACCAACACCTGGGGGAAAAAAACTGCGGTTGATCATGGTGCGGAGGAAAAAGTTAGGAAAAAATGGGTGTGGTTCTCTACGGATTAAGAAGATGGAGCATGCAAAGTTGAAAAGGGCATTTAAGAGGGGAGATCTGGAATTTTTGTCAGGTAACCATGAAAATTGGATCTGTGAAACGTGTGGTCATGTTCTCCTTTCAAAGGCAGGGTATGTGAGCCACCTGAAATCTCACAATAACAGACCATAGTCATTCATGTTTCACAGCGACCTCATAGCACAATGTGTGTAATATGCAGTAAGGTATGCAGCTCTACATCTGGACTGAGAAGGCACATGGTTGGGCACAAAGACAATATTCCTCATCCAATCGACATTATTAATACATTGAACTTGTTGTGTTATGCAAGTCACCTGAAGACACATGAGAGAATACTTAATACAGTACATTAATCTTGAGACGGCAATCATCTGTGAAGATGCTGCAATGATCATGTTTATATATCTTTATATATAAAGATATAGTGTGTGTGTGTGTGTGTGTGTGTGTGTGTGTGTGTGTGTGTGTGTGATCATGACAAAATCTGGCATGATGATGATTCCCCCACGTAGGATTAGTGCACACCATTTTTCAAGGTTAAGATCAAAATTCAAGGTCATAGCCTATGTATGCATAATCTCCATTTGAGTGATCATGAACAAACCTGACATGATGATGGTCCCCCACCTAGGTATAGTGCCCACAATTTTTCAAGGTCAAAAGTTAAGGCTATAGCCTATGTATATGTACTCTCCTACAGCCGACATCACTGAACCGATCATGACCAAACCTGACATGATGATGGGCTCTGACCTAGGGATGGTGTGCACTTGGTACTATTTTTCAAGGTCAAGGTCAAATGTTATGGTCGAGATTTTGCTTATATATATATATATATATATATATATGCATGTATGTGTATATGTGTGTATGTATGTGTATATATATATGTATGTATGTGTATATATATATGTATGTATGTGTATATATATATATATATGTATGTGTGTATATGTATGTATGTATGTATGTATGTGGATATATATATGTGTGTATATATATATGTATGTGTATATATATGTATGTATGTATGTGTATATATATAATATATGTATATGTATGCATGTATATATATATATATATATATATATATATATATACATACAATGAAACACGTGTGAGAAAATATAATGAAATTTAGGCATCTACCTTAAATTAAAAAAAAGAACAAAATAAAGAAAACAAGCGACTTTTATGAGTGTGAATTGATTCCTTTTAGACTGGACACTGATAGATACATCTCTAGTTCAACCTGGGCCTCTTGTGCAAAGGCTCTCAACAGCCGTAACAAAAATGATTCGAAAACTCAATCATACATTTCTTTTTATCTTTTATTCACCCCAAACAAGGCATATTGCCACTTGGACGTAAGGAGCTACTATTTGGAATCGTGTCTACAGTGACACCATGTAGGAAGTTGAGCAGCCTCTGTCGACATTACATGTAAATTTATGCATGTTAGTACAATCAGGGAAACAGGGGACATGGAGGGAATTCCAAAGTCTAGTAGTTTGGAGGATGAAAATATTAAAATAGAAGACTTTCCAGCATCTAGGGATTTCTACAGTGTAGGAATAGGATTTGCTCCTCGTCCCCTATTTACATTGAGGGGACCCAAGTGCTACCAGCTTATCAGAGCACATTCTATTAAATTACTTGTAAAAGAGGTGCATGGATGCAACATTGAAGCAATGGGATAGGAGTTGGGACTTGGTTGATAGTGGTGGATATATTAGGTTGGAGATGATTTCTTGGGTGCTTTTTAAGTAGTATAGACTGATGGTAAATGCACCATCCCAGATGTGGTAATAATACTCCATGCATGGACGAATGGTATCTCTGCAGAAATACAGGATACTGTCTAGTTTTCTAGCACGGTAGATAGAGCCCACCTTCTTTGCAGCAACCTTAAAAATATCTTTGATGTATAATTTTGCATATATGCTCACACGGGCTGGATTTTACTTGTCTTGTTCACAAAACCTAAACCTCTGCTCCGTCGATGAAATGTTTCATCCCTCTGCCTGTTTTACAAGTATTTTAATGGTGAATGCTCCAAAGAAACTACAAGCCCTTGTACCCCTTCGACATAAATACTCCTGACAAACCCGACAAGCAGCAAAGTCCAACCCCTCCACAGTAGAGATCCCTAGATGTAAGAAACCCTTCTACCATAGTTTCTTTTCCAGAACTGCTGATGTTTGGAATTCCCTTCCGGGTTCCTGCTTCCTCAACTGTACTGACACACAGAAGTTCAAGTATAATGTGAACAGACATCTTGCTGCCCAACTCCCTACATCGTATTCCTGCAACTTATATCCCTGATAGTAGCCCTCCTACATCAAAGTGGCAATGTGTCTTGTTTAGGGTGAAAATGTAATTAAAAAAAAACCCTGCTTATTTGCAGGCAAGTTCACACTTTGTCTGAACAAAGAACCAGCATACATACGCATATTCACAAACTGGTCGCCTGAACGTACACACTGACAAATGCAAACTTACTTGACAACAGCCAAAGCAAACATGTCTAATCAACTTCTTACACAAACAATTCCTTCTTTACCTGTCACATTCTTGGGTACTCTGCACGTTTATAATTTCCTAACACTTTCCCACACCTGAGACTATTCTCTATCTCTACAAATCTACTATCAGATCATCTGTGGTGTACTGTTGTCATATTTGGGATGATGAATCGCTAGCCCATACAGAAACGTACCTATAATTGGATTGAGCCCCACCTTTTCTTCTTCACTGCAGCTTTTCTCTCACAGACGTGATGTTGATAGTTTTAGTCGTTTCTACAAATACTATTAATGTATGTGTTCTTCAGAATTGTCTAATCTATTCTCCTGCTTCCTTTGTTCCAGCTCGTTTGTCTCATTGATCTAGTGGTCTCCACCAATTCGCTATTTTGATATTCCAGTAGCTTATTTCCAAGAACTGCAAGGTTGTTAAACTCTTTTTTTCTCACCTACAGCCTTGATGTTTTCAAAACTAAAGTCAATAGGCATCTTATATCTTTGCAATAATCATCTTTCTTGTTAGCTCCTTACATCAAGTGGCTCCATGCCTTGTCTGGAGTTATTTCCATAAAAAATTCTTTTTACTTGGTGTTTTAATTCAAGCTTGTTAAATAAATATTGATTGTTATTTGTCTTTGTCATTCTTTGATCCTGCTTTTTTCTATACAGACAAAAAAAAAAAACAATATAAACAATGAATATTTTTCCGTTCCAATAAAATTCACGTTTTTATGCACAACAAGAAGTTTAAAGAAGTCATAGAAAATAAAAATACACCATTGTAGTATGTCTGCAGCAATCATTTGCTTTTTATTACGTTTGTTTTCAATAATAATGATAAAATAATGTGTAAATATCAGTATCACTATCACATAACGAAAGCCACAGTTTGGATGGAGAGAATGATTAATGGACTGGGTTTCTGAATTTTTGGGGATGAGGAGTGGTCATTTGTATTATTTGGATTCTTTAGGCTACTCTTTTCATCATGAGTGTCATTTTGACAACATTTCGGTCGATGTAACCTCCGACCTTCTTCAGGTGTATCTTGTCGAACTCAGGAATGTTTCTGTCTCACTCAAGAATCTGGATGGGTTTTCGAACGGAACCCCTTTTTTTCAGTGACTTAATCAATTCTCACAGTGATAATCTGAAGGTTGAGGGTTCAATTCTCAGTGTGCACAACTGAAATATACAATTGCGAATTACTTAGGACTTCTATCCAGTCATGGCTGACGGAACGAGAGCATGCTATCTTTGTGAAGTAAATAAAAGGCTCCGTTTGAAATTCCGTCCAAATTCTCGGGTTTGACAGAAACATTCTCGAGTTTGACAAGATACACCTGAAGAAAGTCGTAGGTTACATCGACAGAAACGTTGTGAAAATGACATTCAAGATGAGAACTGCAGTCTGAAGAATCAAAATAATATTAATGGACTGGGGTTCAAGAATTTGAAATTAGCACGTGAACAGACGTGACAATATTATGAGTTACAGAGAAATGGAATTCAACTTTGTGGATGAACGCTTGCACAGGATGGTCACAGCAAAGGTTGTCGCGCCCAGAAATCCAAATGGAGAGAGAACAGGTGCATGATGTTAGCAAAATTGAGTGTGGTTCAAGCTGTCTCTCAATTTCTTTCTCTTTCTTTCTCCGTCACTGTATAACATAGAATGCATGGAAATGCATGAAAAGTATCAGCAGCAGCAAAGCATGGCCAGCATGCAAAGAGATTAACAGCAGCAGCAATAGAAAAACGGACATATGCTAATTAGGAAGTGTGCGCGAGAAGAGGAAGGAAAAAAAGATAAAAAATTCAACACGTGCTCGGAGAGAAAAAGTGGACGACGAAGGAAATGGAAGTCCCAGGTGAGAAATGGCTGACTGATGCCGGCGTGAGGAGAGAGAAAAGAAGGTCGGCATCGGAAAGAAAGGACATGGAAATAGCGAGATTTTTTTTTTTTTTTCTGTAGACAGTCCAAAAGTTGTCGACAGAATTCGAACAACAGGTATTTTCCAGGGAATGGAAGCGAGAAATGGCTGGCTGATTCCGGCGTGAGGTGGGAGAAATTAAATCAGTTTCAAAGAGAATAGATGAGTAAAGCGAAGGCGAAAAATTGCTGGCTGTGCCTGGCGTGCGGTGAGGTGAAGGTGAAGAACCTTTTGTCAGGCTAAAATGGAGATGTGGCAGCGAGAGACATTTTTTTAAGTGGTGCCGAAAATAGCGGTAATAAAAAAAAACTGTGAAAAAGAAAGAATGCTGATTCGGATAATTTATTTGTTTTATTTGTCTGTCCATTTGTGACATAACGGTTACGATACAACTGGTGCAGTCACTTATATCTAAAAGTAATATCTCCTTCTGATTTCCTGTATTATTAGTATTTATTTGCTTTCCCAACACAGCAAAATGTGACACAAGGTCGTTTTTTATGTGGGGTTAAACCACCTCCCCGAAAAAAAAAAGGCAAAAGGGATTGTTTAACTAATAAATCTTCCATTCGAAATAAACATCAGCATTCATGCGAACTTGATGAGGCAATGATGGCAACCAGTGTGTATAACAAAATTTATACACACCACAAAGAAGAGCTATGTAGTCGTAGTAGTATAGGTGTATATGAAATTCGTTCATTTTTTTTTTTTTAACATATTTATTTTTTAATATTTTCAAAAAATATGACCAAATATACTAATCAAATTAAGAAATATATGCAAATAATAATCATTTGTCTTAAAAAACAATCTTTTAGTGAAATGTTTGATTCATTGTAGTCTTGCAAGTCGAAGACACAGTAGTATCTATCTATAATTTTTTTGTATTAAAAACCCCTTTTTCTATTTATTTAAAAAGAAAATACAACTTTGTTATGTATGGGTCGTGGAATTGCATTCACTATCAAAAGATCTAGCTAATTTGCATATTCTTTTAAACGTTGATTTTAATTAATTCCCTATTAGTCCTTTCAGTTTTCTTATGAGATGATCATCTTTAGTTAACTATTACGTGTAATTATATTCATGCAGATATTCTACCTGATTTATACTTGTGTAATATTTGCGTAAAAAGTTTGTAGTAAACACAAGCCTCTTTCTCTATATATTTATGTATGTATACATATATTTGTTTTAAAAATTTTGCCTACCAAACTCCTCCGTCAATTTTTGGTTTACAGACATGAAATAATGCTTTAGCCGGAGAAAATCGATGTAAAAGTGTGAAAATTAAAAAAAAAGTATAGAATTTGCAAGGTGACAGTTGAACGATAGCATTACGAATATGCATGCATAACGTAGCAGCTATTGGTTGATGTTTTAATTTTTAGCCTTGAAGCAAGCATGTTTTCATAGCTATTAATCTTAAAGGAAAAAGTAAATTGTAAGCTAAACTTTTTGGTTTCGATTCTCGGTGGTGGCTGATAAGTCATTTTTTTAACTTTTTAAATTTGGTTCAATATAAAATAATAATAAATACGAAATCTGCATTAATCAAAATATTATATTTAAGCGTATTTCATGACCTGGCAATGCCGGACGGTCTGCTAGCATTTAACAAAAAGTTTATTAGCAAAATGTATGTTACAGAGGAATGTAACTATATTCATAGTAACTGGGTAAGTCCATTATTCCCGAAATAGGTAAATCAGCTTACTCCATGACATTATTTTTGTTTGATTTTGTCTCTGCATGCATGACAAGTAGGTATTTACTTGCTGCCCACCTCAGCAAGATGTGACACAATGTCAGAAAGTGGAGATGCCCAACCAGCACCCATTAAGGAGGGGCACTCTGGCCTAGCAAAAATTACCTGGGCATCCCCATCGGTATTCCTCGATGGAGGCGCCTCAGACCTGGAAGATTGAACCTCCTACGTAATACCCAGGTGGCGTGCCTCAGTCTGACAGGTACTGGGCCAGTTCCTCACCTGTTGGGCTGAATGTCAAGAACGGATTTTTGACTGGTACTTTCTATCCAAGTCTTCAAGCAACCGAAACAGCAAGGAAACTCATCCTCATAATTTAAAGAATAGTATAAGGATATTGTTGTGCATGGCAAGTATATATTTGTCCAGTTTATTAAATTATTTGAGTGAATTGCACACTGAAGAGCTATGTCATTGACTTGACCTTGACACTAAGGAGTAAGGCATTCTAATCATGTTTATAGCTTTATTATTGACAATGGAAAATATGTAGCTAGATAAGAAAGGAGACACGATGACATTCCTTATGTAAAAGTTCATCACCGATCACATATCAGGAAGTGCTACACAAATAGCTATTTATAAATATGTAGACAAGATCCATTATATTAGATCGACAAGGAGGTTGTTGGTCTTTTTTCTTTCTTTTTTTTTCAATAGCTTTTCATACTAGTCCCCTTTAAAAAGAATTCTCATAAACGTAGTCCCACATCAACTCACACATCCATCAGACACACACAACACACTCATAAAAAGAAAAAAAAACATTATTTTAAAAGAAGAAAGAAGATAATTTTCCCTATACACGCCTGATTTTCAAAATCCCCACCCAGAGAACCACCACCCACTACATTACTATTAGTATAACCCTAAAATATAGCCTTAAAAAAAAAAAATCACTGAGACAATTCTTTTTCATACATATACCCAAAGAGTGCTTCCCATCCTCCTACAATATGAGGAGACGCACCTTCTGTTCTAGTATACCCACTGGATGTTTATCCTTCTCCCGCGGCAGGAAGATGTGACACAAGGGTCGGGAAAGTGAGATTTGAAAAGTCAGCGCCCTCGAGGAAGCATACCAGAGCCCACAAAATATGCCTGTGCAGCCCCGTCGGCGTTTCCTGGTAGGGGTACCTCAGGCGATTAGCAACTAAACCCTTCTTCTCAAAGGGTGAGAAGGTAAAGCCTGGGTGGGTGAACCTCCTAGAACTACACAGGATCATACTTCACACCTACAGAGAACAAGCAACCTCAACAATGGTCTAAACTCTGGTGGCGTTGGTATACCCACTGGCATATAAGATCCTCTAAGGCAATCTCCACTTTTATCAACATCTTCTCTAGAAGTGGAATCAACAATTTCACAATAATAATTAAAAGTAGAAAGTGGACCTTTGGTTTACTTTCAGCAACCTTGTAACTCCCACTTCCCTTATTTTTTCCTACATTCCTCACATTCCAAGAGCCATGTTCCTGACAAAGGGGGAAGAATTGCTGTTTTCTGGATCAGTATCTATCTATCTAACGCTTATCACTGATTAGTTTTTTAATCTTAAAGTAATTTTTTTCTTTTTTAGCTCTTTACATCAACTGGCTTTATGCTTTGTCTGGGGTTGATTTCTGCCCATAAAAGAAATAATAACATAGAAACAACTTAAAATTATATAATTATTTAATTACCTTCTCTATTATAAAAGATATTCATTTACTCAATTAAGTAATCAGCAATAACAAGCTTAATCGATATTATTTAAGTTTTTTCATTCCTAGAACTGCCTGCCTGTGGAACTCTATTCTGCAGGTATGCTTTTCACTGACTACAACACAGTCGTCTTCAAGTCCAATGTAAACAAGTTTTTGATGTCTTGTCCGCTTAAATAATCAAACTCTACCCAACTTCCATCTCCAACGATCACTAAGCTGTTGTCTCAGTGGCCACCTTACATTCATTAACCCTTATCCTCGAGTGGCTTTTGGGACTTGATAAACGGTGACTTTCTTGTAGAAAAGTTAAAAAGCTATACTATAAATTATCAGTATCTTGGGGAAAAAAACTTTGCTGCTACAAAGAATAGGAAAAAAAAGATATGATGAGTTGGTATAGGATTATCAAGATAATGGATGGAAAGTTAAAGTTGACCTTGGGTTTACTTTCGGCAGTCTTGTAATTTTCGTTTGTCTTATTTTGTTCTTTAGTCTTCACATTCCATGGGCGATATTTCTGAAATAGGGGGAAAAATTGCTGGGTTTTTTTTTAGTCAAAATCTATCCAGCTCACTCTTATTGTTGGCTAATTTTTTTTTTACCTTAATGTAGTATTTTATTTTATTCTTTAGCTCCTTACATCAAGTGGCTTCATGCCTTGTCTGGAGCAATTTACATTTTAAAAAATGCCATCATTTGAACATTGGAATTAGGATGTATAGAGTGAATGGTCGTAAACCTATTTCAATGTCGGTTTTACAGTGTACCAGTCACCATAACAAGCTATTTGCTCTTGTGGATTAAGACTGGGTGAGAAATTATTTCTCATAATATATAGCCATACATACATGCATATATATATAGCCATACATACATGTATATATATAGCCATACATACATGTATATATATATATATAGCCATACATACATGTATATATATAGCCATACATACATGTATATATATATATAGCCATACATACATGTATATATATAGCCATACATACATGTATATATATATATAGCCATACATACATGTATAGATATATATAGCCATACATACATGTATATATATAGCCATACATACATGTATAGATATATATAGCCATACATACATGTATATATATATATATATATATAGCCATACATACATGTATATATATATATAGCCATACATACATGTATATATATATATATATATATATATATATAGCCATACATACATATATATATATATATATATATATATATATATATATATATATATATATATATATATATATAGCCATACATACATGCATATATATGATGGCAGAAAACTCGTTCTCGAGTATTGCCATTACTTAATACATCTCTGGCTCAAATGAGGCAGACATCAGCGCCACCAGCAGCACGTGCCAGACGGTCACTTCTATGAACCTTCTATAGTTTTGCACATCTGCCAATGACTGAGTCCAGGCTGTGGTACACTGAACACCTGCTGGACCACACCTTGGGTGTTCCAGAGTCTTTATTTCCATTGACGCCCATATTTGCATCAGACCTCATTGAGTGTCCGTTTGCCGTTTTAAGCTAAAGCCAGCCTTTTTGTTATCGAGATACACACTGATGGTAAAATGTGTATTACATTACATATCAAGTAATGCCTGTGCTTGAAGCTTTTTATAGAGAGGAAAGACTTTGCACCAACACAATCCCACTCTTTGAACAACTGCCACATTGAACCAAAAACAAGAGCAAGTCAACATCATTGGATGCAGCAGTCGCCGCAGGTTTTATATCAGGATTTTCCTTCTCCTAGAGAGGTTGCCTTAACCACGACTTACGAGAGCCCTCTCCACCTATCATATCATTTGATCCATGACTGGGACTTAGGTTGCTGGGCACCAGAGTATATTACATACGCCGGTGGATCATGTATGCCGCAGCTTAAAGGGCCTAAGCTCCTCTGGAAGTTTCTGTCAGGGTTACCTCACCCTTAGCCTTTGGTTAAAAGAACCTTGGCCCACAAGGATGGAGGTCCAGTTATATGGCGCAGGACACTCGCCGTTCATCAGAGCCGTGACGTCTGCGTAGCAGTGGTCACGACATGCACATGGGGTTGATTTGTCTGGGAGAAGCATGCTATGATGCTAAGAAATCTGTGTGCTTTTAACACACGTCCACACCAGACCTTGACCATGCATATATATAGCCATACATACATGCATGCATATATATATATAGCCATATATGCATATATATATATAGCCATACATACATACATGCATATATATATAGCCATATATGCATATATATATAGCCATACATACATGCATATATATATATATATATATATATATATATATATATATAGCCATACATACATGCACATATATATAGCCATGCATGCATATATATATAGCCATACATGCATGCATATATATATAGCCATACATATATGCATATATATATATACATACATATATACACATATATACATACATAAAAACAATATATATATACATACATATATGCATATATATATATATACATACATATATTCATATATATACATACATATATTCATATATATATATACATATATTCATATATATATATACATACATATATGCATATATATATATATATACATACATATATGCATATATATACATGCATATTTGCATATATATATACATACATATATGCATATATATATACATATATGCATATATATATATACATGTATATATGCATATATATATATACATACATATATGCATATATATATACATACATATATGCATACATATATACATACATATATGCATATATATATATATATATATATATATATATATATATATATACATTTATATATTTCTCATTATTTTATGTTTCCAATGTAATTACCCCCCCCCCTCCTACCAGAAAAACAAATTGCATTTGTCAGATTTTGCCTTCCCACTCAATCGCCAAACTTGAAAAAATGCTAGAGGTGACATGTTTCGTTGAACGCTTAGTGGCCAGAAAGTGGGTTCTCATTTTACGTTAAATTTATTTAGAAAAGTGATCCCTCACTCTAACATGTTATTTCATTTTATTTTTTTCAAAATTTCTTCTCTCATATTTATAAAGGCTGTTTAAATGTATTCAGCTGATAAAAATAGATTTCCGTTTTTTTTTTTTTTTAGGGTTAAACGCCACTGGGTCACGTCATATAAAGTTACCTTTTTAATTAGAAAATTTAGTTTGTAACCGATGAAATTAATGCGAAAAACGAAAAAAAAGTGTAAATTGAGGAATTTAGAGGGGGTTGCAGTAAATCTTCATTTTTTTAAGTATTAAACGACGCTCCGTTTAAAGAATAAAATAAAACAAACAAATGATATCTTTTCAGTTTTTTTCGTGTTTTTTTTTTAATATTTAAAAAAAACAATAAAAGCCAAACATTTTTCAATCTATACGGAATTATTTTTCCAGCTAAAAACTTAATGAAATTACCAAATGATATTTGGTGAACGCTTGCTTTTTTATGGATAGCATCTAGGAGCAAATACTCTAAAAAAGGTTTTAAAAAAAGGTCGCTCTGTTGGAAATATTAATTCCAAAATAAATTAAATTAAATATATTATCAATATCGTTATCTAAAATTTATTAAATAACAATTTTAAATAGAATACTGAAAATAATTCCCTCGCTAAAAACATTAACTAAGATACGGCTATTTAGTAAAATCAATTTTTGTTAATGTCATATGCAAATAAGGTGATCTCTTAATTGTATATTTTTGCAAGTATAATACTATGTATAGAAATAAATGAAAGATTAAAGTAAGACACGTGTTGCATATATTAATCAAATTGTGAATAAACAAACAAACAGAAAGGAATACGAATTCATATATATATAGATTCCTCCTTACAGACGTATATCCTTGAAAAAGTCCGCTTGTACGAAAAGAGCTTTGGGTTTTCGTTCTTTTTAAATTTCGTGATTTTTTTTTTTTTAATCGATTCATTTATTTCATAACATTCCGAATAGTGTTCACTTTTTTCTTGGGTTGTATTACACTTCGTGATTTTTTTTTTTTTAATCGACTTTTATTAGTAGTAGTATTATTATTTTAGTATTATTTTTTAACATTTGATTATGGTTCACTTCTTTCTCATTATTTTAAAATTTTGCTATTTTAATAAAGTTATGTCTCATATATATATATATATATATATATATATATATATATATATATATATATATATATATATATATATATACGCACACGGTAGTGTCTCGAGTTATAGGGTTATGGGAAGAGTTTAGTGGTAGCATGTGTGCCTAACCTTCAAAACCAAAAGAGGTGGTGGGAGCAATTGATAAACCAAATTAATGTTACTCAGACAGTCGTACAACTTTATCAACAAAAGGAAACTTGAGGTTACAAGACGGTCATTGTGAAGTTTCTTTTTCATTTTTTTTTTTTTTTTGTTTACACAAGGTGTGCGTCTAGACATTCACTTTGTGAATATACCGCACGCCTTCAACAAACTTTAAACATGTAAACATCTTTAGAAAAATATTATATATAAGAGGCAGGAAATTTTTTCCATGTGTCACAGGAATTAGTTCAACTGACATGTAAAAAAAAGATTTTTTTCATGTACAATTACTATAAGTTCTTCGTAATTTTGTGTAAAATTATTTTTTAAATTTTATTTTATTTTTTCTTCTTCGAGGCCCGTGGCGTAGTGGGTACAGTTGCTGAGTCTCTATGGTTGCAGGTAAGCATTGTCTGAAGATTGCGGTTTCAATCCTACTCAAGCAGGCCAGAGGGTTAATTGGCCAAAACGTGGTTAGACAACAACTATGGAAGGCAGTAATTACTGGGGATAAGTTACAAGAGTTGGCATTCCTATACTCTCACGGTTAATCACGAAACGAATAAGAAAAACGTGTTCGAACAACTTTCAGTTTTCGTTTTGTTTTTGCTTCTAACAATTTAATATTCGTACATTCATTCAATAGATTGCACTTTCGAACAGTTTTCGAATCAGTTTCGTAAAATTATTCGCTTTGATTAAATACATAGAAAACTTGAATTATCACACATGAAACAAAATGACACAGATGTTCAAATTGCTTACCGCAAATAATACACAGTTTTATTAACTTCTTCAAAGCATACAATACAAAACTGCTCACTTGCAAAGAATACATAATTTTTCACATTGATCCGATTAAATCATTCTGTAATACCTGTACGTAAACAATAAGGTGTATTTACTGACTGACCGATAGCCAGTGTCAACTCTGGTTGTAACGTTAGCAACTAAACAATAACGTGTACATCTCTCACTGACCAGATGGATTACTCATGTCAGCGAACGATTCCCTGTTTTTTCTAGTCCAAAACTTATTGTTGTATTTAATTAGTGTACTTTCACTATGCCAATTTCTAATATAATTATATCTGTTTCATTTTTCGTTAGTTCCAAAGCACGGTCCAGCAATTTCTGGGAAATCGGTGTGTAATATCCATCAATGTAAAACATTCCTCCCTTGTGGTAATGTTACAAATGAGCCTAGAACTTCCTCAGAAGATGGCCATAATTTATTAGTTACTTTGGATTTGATTTTTGACAGGATCCTATCTATAATTTTTTACTAATTATTTCTATTTCAGAGATACTTGGGGAGATTAGCCTAATGCTAGGGTTGTTATTAAATCCTGCTTTATGGTCTTTTAGTGTAAACCTTCGACAATTAGGAGTGTAAACTTCAATAGTGTTATGTATATTAAGTTTCAAACATATAGTTAATGCCGAGGAGTTAATATTAAAGATATCTTTTCCATATGCAATTATAGTTCTTCTTACGTTTATCTAAAATTAATTTATTATAAGTATTGCAACTCATACTGCAAGTATTCATAGTCTTATCAGTGGGAATAATTAAATTGAGAGCATTACGTATTTTTAAGTCCTATTTATTTCATCTATTGTTGGATTATAAAATTTTCATTTTTGTCTTTTTAATTTTTAAATTTATAATCATTTTGAACATGTTTTGTTCAAAGTTATCCAAGGTGGTAACTACAGCTGGGCATTTTATGGATTTAATGTTGTAAAATTTTGTGTATGTCTTATCTGATCATATTTGGTCAAAGATAGTATTGTACTCTGGATTATATATGTATGTATAGTGAAACAACGAAACAGGACTGTATGTCGATGACTAAAATATATTTTGTAAAGCCCCCCTCTTGAGTTGAGCACTATCGTAAATAATCTTACTCGCTACTTAATTTAGCTGAAAAAATGCGAAGCTCGCGGTTTGTTTACAAACAACGTTTGAGCACTTTACGAGTACCGGACGGATGTTTATTTAAATAGACATTCGGACAGATTAATTACGGCCACCGCTTCCGTAGTCAGGGGGTAGAACTGCCGACTGTCATCACGACGGTTCTAGGTTCGATCCTCGGCTTGGGATAGGTGTTAGTCTAGCGGCACTGATGAGTTGTGAAACAACGAAACAGGACTGTATGTCGATGACTAAAATATATTTTATGTATATATATTATACTAGCAGGGAGACCCCGATGTTGCCTGGAATTCTCATCAGGAAACATCACTAGTTATTATCAGTGAGTACAACTAACATAGTACAAATAATAATAATAATAATAATAATAATAATAATAATAATAATAATAATAATAATAAAACCATTGGTTGTTTCTGATAATAAATCGATGGTAAGCAGTTGTTGCGATAACACAAAGTTATTTGTAAAGGTTATCAGAAGAACTGGAGCTTCGTCGAAGTCTAGGGAGACTTATCACCCGTTTGCAGAAAACACCATCGATTATTATCAGTGTGTAATCTCTGATGATGATCTGCATGAGAACTCCCAGTGAGTACAAATAATAATAAGATGAATAATAATAATAAGAATAATAATAATAATAATAATAATAATAATAATAATAACAACAACAAGGAGGGTCAAGGAGGATGGAAAAGTGGGTAGTTATTTCTAACACAGGTGTAGTCATCATCATCATCATCATCATCATGTATTTCTTCTTCAAGTATCAGGTCTGTTACTGTAGACATCGATGATCATGGTTCTCCAGACCCCTCTGCTGACGAAGGCCAGAACAATAGTTGGCCAAAACGTCGTGAAACAACAGCTAGATGATGACGATAATAGTCCGCAATAAAATAAATGAATAAATAATACAAAATTCTCATCTCAATAAGAATTCCAATTAAATAATTATCAAATTTTACTCTAATAACAAAGAATCACTGCACTCTCTAAATGTTAAAATAAAATAAAATAAAATAAACAATGTGCTCATGTGACCAAGAATATATATTCCAAAATATATAATGAGCGTTCACTAGTTCAGTAGATTATCTCTTTATATATACACAGGCGACAAAAAGAAAGTCCGCTTTCTTGATAGGATAAACAAGATAGGTGGAGATTAATGAGCTCCTGGCGATCACTAAGAGAAAACTGTGGCTTAATGTTACGTGGTATAACCTGAAACAACAACAATTACGATTAGAGATGCTTTTTTGCCTGTTGATAGATATTTTAAACTGATTTAGGGGCGATAATTTAAGCTGGTTTAAAGCTCATTTGTTGTTGCGGACTTTCTTTTTGCCTCCTCAATTTGAAGTAATGTTTTTAAATTGACGTGAACACTAGAATATTTCAATTAAAAGTCAAATATGAACAGGTAAAATTATAGAGGAATAAAAAGCGAATACAAATGAGGTATAGGTTGTTGAAACAGTTACATTAAATTAAGCTTAAATTTGCAGTTTTTGAAAAAAAATTACAAGTGTGGACTTTCTTTTTGCCGACACTGTATATGTGCGTATTTTTCCAGGTACATTTAATTATAAAAGTGATTAAGAATCGATGAAAACAGTATGCTATCATTTTTTTATGACACGGGCATGCAAAAGAATGCAAATAAAAACACTTAAGACTTTCATCGGATTTATATAAAGTTAATGACTTTATTTAGTAAAAAATTATCTAATTATGTAAGAATGTCGTAATTCAATAAATCAATGCTTTTACTGTCCAACTTATCGACAAACGAAGTTGAAGGCTGAACATGATAACCCTATTTTCTCTCATTAACATATCAGATGACCAGTTCACCATCTGTTGACCATATGTAGACCATCTGTTGCCTATAACATGACTTTACAAACATTCAAACATTTATTCTGTTACATGATGTCGGATAATTCGAACAAAGATTATCTTCACTATAATCGGAACTACCACAAACAATAGGCACGCATACACACACACACATTTATACATACATACATACATACATACATACATACATACGTACATGCATACATACATTAATATATATATGTATTAGTGTTGGGACGATTAATCAGAATTGGAATTGGGAATCGGAAATATTGTAAATTTTACAGATATCGAAATCAATATCAGAATCAGTATCAAAATCAGAAAATTTTGTGCCTATTTTCCAATGCTTAAAACGATTGTTTTAATTGTCTTTTTTTTATGTAATTTTGTTTAAAGTAAAAGTTTTCCACTGCTGGTACTAATAATAAAATAATAAATATTTATTGATTTTAAACTACTAGTAAAACTAAAATCGATAGATCACCGCCACAGAAGAATATTTTTACGTTTAAGAAATTATCTGCACATTTAACATGTGTTTTTACAGTAATTGGGAAAAATAACTACTCTATATAGTTAAATATTAAGAGATTTATAAAGAATCAGAATCGGGAATTTAGAAGAAATCAGTAATTGTATTGGAATCAAGAAAAATATTGGAATCGTCCTATTACTAATATGTACACACACACACACACACACACACACACACACACACACACACACACACACACACACGTGTGTGTATACAAGGTGGCCCAAAAGTAGGTTTACAGTTATTAAACTACCTTTTATATGGTTGAAGTTACTTGCTAATTAAAATGTACAAGCAATATGAAATACTCCACAGAGTATAGATCTAATTTATATAAACAGCTTGGGCCCGTTTTTTTTAATGGACCTGTAAATGGGGAGAACTACCTGGACATGCTTCGTGAAGTAGTAGTACCACAACTCAGAACTAAACCTGACTTTGATGAACATTTCTTTCAGCAGGATGGAGCACCACCACATTATGCGTCTAGAGTAAGAGACTACCTTAACCAAGTTTTTCCACAGCGTTGGTTCGGAAGAAGGGGCAGCATCGAATGGTCACCACGTTCGCCTGACCTAACCCCAATGGATTTCTTTTTTTAGGGTGTTGTTAAGAACAAGGTTTATGAGAAGAAGCCCAAAACAATTTGGGACAAGATCAAAGTCTACGTTACGATTCTGGCCGTGGCGAGAATGGTGATTTGGACGTCGCGTCTGCAAGGTTGCCGGGGGGTGTTGTCTTTTTCTGATCAAGATCTGATCGCGTTCTTTAAACACCAACTACAGGTGAAGATCAGATGTGATAGAAGAAGGCTGCATCGCGCGGCATTTGACAGAAGATGGATACATGTGGCAAGTCTGTGTGTACGAAGAGGAGCCAAATTTGAATACGTGTTCCCCGCCTAGGTGTGGAACGCGCAGTTCTGTAAAGTTAAATTAAACAAGTAGTCTCTCAGCTAGCTGAGTGTGTGCTCCATCCCTCCCCGATTAGGAAGCCTCCAAGATCCCCATCCCCTCTTACCTGCAATTTTTGTTTTCACCCCTTCCTCTAAATTTTACCCATCTTGGAGAAAAAGAAATACAAACTAACCTCCATCCCTTACCCACAAAAATTTTCTTTTCTCCATTCACCCCCATCTAGAGGGCATCCCCACCTAGAGACTGACCCGCAGAAGCAAGGTTCCTTTTACAAACCTAGTGGAACGGGCAGTCTATCAACTAGACAGGGTTGGGAGGGTCCTACTAATCACCTTTTTATTTTTTCTTCCCCCCGCCCTCGACACAAATGAATTATTGTACCATTTTATTGTTATCTTTTTTGTTTTTACTCGTCAATAAAAAATGTTTTAAAAATTGGGAGTTACTAGGAAGTCCCACAATATGAAAGGGTGAATGCGGTATTATGGTGAAAGAAGATACTAGCTGGGAGAAACTTTTGACTTTGTTTAGTTCTGGAGTGACAAGGATGACCAACGACCCCCAAAATCCCCCCTTTTGAGTTGGCCATGTGCCTAAGTTTTTTGTTCACCGTTAATTTTACTGTATTTTTTAACATGAATAAAAGATTTAATATCTCAAAGTGTAGTATCTGTTCCGGCAGATACTGCAAGCTATGACTAGCTATGAATAGCAAACACCAGATGTGGGGGCAACCCCACATGCCTGACCTTTAACCAGCTCCCATTTCCCACCTCTCGGGAGCTGGTTCCCTTTTTCCCTTCCCCCTCCCTTCGCACCTCACATTAAAAATTGGCCTTGTGCCTAATTTGCTCGGTGGGGGAGCAAATAAATACCATCTGTTCCGGCAGATACTGCAAGCTATGACTAGCTATGACTAGCTATGACTAGCAAAGACTAGATGTGGGGGCAACCCCACATGCCTGACCTTTAACCAGCTCCCATTTCCCACCTCTCGGGAGCTGGTCCCCTTTTCCCCTTCCCCCTCCCTTCACTCCTCACATTAAAAATCGGCCTTGTGCCTAATTTGCTCGGTGGGGGAGCAAATAAATACCATCTGTTCTTCAGATGCTGTACTTCAATTTCTTGTTCTCTGTCAGTGGAGGAGAAATCCTTCACGACTGAGACAATTTTTATTTTTGTTCCTTGTCTCCACGTTAAAAAACGACCCTGGTATCTAATTCTGTCCCGTGGGGAGGCATTGTAAATAGGAACAATAAATGATTTAAAAGATTACATTCATGTCGCATTCACAGAAATTGATGAAGATCGGAATTTGTGTCGCACTCTGTGTTAGAGTGTCCTGGAGAGATTTGAAGAACGTTGCAATGTTGAAGGAGGAAATTTTGAGCATCAGAGAGATTAAAACATTTGTTTTTATGTTAACAGGTATAATTAATTTCCCGCTGTTCTGGTCTCGAATTTCAAATAAATATTTAAACTATTTGAAGTTTTTCAAATAACCTAGTTAAAGAATTTCAAATATTAAATAACTGTAAACCTACTTTTGAGCCACCCTATATATATATATATATATATATATATATATATATATATATATATATAGAGAGAGAGAGAGAGAGAGAGAGAGAGAGACGATAAAGCAAACATATTTGTCATACTTGACAAGTCTGACTACCACGAAAAACTGCAAACCATCCTTGACGACCGCTCAAAATTTAAAAAACCAATAACAACCCTACGAACATATTAAATAAATCACTGACAATAATGCCCATTGTGAAAATTACCAACTTATCCAAAATCTACGGTGATTATAAACCTGGATATCTATACGGAACGGCTAAAATACATAAACCGAACTCTCCTTTACGACCCATTATATTACAAATTCCCCCCAATCTATTCCCTGACCAAAGTACTCAATGATCTCATTAGCCCATATTTACCTAGTAAATACAGTGTTAAATCAACACAAGAACTACTACAAATTCTAAAAGCCAAACAACCTGACAACAAAGCCATCGCCTCCCTGGACGTAGAAAGTCTCTCCACAAAGGTTCCTGAAAAACAAACCACTGACATAATCCTTAACATATAAAACAATCCGTTTCTTCCTCCCTTAAAATCAACAAAAGGGTACTTAAAACATTATTATTAGTTCGTACTACTGAGGTATCTTTTATGACTATAAAGGGAATACATACCCCATATATTCACCATAATAATGAATGTTAATAATAAAATTCCTTTCCTTGACGTCCTCATTGACACTTCTAACAACACCTTCAGCACCTCCAACTCCAGAAAAAAAAAAAAGAACCTACTAGCTTTAACTCCTGCATCCTCCTTAACTGCGCCAACCTAATCTCCTCAGAATCAATGCTCCGGAAATTAAAAAACACTATCACAAATAGTAAAATTTTAGTCAGTAACACACAAATAATAAACCATGAAACCAACGTTAAAAAATTTTTGGAAGCGGTGTATATAAGAACACAGAAACCTGTCCTAAATATGGTTACATGCCAATCTAGCCAAAACATTTTAAAATGCCTATCATAACTCCTCTCTCTTTTCTGACTGTCCTCACCTAAAAATCGGACACTCCTCCCTTCCCACTGGGCACAAACGGCTTCACACGCATTTAACGTTACGATTGCTACTAACCACCATTCGCCCATCAACACAATCAAATCTTACACATTCTCCTGACGATGTCTTGACGAAAGACGAAAAGAAAAAAAAAATATATATATATATATATATATATATATATATATATATATATATATATATATCACGACATGCTTTAAAGAGAAAAATATAACTATGAGAAACATAATCAGAAAAATAAAAAAAATAAAAAAGGTATAATTAAACAGAAGCTCTCTGTTGTTTTTAACAATGCTTGTTTAAATGAAAAAACGCTGCCTAAATATACGCGATAAGTATGTATGTATATATGCATGTATAAATAATGTGTGTGTACATATATATATTGGCAGCAAGTCATTAATTAGGCAAGTGTGATTGAACATGACAGACTTATTCTTTTTTCCGATATTTCTGAAAATCTTTTCTATTTGTCGAACAGTCTTTTTTATATCGGCTAGCGTAGAGTCCAAATGTTGTTTTTCTCAAGTGCTTTCTATCGGTGTGTACTATTATTGTCAGGAGCAGTTGTTGTTATCATTTTCATTTTTTCTTTTCCTTTAAAGTTTGATGCATTTATAGTTTGTTTGTTTTTTATAATGGTGTCTGCAGGATGGTTATGGGCGAATTATTTTTATTTTTAATTGCAATTTTCTTATTTTATAGTTTATTTAGTTTCTTGTTAGTTATTAAATACTGTTAGTATATTTGTCCCGGTGTTAAATGATATCCGGTTGAAAAGGGGCTGCAGATTTTTAATAAGTATGGTTTCTAGTAATTTTAGTCGTCATGTGCAATTGTTAAGGTATCGAATTTTAGTATTGTTAGTTAAAATATTTCTAATGTTGGACGACTATAGGTTTTTAGCGTGGGATGTTAGGTGTTGTTTTATGGCACTATTGCCAGCTAAATGATAGCTTAATCGTCGGGTGAGTGTCGTTGTTGTGTGGCCTATGTATGCATTATATGAGTTTTTAGAGTGAGTTTTGAAAAATTCTGCAAAGGGGCAAATAAATTCATACACTACATTAGTTTGGTTTAGTGTGGTGTTAGTATTGTTATTATTTTTAATTATTAAATTAGAAGTTTTAAATTTAGTATAATATATTATTGTTTTATCTTTTTATTTTGGTCGGTGGGTCTGGTGTATCTTTTATTAGGTTTATTATTTTTTCATCTGTTTTGTAGTTAGTGCATAGTTGATTTTTATAGTATACTTTGATGGTGTCGTTTTTGTTAGGTTAGGGTTTATGTTTTTGTTGTGGAGTGAGTTTAAATAGAGTTTTATGTGCTTATAGACGATTTGGGAAAATTATTGTTTATTAGGGTTTGTTTTATGTTTGTTAGTTCTTTGTAAAATATTTGTCGGGTTGATGCTATATTGTATGAGCGGTGAATCAAATTTTTTATAAGTGCAATTTTATATGTTTCTGGGCATTCACTACGATAATTTAAGAGTATTGCGTTATTGTTGGTAAGTTTTTTGCATGTTGATGTTATGCATTTAGTAGGATTGCTTGAATCTACTAATGTCGAGAAATGTTATTTTGTTATTTATGTTTGGTTCGTGTGCAAATCTGAGGACGGTGTGTGTTTCTAGGTTTAGTTTGATTTTTTTTAATGTCTGGTGTGGATTCGGCTGCAATGAATATGTCGTTGACATATTGGGCATAGATAGTGAGTTATTTTTTTTTGTATCTGACAAGATAGTGTTTTTGAGGTGGGTCATATAGTATTCTGCAAATGTACGACCGAGAGGTGATCCCATTTAAATGCCGTCTATTTGGATGTATGTTTTATCATTAGGGTCAGTGAAAGGGACTTGTGTGGTGCATTTTAATAGTAACTTTTCGAGGGTTTGGGCTCTTATAGCTGGAGGGGGTATTGAATTGTGGTTGTATTTTTGATAAAAATTAATTTAATTGAGTCATTTATAGGAATGTTAGTAAAGAGGTTTTCAGCGTCAAGGGATGCGGTTATGCATTTGTGTGTGTGTGGGGGGGTAATTTTAGATGATCATTGAAGTCGGTGGTCGATTTTATGTAGTATTTACTAGGTATGTAAGGTTGGATAATGTTATTGATTGTTTTAGCGATATTATATACTGGTGTGGGGATTTTCCCATATATGTAGCCGGATTTATAGTCTTCTATTATTTTGTTAAGTTTTATTGTTCTGACTTCGGCGTTGTTTGCTGTTATAATATGGTTAATTTGTTTTTTTAGTTGTTCTGTAGGATTTTTTGTGAGTGGTTTAAATTTTGTAGTCCGTTTTATTTAAGATTGTGTACATATTGGATTATATATACAGGGTGTCATGTATACACTCTTTAAATTATTTCAACTTGTTACATGAATACGCTATACTATGCTCCCAAGAGATGTTTAGGAATAAAGAAGGGCACTTCCAGCAGGCTGGAGCACTTCACCACTATCATCATGACGTAAGAGCATATTTTGATAGTCATCTGCGAGGATGAAGAGGAAGTATCGAGTACTGTCCACGCTCACCAGATTTGACCCCCACACCTGGATTTTTCTCTTTTTAGGTGCTGCGGTGGGTGGGGCACGTTAAACACTGGGTTCACACCACAAAACAATGAATGAGTTGAAAGCAACCATTGAAAGAAGATGGATCAACATACCAATTGAACTGATTAGGAACGTTTTCGATTCAATAAGTGAGCGTTGTTAGCTGTTCATGGACCACAATGGCCAATAATTTGAACACTTTCGATAAGCTGGTTTTTATATTTGTTCACAGTATTTTGATGTATGAAACTTTTCTTTCTTGTAATAAATATTGGTTTTATGGTCATTTATCATTTAAAGAGTGTATACATTTTATTGGGACACACTGTATATGAATACATATATGCATATGTATACGTGTATATATATATATATATATATATATATATATATATATATATATATATATATACGTGTGGATATGCATACATATATATATAGAAATACATAAATATATATAAAGAGAAAAACATTATATATATATATGTCTAATGTTTTCTCTTTATATATATCTATATATATATATTTGAATGCATATTCATACGTATATATATATATATATATATATATATATATATAAAGAGAAAAACATTTTATATATATATATATATATAATGTTTTCTCTTTATATATATCTATATATATATTTGTATGCATATATATATATATATATATATATATATATATATATATATTAGAAAAACATTAAATAGCACAGGATGTTTTTGTTTGATTATTCCTTTTCGATCTTCTTGATCTTTCAAATAATACATTGTGTATTCCAATTGATTTGTCCTAGCAGACGTGAATGAACCGACATACTCCGCCTGATGACGACTGAGTCAATCAAAAAGTGCTCAAAATAAAAAAAGATAAAAAAACGATGGAACAAAAAATATATAATATAATCACGTTGACATACCGATTCTCGTTATATCACTGAAGTTAAGATATGTTGAGCCTGGTCAGTACCAGGTAGTTGACCATTTGGTCACAGCAAGTACTGTATACAGGAGGACGTCGACACCTCCCTGCAAGAACTGCAAAAATCTGAAGTCTTCATCTACCCTGGCGAGGGTATATATGCGAGTTGCGACCACTTGCGAATTTAATATTCCCTTGACACTTCCTCCTCCAGAGGAAGTCGGTTCAACCCGCTTAAGGTTAATGTCGCTGGTCTGGCCTACATGCAACAATTGATTATTCTAAAGATCAAGATGATCAAAAAGAGACTTAGCAAACAAAACGCTGTTCAATAATGTTTGTTTAAATGAAAATATGCTACTTAAATACGCACACACACAATATATATATATATATATGTGTGTGTGTGTGTGTGTGTGTGTGTGTGCGTGTGTGTGTGCATCAAGTGCACTTGAAAGCCAAATCACAAGGCAATATTACGAAAATAAACAAATATTTTACTTGTATGAAATTTATAATTTAAATATATTTATATTTATAATTAGAAATTTCAAACAAGTAAAATATTTGTTTATTTTCGTACTATTGCATTGTAATTTGGCTTTTAAGCGCACCTGATGCGTATTTTGTTTTATTCAAATTAAATCAACGATCCTATAATGGAACTGACACCCCTTATATATATATATATATATATATATATATATATATAAAGCTGAATGTCTGTGTGTGTTTGTGTGTGTGTGTGTGTGTCTGGTCACGAATAGGCTCCTATATGGTTGACTATTTTAAAAAAAACTGATTACATATAATGATAGAAGATGTATCGAGACACAGGAATGGGTATGTTTGATCCTGCAGAACGGTGGTTCATTAAAATTGTGGGGTCTGCGTTAGCGCCTGGTCCACAAAGTATAGAAATAAAAAATTTCAAAATTAAAAAAAGACGTTTACAAGTGTTCTTGATATAGATGTACATAAGAATACTTTGATAAGTATGTTTTAACTTAAATAGGGATGGTATAATAAAATTGTGGGGTCTGCGTTCGTGCCTAGCCTCCACAGAATGGAAATAGGCACAAACTTTAATAAAGACTTTTCATATATATCTGCTTAAGTATACTTTGATAATTATGTTTCAGTTTGAAGAAATATGGTATAATAAAATTATGGGGTGTTCGTTCGCACCTGACCTCCAAAGAATGGAAATATGTCACAAAGTTTAACAAGGTTTTTAATATAGATCCGCATAATATTGTAATAAGTGTTTCAGTGTGAACAGGTATGGTATAATAAATTATGGGGTTTGTCTATTTTATTTTTACTTTCACCATATTTTGCTTTGGTTTTCATACCCCCGAATTCGAAGCTATCTCTTTACAACCCTTCCTTTTCATAACCTATCACACTTTAATAAATCAGAGTCCATTTTCTGTAGGCTGTTTTTGAACACAGTCAACGACGGGTACTTTTGCTAGTATATATATATATTCCAGGTTAATATTTTCCAGAGATGAAGCAGCCAATGAATTTTTACATCCATATAAGAGTACGCAATACCGAAGTAGAGCAAGATATACTTTTTTATTTATTTTTTCATAAGCTTTTATATGTACCTACACATTCATGAGCATGTTTCGGTCAGGCTATATAGTTACAATCATATATATTATATACAGCTAGAAGCAACTAGAAACCTCTTAAGACGATATGCAGTGTATACAAAAGTAACGTCCATAGTTATTGAATCTATTTTGTATAAGTAGTATCGCTTAAAGCGGTCTCTAGTTGCTTGTAACTGGCTGACCGAAACATGCTCATGAATGTGTAGCGACATATACATTCTTATGTAAAACAAATAAAAGTTACATACAGAGTGGAATAATAGAATTGTTGCCCTAGAAAAGATGACATGACACCATCTCCGTTTGATGAAAACCAGTTTTCTTTTTTTGTTGTTGCGTGTACAAATCCCAAGAGTGATAGGAGCCTTCTGTCATGTCTGAAAGTAACACAATGTTCAACGAGCGAGATCGAAGATGCGCCACTGTACAACTCATGCTCTCTACCGATCCAAGTTATGACAATGGGACCATTATCAGCACTCTCAAAATACATTGTTGTATTGCCACAAATAACAGGGACGTGCTCAGGGTGATGAAAACAAATTTTCCAACCATTACAATGGTCTTTGGTGTGGTTTCAAGTGAGGGCTACATCATGCCAACTCACATCTTTGAAGTCGGCTTGAAAATCAACACCAAAATGTACCTGGATGTACTGAAGAGTGTAGTGATCCCCTGGTGCAATCAGGTGGTCACTAGCAGACTCTGGGTGTGGCAGCAGGACTCGGCAGTGGCCCACAAGTACAAAGAGACCCAGGCTTGGCTTCAGAAGGAGTGCTACGACTTTGTATCTTCTCTCACTGACCCCCCCCCCTCCTCTTTGCCTGACCTGAACCCGCTGGACTACTTCGTTTGACCATACATTAAAAACATCACCAACATGACCTCTCACAACACCAAAGTCAGCCTGATCGCTGCCATCTGCCGAGTATTCACTGAGCTCCCACCGGCCCTTGTGGAAAAGGCATTTCTCAGTTTCGGACTAGTATCGAGGCAGTGATTGAGGCTAAAGGCGGCTACATTGAATAGATGTTAACTCTACTAGATAATCAAATTACCTGAATTGATTTTTTCAACTAAAGTTTTAAAATAAAGTTGTAGTGTTGTTTTCTTTAGGGCAACAACTTTATTGTTCCACCCTTTATTTATATACTAGCGGTGGTACCCGGCGTTGCCCGAGTGTTTGTTTCCGGGACGGGGGGGGGGAGTTTAAAAAAATATTATGGTAGGTAAGTAGGAAGGATCAAACCCGGAGTCATGAGTAAAAGTAGGAAAATAAAGTGGGGGAAAAAAAAAAAAACATCTGCAACGTTAACAGTTCGGCCACCAAGAAAAGTCCATTCCAGTTGTTAAGGGAGAAAAAAAAAAAAAAAAACACTATGGTAGGTCGGCGCGAACGTGAAAATATAATGTGAATTGTCCAGCACCCTAACCACTACGCCACAGAGCTCTGCAGCTTAGTTTAGTGATTTTAAATAACTTGACATGATAGAACTACGAAGCCAAACCGGTGTTCTCTTCTCAACTGTTCCTTGTGAACGATCTCCAAACGGTGTTAAGTGGTGGCAGGGGGAGGAGGAATTTTTAAGAGAGAAAATATTTTACCACTTCCATTGATCTTAACCGATTTTGGCCGTGACTTCTCAGCAGAAAAAGTATAGAAATCTAAGATTATCGAGGAATTTGAGAACTAATAAGCCTATAACAAACCTCAGATATTGTTCTGCCGTTTGTGCATAATGTATTTGCATGAAATATCTTGATTTTTAATCCTATTAAGGTCAAAATCCCACGGGAAAAAATGAGTTCATTTTATTTATATAGAAAGAAGAGAAGAAGATATACTAGCGGTGGTACCCGGCGTTGCCCAAGTGTTTGTTTCCGGGACGGGGGGGGGGAGTTTAAAAAAATGTTATGGTAGGTAAGTAGGAAGGATCAAACCCGGAGTCATGAGTAAAAGTAGGAAAATAAAGTGGGGGAAAAAAAAAAAAAACATCTGCAACGTTAACAGTTCGGCCACCAAGAAAAGTCCATTCCAGTTGTTAAGGGAGAAAAAAACAAAAAAAAAACACTATGGTAGGTCGGCGCGAACGTGAAAATATAATGTGAATTGTCCAGCACCCTAACCACTACGCCACAGAGCTCTGCAGCTTAGTTTAGTGATTTTAAATAACTTGACATGATAGAACTACGAAGCCAAACCGGTGTTCTCTTCTCAACTGTTCCTTGTGAACGATCTCCAAACGATGTTAAGTGGTGGCAGGGGGAGGAGGAATTTTTAAGAGAGAAAATATTTTACCACTTCCATTGATCTTAACCGATTTTGGCCGTGACTTCTCAGCAGAAAAAGTATAGAAATCTAAGATTATCGAGGAATTTGAGAACTAATAAGCCTATAACAAACCTCAGATATTGTTCTGCCGTTTGTGCATAATGTATTTGCATGAAATATCTTGATTTTTAATCCTATTAAGGTCAAAATCCCACGGGAAAAAATGAGTTCATTTTATTTATATAGAAAGAAGAGAAGAAGATATACTAGCGGTGGTACCCGGCGTTGCCCAAGTGTTTGTTTCCGGGACGGGGGGGGGGAGTTTAAAAAAATGTTATGGTAGGTAAGTAGGAAGGATCAAACCCGGAGTCATGAGTAAAAGTAGGAAAATAAAGTGGGGGAAAAAAAAAAAAAACATCTGCAACGTTAACAGTTCGGCCACCAAGAAAAGTCCATTCCAGTTGTTAAGGGAGAAAAAAACAAAAAAAAAACACTATGGTAGGTCGGCGCGAACGTGAAAATATAATGTGAATTGTCCAGCACCCTAACCACTACGCCACAGAGCTCTGCAGCTTAGTTTAGTGATTTTAAATAACTTGACATGATAGAACTACGAAGCCAAACCGGTGTTCTCTTCTCAACTGTTCCTTGTGAACGATCTCCAAACGATGTTAAGTGGTGGCAGGGGGAGGAGGAATTTTTAAGAGAGAAAATATTTTACCACTTCCATTGATCTTAACCGATTTTGGCCGTGACTTCTCAGCAGAAAAAGTATAGAAATCTAAGATTATCGAGGAATTTGAGAACTAATAAGCCTATAACAAACCTCAGATATTGTTCTGCCGTTTGTGCATAATGTATTTGCATGAAATATCTTGATTTTTAATCCTATTAAGGTCAAAATCCCACGGGAAAAAATGAGTTCATTTTATTTATATAGAAGAAGAGAAGAAGATATACTAGCGGTGGTACCCGGCGTTGCCCAAGTGTTTGTTTCCGGGACGGGGGGGGGGGAGTTTAAAAAAATGTTATGGTAGGTAAGTAGGAAGGATCAAACCCGGAGTCATGAGTAAAAGTAGGAAAATAAAGTGGGGGAAAAAAAAAAAAAACATCTGCACCGTTAACAGTTCGGCCACCAAGAAAAGTCCATTCCAGTTGTTAAGGGAGAAAAAAACAAAAAAAAAACACTATGGTAGGTCGGCGCGAACGTGAAAATATAATGTGAATTGTCCAGCACCCTAACCACTACGCCACAGAGCTCTGCAGCTTAGTTTAGTGATTTTAAATAACTTGACATGATAGAACTACGAAGCCAAACCGGTGTTCTCTTCTCAACTGTTCCTTGTGAACGATCTCCAAACGATGTTAAGTGGTGGCAGGGGGAGGAGGAATTTTTAAGAGAGAAAATATTTTACCACTTCCATTGATCTTAACCGATTTTGGCCGTGACTTCTCAGCAGAAAAAGTATAGAAATCTAAGATTATCGAGGAATTTGAGAACTAATAAGCCTATAACAAACCTCAGATATTGTTCTGCCGTTTGTGCATAATGTATTTGCATGAAATATCTTGATTTTTAATCCTATTAAGGTCAAAATCCCACGGGAAAAAATGAGTTCATTTTATTTATATAGAAGAAGAGAAGAAGATATACTAGCGGTGGTACCCGGCGTTGCCCAAGTGTTTGTTTCCGGGACGGGGGGGGGGAGTTTAAAAAAATGTTATGGTAGGTAAGTAGGAAGGATCAAACCCGGAGTCATGAGTAAAAGTAGGAAAATAAAGTGGGGGAAAAAAAAAAAAAACATCTGCAACGTTAACAGTTCGGCCACCAAGAAAAGTCCATTCCAGTTGTTAAGGGAGAAAAAAACAAAAAAAAAACACTATGGTAGGTCGGCGCGAACGTGAAAATATAATGTGAATTGTCCAGCACCCTAACCACTACGCCACAGAGCTCTGCAGCTTAGTTTAGTGATTTTAAATAACTTGACATGATAGAACTACGAAGCCAAACCGGTGTTCTCTTCTCAACTGTTCCTTGTGAACGATCTCCAAACGATGTTAAGTGGTGGCAGGGGGAGGAGGAATTTTTAAGAGAGAAAATATTTTACCACTTCCATTGATCTTAACCGATTTTGGCCGTGACTTCTCAGCAGAAAAAGTATAGAAATCTAAGATTATCGAGGAATTTGAGAACTAATAAGCCTATAACAAACCTCAGATATTGTTCTGCCGTTTGTGCATAATGTATTTGCATGAAATATCTTGATTTTTAATCCTATTAAGGTCAAAATCCCACGGGAAAAAATGAGTTCATTTTATTTATATAGAAAGAAGAGAAGAAGATATACTAGCGGTGGTACCCGGCGTTGCCCAAGTGTTTGTTTCCGGGACGGGGGGGGGGAGTTTAAAAAAATGTTATGGTAGGTAAGTAGGAAGGATCAAACCCGGAGTCATGAGTAAAAGTAGGAAAATAAAGTGGGGGAAAAAAAAAAAAAACATCTGCAACGTTAACAGTTCGGCCACCAAGAAAAGTCCATTCCAGTTGTTAAGGGAGAAAAAAACAAAAAAAAAACACTATGGTAGGTCGGCGCGAACGTGAAAATATAATGTGAATTGTCCAGCACCCTAACCACTACGCCACAGAGCTCTGCAGCTTAGTTTAGTGATTTTAAATAACTTGACATGATAGAACTACGAAGCCAAACCGGTGTTCTCTTCTCAACTGTTCCTTGTGAACGATCTCCAAACGATGTTAAGTGGTGGCAGGGGGAGGAGGAATTTTTAAGAGAGAAAATATTTTACCACTTCCATTGATCTTAACCGATTTTGGCCGTGACTTCTCAGCAGAAAAAGTATAGAAATCTAAGATTATCGAGGAATTTGAGAACTAATAAGCCTATAACAAACCTCAGATATTGTTCTGCCGTTTGTGCATAATGTATTTGCATGAAATATCTTGATTTTTAATCCTATTAAGGTCAAAATCCCACGGGAAAAAATGAGTTCATTTTATTTATATAGAAGAAGAGAAGAAGATATACTAGCGGTGGTACCCGGCGTTGCCCAAGTGTTTGTTTCCGGGACGGGGGGGGGGAGTTTAAAAAAATGTTATGGTAGGTAAGTAGGAAGGATCAAACCCGGAGTCATGAGTAAAAGTAGGAAAATAAAGTGGGGGAAAAAAAAAAAAAACATCTGCAACGTTAACAGTTCGGCCACCAAGAAAAGTCCATTCCAGTTGTTAAGGGAGAAAAAAACAAAAAAAAAACACTATGGTAGGTCGGCGCGAACGTGAAAATATAATGTGAATTGTCCAGCACCCTAACCACTACGCCACAGAGCTCTGCAGCTTAGTTTAGTGATTTTAAATAACTTGACATGATAGAACTACGAAGCCAAACCGGTGTTCTCTTCTCAACTGTTCCTTGTGAACGATCTCCAAACGATGTTAAGTGGTGGCAGGGGGAGGAGGAATTTTTAAGAGAGAAAATATTTTACCACTTCCATTGATCTTAACCGATTTTGGCCGTGACTTCTCAGCAGAAAAAGTATAGAAATCTAAGATTATCGAGGAATTTGAGAACTAATAAGCCTATAACAAACCTCAGATATTGTTCTGCCGTTTGTGCATAATGTATTTGCATGAAATATCTTGATTTTTAATCCTATTAAGGTCAAAATCCCACGGGAAAAAATGAGTTCATTTTATTTATATAGAAGATAGATAGATAGAAGATAGAAGATAGAGAAGAGATGTTACCAAAAACTTCTGGTATCTTCTCCAGCTTCTGTTAAAGAACCTAGGTGCAAAAAAAAATTATGGTACTACTTGAGAATTGCTTGATGTGGTAGTTCAAAGCTATCCTGTGGTAGCAGAGCACAGTTTATTTGATTCGTCAGTTCTTAGCAGCATCGTTTATAAATAGAATCTTCCGACTGTGTGGGATCATACCCCATTAATCTTAAAATATTGCAACAGGCGCCATCATGGAGTGAATGAATCGTGCGTTACATAAAGAAAAATGAGAAAGCAATCAAATCTAGTGTAACATCGAGTTTTTGCAAAAGTGCCAAGATGATGAATATTCTATGATGGATGGAATCTACTTTACCATTCTGAATACAAAACTTAATGAATTCATATTTTAAATTCAGTGGAGACATTAAAGGAGAACCACAACCAGGTCCATCATCAGGATTCAAGACCACGTTCCAGTCTCATGCGAAGATAACCAATCTAGAAGTACTCATGAAATGCTCGATTCACCAAAAAAAAAAAAAAAAAAAAAAAAAAGCAGCTAGCTTAACGTGACTATTGGGTGCATAAACCCTAATAAAACAAAACACTCTACTTTTTAATGGTAACATCGAGAGTGCAAAGTCTTCCCTCTGGATCCATGTAACACGTGTCACACGACACATCCAAAGACCTTTTAACTAGCCAAGAAACCCTTCTCGAGTGAGAATTAAAGTACGCTAAGTAAGAACAATACGTCTTAGATTGCACACCCACATGGTCACCTGGAATAAGGTGGGTTTCTTGGACACAGCAAATATCCACCCAAAGTGCTGCAGGTCCAGGCTCAAGTAAAATTTTAGCAAGTCAGCCCTTAGCCCCTGTACGTTCAATCAAGCAAGGTTTTACTGGACTAGTGATGAGATCGGTTGATGAGTGGGTACTTGGGGATAGGCTCTTCTTTGCAGAGTGGGTTTCTGCTCACAGTTTTTTCTCCAGTTTTTTAAGTTCTAAAAACTTTCCGGGGCCTTTTTCTGACATTTTCTCAAATATTTTTTTTTTTTTTGCATTTGTTCGAGGGAAAGTTTTCCCGGAGTCTTCTTTCCGGTTACTAATACCCACTCCTTTCTTTATTGTTGCATTGGCTTTACTAAGGTCAGGAAATTCTGCATGGTCAGCTTTCTTTGGTGTTGATAATGTTGACGATGGTGGCGATGAAGATTTTATGAGCATTCTGACCATAGCGCCCATGTGAAACCCTTCCTTATTTTGGGGGTTCACTGTTGGACCTGTTTCTTAATCTTTTGGGGACATTCATTTGTGAGATGCCCCACCGTCCCGCTGGTCCAACATGAAGGCTTCCTTCCTGCAGCAATAACTGGTACCTTATCATCTCCAGTTCCCAAATAATACGAAATTTCAATAAAAGCCTGCTTATCTAATATTAATTTCAATAAAAGCCTGCTTATCTAATATTAATTGCGGTGAGATGTGTAATTTGATTGTGTCGATTTTTAAGAAGCATTTTTGAACTTCATGATATTGCTAGAGTTATTATTGTCCACGAGCATCAGATTCATCTCTTCATAAATATACAGTGCCACTTTAAATTGACTGAAAGTTGTGGGTTTGTCTTTTTGCGTTATAACAGTTGTAAATGGTTTCAAATCTGCTGTAAGTTCCTTGAATTTGGAGAGGGGCATGTTAAACACAGGGTTCACACCACAAAACAAGCTACAATGAATGAGTTGAAAGCAACCATTGAAAGAAGATGTGTTAAAATACCAATTGAACTGATTAGGAACGTTTTCGATTTTAAATCAGTATTTTTAATGTATGAAACTTTTCTTTTAAATGTTGGTTTTATGGACATTTAAAGAGTGTATACATTTTATTGGGACACCCTGTATTTTAAATAGTCATATGCAGTAAATGTCGTTTTAATTCATTGCTTGTATTAAAATTACTTTCACTTTTATGATGTAACGATAAAAATGTTTTGCCATGATGGATAATTTAATGTCGATAATTTATATTTTTTGTCATTTTCTTATGCATTAATCAGAAGCTAAAAAAATTACCTCGTAGGAAATAAATTTGACACTTGTGCACGTGAAATATGTCGCCTTTCACTTCGTTTCTAAAGCCAGATATCGCTCTTTTCTGTTTTAATGTTTCAGAGACTTAATTTGTTCCAAGATTTTTACGTTTTCCTTCTTCGAGTGCAGCTTCAGAAGTGTATCCAACGGTGTTGAGATAAAATCAGTCCCCTCTTAAAATTTAACCAGTTAATGGATCGAACAATTGGTTATGTTTAATTTGGGCCATACAAAATTGGCTACTGGGAAAATACTTTAATAGTCAAGCTAACCTCTCTCTCTCTCTCTCTCTCTCTCTCTCTCTCTCTAATATATCTATCTATCTATCTATCTATCTTGCTTTCTTACTTTATGTATAACTCTTCAGAAAATATGAATACAATAAATTGAATGTAAAGAAAAAAAATTAGCATCTGTAATTCTTTCATTATTAAATACTTTGATAAGTATGTTTCAACTTAAATAGGGATGGTACAATAAAATTGTGGGGTCTGCGTTCGCGCCTGTACTCCATAGAAATATGGTATAAACTTTAACAAAGACTTTTCATAACTATTTGCGTAAGCATACTTCCAACATTCGGAAAATATTTCAGAGCTCGAATTGGTTTAACAAGCCATTTTCAAAACCACAGAACAATTGCATGATCACAGTCATCTTTGCAAGCGATGGAGGAACATCATTAAAATATGTATGAAGTAGAATCGTCCAAACGTATGTTGGTGCTGCTTGGCTTGTGAATTTACATTGCTTTCATGATATTTTCAATTAATATACTTGTAGTTAAACTGACGCCTTAAATTTATCTCTTGCTAAGTGGTAACGCATTCATAACGTTCGTTTTTAGTTGCCAATTTAATTACATGTTCATTAATTGTTAGCACTGTTCTTGGCACTTTTCAAAGGCGTTACACTGTATCCAAAGCCAGGAGCGGCACTACAAAGTAACCAAAGCAGAGAAAGAAAAAGCGTTCATTCAAATCATATTTCGATGTAAAAATCCGACGCTTCGAGCCAAGAAAAAAGTGAAAAGGAAAGAAGAAAAGTAAGCCGAACAAAGAAAGAAAAAAAGGGCAGCTTATGTTCGTCGCATCTCGCGCATTGATTTCTAATCTGCCACATATTCAGGATTATATACATGGATAATTTTTTGTGATTACTGAATGAAAAAAAGAATAATATTCCTTTGTCATAAGAGGTTAAAGTAGTTTGCTTGAAGCATTGTTTAATGTGTATATAAGAAGAAATTTTAGTTTATAGAAGACAGAACAATGCAAAGGTGTGACGGATAAACTCAAACTGACGCAACTTAAGATATAATGATGGAACTAGCTATGCAGTTTCACTTTTATTGATCCAATTCATGTGTCTATGTATAACCATACATGTATACATATGCTTTTTTTATATAATATTTTACAAGATAGGATGATCTTATTTGCGTCAGGCGGTCAGGTGGTGTGTCTGTGATGCTATATTTCAGGATGCCTTCCCTTCGTCAGGTGTGTGTTCGACTTTACATTTGAAAGTCAAAATTTCTTCATATTCCTTTGTCACTTTACCAATTGTAGTATATAGTATTAATTCTATGGTTGTATATGAATATTTGTGAGAACACTAGCGAAGCATAACTTTCTGTCATTTTTAACAAAGAATGTACACTAGATTTTAGATTTACTAATGCTTCTTTTATCATTTTGTTCTAGCTGGAAATGGGGTATCCTACTGGATGCCAGACCTCAGACATACCTATTGAGAGATCACTAAGATTCTAACTGTCCCTTATATTCTTAGATTTATATTCTGTCCCGATTATATTTGGCAGGTATTTTTTGACATTCTTTTTCATGAGGCCGGTTGCTCCTCTACTTACCGAGATGATGGGGATCTTGGCATTTCGTTATCTTTTCTCCTCTCAGCTCTGTTTAACCCAGTATCATTTGGGACACTAACTTCTACTAAGGTTGCTTCTTTCTCCTTCTTGTCTCATGTCACTATATCAGGTTTAATAGCCACGTTTTCTATGTACATAGCTGTAGGGATTTTATAGTCATAGCGGATGTTGTATGACTTGTTTCCAACTAGTCTTTCTGGTACATGTTTCCAGGACTTGTAGGAGACCTAGTGCGGACCAAACTAATTTTCATACACAGATAAATTTACTAAAACTCACCAACTGTATAAAGTTGAATTGCAGTATAAGAATTTCACAGTTCCAACCATCGTACATAATCCTGAAGGTTATGTCTCACGTTCCACCTGAAAATAACTCATTAACCCTTTTCTTCAAATAGTTTTTGAGAAAATGATAGAAAAATTTGATATACCGTCATCGACTATCAACTTCAATGTGTGCAGTGAATCTTGTGTGCATGAGAAATGAGAAATCAATATTCATATCTACAGCAATAAAAGTGAAACAATCCGCATGAAAACACTCGTAATTTTATTTCATATGTCAGTAAGCTTTCACAATGGGGGTTCCGTGTTGCTGCGTCATTGCCTTCTTGGAATTGCAATAGTGTCATATATATGTATGTATTAAATAATGATTTTTTTTTATCTATCATCGCAAACAGTGTAACATCTACGATGTGAGTCAAAAGTAAGAAGGAGATAACCGCATGATTTTATTGAAAATAGTCAATTTATAGCAAAAATTATAAAAATTTTAACTCTTACATAACGAAGGCTGTGTTTTGATGGAAGGGTCTGAATGACACCATAAAGATCAGAGGTGATTTCAAAGAGAAAATCAAATTGTGTGAATTCTGGCTGTGAGATTTTCTGTCTCTTTTTGACTGACAACTTAAGCAAGCGGAGGCAAAACGTGGCCGTTTTCAAGGAAGCCCCAGCAAGAAGGGAGATAATTGCATACAATGTAACTAGGCATAACTTGATAAGTGATCTGTTTTTTTATTTACCTGTATGCTTTCCTTCTCAATGTGTAAACAAAGTAGACTGTCGCTGTGATGTTTAATATAACCGTCTTTTTATGAATAAACCTTTCTTACAAACCACAGCATTCGAGTGTTTTATCTATAGGCGATCAAAGATCAGGTTTCACAACGAGGACAACGCTGGTGAGTATATAGAATTTATACACTCATCAGTGAGTGAAAATATAACATAAACATTCTTAGGCTGGAATTAAAGTGTAGTATTTGTTCCGACCAAAGGAGGAAATATTTTTTTTTGGCTGGGATAATTTATATTTTTGTTCCATTCGGAATTTGGAGGAACTGGATATCTCTCACGAAAAACTGACCTTATACCTAACTTTGCTTTATAGGAAAACAAATAAATAAGAACTCGAACTCGTATTAACCAGAAATAATGCTTGTATTCCCAATCTCTCAGAAAAATACATGTAATGATAACTCTTTGTTTAAATATATTTGTAAATGCGTTTAAAAATCATTGATTGAAAAGAAATAACTCTTCTTACTCCTCATAAAACTCCTATTGGGATTCCGATACTTATTCCTGTATTTCACCATTTCATAATGGTTGGATGACAATTTCCTACATACGATATTTGGGAAAATAATCTCTTCCAAAATGTGTACTTTTGATAGTAACTCCAAAAATTTGTTGCATCATCATCATCATCAGAGTTTTGATCACTACTGTAGGCGGAAACTCTCCCTGGTTTCCTTCTACCTTTTTTTGTCCCTGGCTAGGCATAGCCATGTAAGACTCAGTTGTCTCTCAACGTGGTATACGCATCAGGTTTTTGGCCTTCCTCTTAGTCTTTTCCATTGCCTCAAGATCTATTTTGTTGTTCTAGATATCCACCTGTTGTTTATAGATCTCGAAAGGCGACCTTCCCATCTATATTTATCCGTTCATATGGCAGTGAACTTGCTCTCTGATCTAAGTGTTTCTTTCTCTTTTCTATAGACTAATGTCGAACGTAATGCATTCTATTTTGTATTGTGCAACCCTTAGTTTTTCTATTGCTGCATTGTAATATCATCGTTCTCAACACTTGGGACCCACACGTTGTATGCAGACAGTCGCAAAGAAACAAAGACACAGAAAGAATTTACTCACTTTTTTTTCAGTTTAAACAACAGATATTTATTTTACAAGTACTTCTAAAATAACCCCTTGTCTCTTGTTCAAAAGTCTTCTCGTACTCCAGTGTGCTTAACAAGACCTTGCTGTGTTGAACACGTGGTACTCTGCCTTTGTCCGGCCATGTTTAGAACACGTCTTTCCCCGTAACTCATGGTCTACATGTGTAACATGTCTATTACTGCTCTCTCATGTCTCGAACACATCTTGAATCACACGTCTTGAACATGTCTCGAATCTCCCACATCTCGAATCCTCTAAGAACATGTATCGAATTTCCTACATCTCGAACACGTCTCGAATCTCCTACATCTCGAACACATCTCAAATCCTCTACGTCTCGAACACATCTCGAATCTCCAACATCTCGACACGTCTTAAATCTCCTACATCTTGAACACATCTCGAATCTCCTACATCTCAAACATGTCTCGAATCTCCTACACCTCAAACATGTCTAGAATCCTCTACGTCTTGAACACATCTCGAATCTCCTACATCTCAAACACATCTCGAATCTCTTACGTCTCGAATCCTCTACATCTCAAACACATTTTGAATCTCCTACATCCCAAACGTCTCAAAACTCTTACGTCTTCAATCCTCTACATCTCGAACATGTCCCAAATCTCCTACATCTCAAACATGTCTTAAACCTCCTACACCTCAAGCATATCTCGAATCTCCTACATCTCAAACACATCTCAGATCCTCTACGTCTTGAACACATCTTGAATCTCCTACATCTCGAACCTCTTACGTCTTGAATCCGCTATGTCTTGAACATGTCTTGAATCTCCTACATCTCGAACACATCTCGAATCTCCTACGTCTTGAACAAGTCTCGAATCTCTTAAGTCTTGAATCATCTACATCTCGAACATGTTTCGAATCTCCTACATCTCGAACATGTCTCGAATCTCCTACATCTTGAACATGTCTCGAATCTCCTACATCTCGAACACATCTCGAATCTCCATGTTTCAAACACATCTTAAATCTCTTACGTCTCGAATCCTCAATATCTCGAACATGTCTTGAATCTCCTACATGTTGAACATGTCTCGAAACTCCTACGTCTTAAACACATTTCAAATCTCCTATGTCTCAAACACATCTCAAATCTCTTATATCTTGCATCCTCGAATCTCCTACATCTCAAACATATCTCAAACCCCTGTTCTCTGAACACCTGTGTCCTTTTTATCCCTGCTGTCACATCGCACAGCTGGCTTGATCATTTGATATGGCTGCTGCTACTGAGTGCTCCCGTTTTACCATCATATCTCATAACTAGGGCTAGGACAACAGCATATTCTTTTCATTGTTTTGACTCTCGAGTGTGTATCTGTGTATATCTTATACGCTTTTATATAGAGTGATGTGGTTGTCGGTTGATTAACTATATCTAACTGTGTCGGATATATACTCTAGAGTCAAAACAATAATAAAAATATCCTGTTGTCATAATATAATATGTCTGAGAACAGAAGTCCAAATAATCCAAATAATTCAAAGTAGCCTTTGTTACGTGATTATTAAGAATTTATTCACTCAGGTACAGCAACTCAGTCATAAGCAGGAACAGATGAATAGCTTTGTGACAAAAAATAGATATATTTTAAACATTCATAGAAAAATGTTTTGTGGTTATATGGGAAAAAAATGTTATGTGGTTATATGGGAAAAAAAATGTGACCGAGCGTTTGAAGTTTTCTTCTTTTTGTTTAATTGTTCTTTTTGCTTTCACAAATATTTTTTCAGCAGAACATTTCAAGCACTCGAGACAGACATTGCTGCTATTTCGTTTGTACTATGTATTATCCTCGCCACAAAAGAGATGATAAATATCATTATTTGTCAAAATATTTAAGGTTATATGCATGGATAGTTTTCTTTCATTTACTGGATGAAGAAAAGAATGTTCCTTTGTTACTTTACCAATTTAAACACCATAAGAGTTAGTACCATTTAGATACAGGGTGGAACAATACAGTTGTCACCCTAAAGAAAACAACACTACAGCCTTATTGTAAAACGTTTATTGAAAAAAATCCATTCAGATAACTTGATTATGTAGTAGAGCTGATATCTATTCAATGTAGCCGTCTTCAGTCTCAATCACATTCTTGATACAGGTCCAGAACTGGGAGCATGCCTTTTCCACAAGTGACGGTGGGAGCTCGGCGAATACTCGGCGAATGGCAGCGATCAGGCTGGCTTTGGTGTTATGGGAGGTCATGTTGGTGATTATCTTGACGTATGACCAAACATAGTAGTCCAGCCGGTGTTGACTTTCAAGACAACTTTGAAGATGTGAGGTGGTATGATGTGACCCTGGCTTGAAACCACACCAAAGATCATAACTGTGGGTTGTCCGACGCGTTATGCTGTGGCCTCAAGTGTTGAACCATACCGATTTGTATTTTGAGGGTGCTGACTATGGTCCTGTTGTCATAACTTGGATCGGTAGAGAGCATCACATCTCCAATTTCGCTCGTTGAACATTATGTCATTTTATTATTATTTGTATTAAGTTGGCATTCATCTGGATTTCTATTACAATTTTTTCTTCTACCTTATCTATTTTCACCGATTTTATTTAATTTTCCATTATCTTTTAGTTAAGTTATTTGATGTAGAAAATGATAATTTTACTGTGTTCTTGTTAATAATTTTCCCGTATTTGCTTCCCGGAAGAGTGGGATGAATTTTTGTCAGTAATTTGGTAAAATTCCTTCTGAATGTTATTTTTTATGTTCACTAAAAGATGGATTAAACCAGAGTTGGGTCTTCCATCTGTTTTTCTTTCTTACTACTTCTTCTTTTGGATGAAATGCTAGTTCTGTATTGCCATTTTTCTTTTAGGTCGGTGTAAAAATGTTTTTTATCAGATATATACACACATCAAAAAATGACATTATTTTTGCACCAACCTAATAATTTATTTCCTTATCTTTAGTTCTACTGTTACTATTTCCTTTTCTAGATCTGTTCATGGCCATGTTATATGATATAACATTTGTTTTTTTTTTTTTAATTTATTTTAACTTCATTAACTCCTTCTTGATTCATATGTACTGTAATTAATTTGTCCGTTGTGTCCTGATCTAGCTAATGCTTGATTATAGTATCCTTTATTTTTATTAAATAATTGTTCATTTTTTCGATAGTTTAGAAATTCTTCTTGAAATGCTTGATTGCCTTTTTATAGATTCAGGATCATTGAATTTATAATCTATATAGAATAAAGTGATGTTAGGTTTATGGTAAGGTTCAAATATGCAACTGTCGATGTTAAACGTCACGTCTAAGAAGTTCAATTTTATGATTTATATCTATTGTTACTTTTAGGTTCATTTCACTAAAAATAAATGATTAATTTTCTGTTTAGTTTTCTCCAATATTCTATTATTTGAGGTTAAAAAAGCAATGCGTCATCTTCAGGTCAATCCTGGATTTTTTGTTTAATTCATTTAAAATGTACAGACCTACCATATTTGTTACTTGTGCAGAATCTGGGAATCTCACTTTGAGATTCATGATTTCCTTGTCAATAATCTATTGCCATATCTAATCAGGGTTCTTCTTGCTAGTTTTATTATTTTTAATTCTGGTTTCGTAATTTTTGTTTCCTTTTTTGATCATTTCAAGGTCTTTTCTTCGGAGAAATCAATTAACTTAGGAAAAACAGTACTTACAACCATAGAATTAAATGTAACGAGAATAATACTCATCAACCAGTGTCAAAACGTTAATTAACCATACTAATAGTTAGGTAATCATGAATCAGTATAAAATAAAGGTAAAAATACACACACAGACACATAAGAAATCTTATTGATGGGAAAAGAGAAAATCAAGAGTGGAGTGGAGAAGAGAAAATAACTAACACTTTGTATTAATTGTGGAGAAATTTATTAGGTTGACTTACAATATTAAGCTCATTAAATTTAGTAGATGTAAGAATATTTAACAGTCAAGAGATCCAGTTAGAGTAAATAGGTTTATTAAAGATATTACTAAATTAGTATTAATAATATAACACAGAGTAAATAGAAAGTATCTGTTGGAAAAAAAATCTAAAAAAATAACTTTTATAACATACTGGAAGGATTAAGCCACTTAAGTTCAATAATCTGACTAATATTTGATCAAGGAGACATGCATAGCTAAATACTAATCAAATATAACCAGGAGGAAATATGGAGAAAGAATGGATAAGTAGTCATAATATTAGACTTAAATTAGCAAATTACATACAAAATGCTAAATTAATTAGAATGGGTTAGCTAAATAGGATAACCTAAGGAAAGAATAAATGACTTCAGATTCAGTCAACTGAAATTCCATTCAAGTAAAAAAAAAGAAAGGTGAATAAAATTCTGAGATATTGAGTTTGCCAATAAGATTAAAATAGAAAGAAAGAATAATTTTATTTCAAATAATTAAAATTTAAAAACTTAGCGCACATAACGTAAATAATGTTAATATAAGAAAATATAATTTAAATACATATACATATAACAAATCATATTATAATTAGTTACGATGCTAACAAAATTTGTGGAAGCAATTTAAATTCAACTATCAACGAAGCCTTCAGATCGGTTGCATGAATTATGTTAGTTGTCCAAAATGGTGTTTTTTCCTAAATTTTTAAAGTAAACATCTGATGAGTACGACTACATATGCAGCAATAACATAATTTTGGAGACTTGTTAGTCGCAATAAAAAACAATATTGTAATGGCTACCTTTTGGAAAGCAACAATTGACCAACTGAGAAAACTTGATATTTGGAAATTATATATATATATATATATATATATATATATATATATATATATATATATATATTGGAAAGAGCATAAAATTTCACATTGACCCTGAAAATATTGTAAAAATTGAACCAATAGAAAAATTTTGATAGATTTTTTAAAATCAAAAATAGAAAAAAAATTCACTCGTAAAATTCAATTGATTTCATACGTAAAAAAAATGGCTAGTTGAACGCGCACCGGCACTTTGTAAACACTGTTTTTTTTTAAAATAAAAAATAATATTTCTATTATTTTTAAACAACTTTAATAGTTTATTTTGGGAGTATATTCCATACAGAAAATAAACGGGTTTGTATTATTATTTGTTATATATTTGTTTTTTTTACAACTTTTTCGAATCTATGTGTACAGTAATACAATCCCAAAAATTCCCCTCAAATTCCGATACACCTAAAACATGGCTGTTAGCGATTATAAAAAAAAAAGGAAAAAAAGAAAGAAAAGAAGGCTCGTTCGCTAAGAGGAACGTGCTTGTAAAAACAATAAATAATAAATGCAGTAATATTAATAGTAACACAATTAACAATAAAGATGATACTAGTAATAAAAGTAATAGCATTAAAAATAGTTAGTCAATGTAGGAATTTTATACGGTACGATATGGGTCTATAAAAATTATATAACAATAACATTAAATATCAAATCACAGTAAACATAAGAAAAATATATTTTTATCGAATAGCTATAAAATGCAGATGTAGATATACGTATGCACAGAACAAACACTGAAACTGCTAGTAATACTAGAAGCAAACGGAATAACAGCTGAAGTATAAACGGTATTAAACCTAATACCATTATTTAGCAATGTAAACCCTTTTTCGGTACGGAGACCAAGAAACCATATAACAGTTTGCCGTATGAAGAAAACATCTAGAGAAGAAAATGTACAATTACGGACTAAGTATCAGTGTTGTCAACTGAGATTTTCAAAACCCGCTAGATTAGGGGACATAAAATCTCCAGAAAATCGCTAGATTTTTTACTTTTCGTAACCGAGATTTTGAAAACCCGCTAGATTAACAACAAAAAAAAAAAAATCTCCAAAAAAAGAAACACTTTTTTTAGACATGAATTTCAAGATAAATTCAATTTTTACGGTATCTTTTGTTTATTAAATTGTTAGGTAAAAGTTCAGAATAATTAACAAAAAAGCCCATCCTCCCACGTTAAGAATAGGTTTCTAAATAATAAATAATAACGTTATTATTTCAGTGCAATCAGTATTCTGCATAAGTACCATACATTTTTTTGTTTTTTTTTTCATAGGCATCACCATTTATCAAGGCTCAGGGGCCACTCGAGGAGACGGGTTAAAGAGTGTACAGTAGTCAATTGGACAATATAGTAATTGTCAGTAATGAAAATTCAGTAAATTTGTTAACTTAAGGTGAACGGCTTATCAAGAACTTGTTTACATTGGACTTGAAGACAACCATATTGTAGTCAGCTGGAAAGCAGGAAAACGGAAGACAGTTTCACAGGCGTGCAGTTCTAAGAAAGAAGATTTGTTCATGGAATCTACGTTTAGGTTTAGACACAGATAAAAAGTGGGGAGAATTATTGATAGTGTTTTCAGCTAGACGAGTGTTTCTTGTGAAAGTTTGACGAGGGGGGCACCATAGATTGAAGTTCAGTCGAGCACTTGCCATAAAAATAACGATAAAGCAAAGACAAACTTGCTACATCTCTTCTGTGAGAAAGGTTGCAGGGAAGAAAAAAGGACATCACCTATGAGGCTACGGTCTATTTTGAACTCTATCAAGGCAGGATAAGTCCTTTCTAGCAGCTCCTGCCCAGATGTGGCAACAATATTCCATCCTTGGACCTACCTGGCTCTTATATAGATAGAGAATTGCATCAGCAGTGAGATATCTACTGGATCGATAGAAGGATCCTACCATTTTTCCAGCAGCCTTGGCAACAGATTTGATGTACATGTTCCATTTCAGATCAGGAGTTAAGGTCAAGCCCAGAAGCTTGTCAAAACATGAGGCATCCCCAAGACGAGACCCATTCATTTCAACTGATGCCAGATGGGGATCAGAGCGTTGATGATGTAAAGATATAAGCTTGGTTTTAGACGCATTAAAAGTAACCAGCCACTCCTTTCCCCATTGTACCACGTGCTCAAGATCAGAGGAGAGAGAATCGAACAGAACTTGGTTGTTTACCGTCTTAGATGTGCTACCATAGATGGTAGTGTCATCAGTATAAATGTCTACGAATGATGCAAGGATGTGATTTGGAAGATTATTAATGTAAATCAGGAAGAGAGTTGGGTCTAGAATGGAACCCTGAGGTACTCCAGCATTAATACTGTGAGCTTCTGATTTCTGACCATCAACTACTACTCTTATGACCCTATCAGAAAGAAATGATTTGATAATTGAGAAGACATTTCTAGCTATACCATAGCTGGAGATCTTGTGAAGTAAACCTTTATGCCATACCCTATCAAAGGCTTTTGATATGTCAGGAGCAATTGCCCTAGAAAGGTTGCCTCCGTCAAGAGATTCGCTAATCCTATGAGATATAACTGTAAGCACATCTGCTGTAGATCAAGCAGAACGGAAACCATATTATGTGTCACTAAGAAGGTTATTTTTGCTGATATGGTTGATTACTTCTCTATTTAACACAGATTCCAGCAACTTACTCAGGATGCACAGGAGACTTATTACTTAGATACTTATGTACTGAGAGGGAGATGACCGATCACCTGAATTCTTAAATACAGGGCAAACTGATGAGATTACCAGGGTGATGGGAAGCAATTCTCCTTAAGACAACATTTAAACAGTTTTGTATGTATGGGCGCTAGTTCTGGTTGAAGTTTTTTGAGTACTATAATTGGAATACCGTCAGGGCCGGCTGCTTTACTGGAATCAATGTTTTTGATTAGCTTGGCATAGTATGTACAGTAATACAAACCCAAACACGGGTTTGTATTACTATACACATAGATTCGAAAAAGTTGTCAAAAAACTGATATATAACAAATAAATGTTATCAAAGGCAAGATAAGTTACTTTTCTACCTAACTGGATATATTTTTTGTGTTTTTATTCAATGTAACATGTTTATTCAGCTCGAAGAACATGCAGTGTTTACTGATGTATTGAAAAATTCAAGATGGCGCCTGCCTCTCTTTAACACGGTAAGTTTGGGAAACGGTGTTATAAATAAAAAAAAACTAGACAAAATACTGTTAAAAATCCACCGAATATATGTCAAGCTATGTCACGGTAACATATATTGAGCGAGTTTTTAACAGTATTTTGTCTAGTTTTTTATTTATAATACTTTTTTCCAAACTTACCGTGTTAAAGAGAGAGTCAGGCGCCATCTTGAATGTTCCAATACATCGGTAAACACTGTATGCTTTTCGAGCTGAATAAACATGTTACATTCAATAAAAACACGAAAAATATATCCAGTTTGGTAGAAAAGTAACTTATCTTGCCTTTGATAACATTTATTTGTTATATATTTGCTTTTTGACAACGTTTTCGAATCTATGTGTACAGTAATACAAACCCTAAAAAAAATAATTTTGCTAAAAATAAAGAATAAAAAATGCTAGTTAAAAAATGATATAAGCCTGAATTAACGTATCTTGACGATAAAAAAATGAAACAAACAGGGCCACAAGACCGCAAGTTAGGAATCCTATTTCCAGATTTTTATCATTGACTCTTCCAGTTTAATTTGTATGTTCTCTTATTGGTACATCCTGAACCCTTATCTATTTTGAAGTGTTCACTTCGCACCTACTTGGCAAAATTTACAGTTGAATATTAAAACACTGAACTTTTTTTTAGACTTGTTTTGACCTGGCCGCTGTTAGCTGTGTATATCTTACTAATTAATGCTGGCGTTTTTTTTTTTGTTGTTTTTGTTTTTTTTTTGTTTTTTTTTTCCGGTTTCAATTTCTTCAAAACCAAATCTCCAGATTTTAGAGGAAAAAACCGCTAGCCGCTAGATCCAAAATTTACCCGCTAGATTTCAAACGAACTCTCCAGATTTAGCGGGGAAACCCGCTAAATTGGCAACCCTGCTAAGTATGACTGTGATAAAAAGACCCGGTGATTTTGGGGTTTGTGGGAGGAGTAAATCTAAAGAGGGGAAAATATTTGCTACTACCTACAAAGAGCGTCAAATATAAAGTTTGTAGAATGGAGATGAAATGTGCGTATTTTAGTTTGAGAAGACGCTGAAGTATTAACTATGAATCGTGAGTGCGAAATTATTTGTATATGACTGGCCTCTTTGATTTCCTATAAGTTCGATAGGTAGAGGGGGAAAATGTCATCATTTTATTACACACACACACACACACACACACACACACACACACACACACACACACACACACACACAATATATATATATGTATATAATTATTTTTTTACTATAATAATTAAATACCTACAGACACTAGTGTTTCATCCTTTCGGGAATCTTCAGTGCAGGAGGGTATCACGATTAATACCAGTCGAACGATTTGAACCCCCGCACGCAACACGAGACATCTCTGGCTCGATTAGCGGAGACCTAATCCATTCGGCTATCATTAACCACGTGAAATAACGTTGAATTTAAACATCTTAATTTTAAATGTTCATTTACGCCAGTCAGACAGTGATCTAATCGTTATACGATGATCTATGCATGAGAGCTAAATTGATATATATATATATATATATATATATATATATATATATATATATATATATATATATATATATATATATAAAATGGTCGATCATGGATATTAAAAAATCCTACGACCCAACCTCCAAGACCTGCTCACTTTGCACTACTGAAAAATTTAGGATCCTTCAGGCTATCAATAACCCATCCATAGCCTGTATGAATATTAAAAACGAAATCTTCAGACAATGTCCCCACAAAAGAAAATTCCTCCTCGCCAAATGGCCTAACAATAGCATAACTTAACCGATTCTCACCCCATTTACACAAAGACTCCTAATTCACACAGACACCTAAATACCACATTCACCTCTCACTCTAAACCTCAAACCATCTCTCTTCTAATCATACCTCAACATTCCTCGCCACCTTACCTCCTTACTATCACACACCCTATTTACACAAAGACACCCTATTCACGCATAGACACCTAAATTCCACATTCACCTCTCATTCTAAACTCCAAACCAACTCCCTTCTACTCATATCTCAACCTTTCTCACCACCTAATATCCTTAACTTTACCATAAAAACCCCCCAATAATAAGGATAACCTTTATAGAGAAACTATTCCCCCCACAACCTTCGCATCTGATAGTTGTTAAGTCTTTTAATATTGATTAATTTCCTTTAATTATTTTAATTATCTTAAATTTCTCCATTCACTATTATTCTCTCATAATTAAAATATTAATAATTTTTTAAAAATTAAAAATTTTTTTAAAGTTCTTATTTTTTATTTATTTATTAAATTTACCTTATTTATCTTTATCCTTATTTTATTTAATTTAATTAATTTAAATGATTTAAAATTTTAAAATCATATTAATATATTCATGCCTTTCTCATTATTTATTATCGTTAATGTCCTACTTTTATTGATTGATATGGCTTTAACAGGACTTTTATATTTTTTAGAGAGTTTTCCATAGCACCCCCTTCCCCGCTATGCATGCACACACACACATACACACGAACGCACACACGCACGTACGCACGCGCACACACACACACACACACACGCACACACACACACACACACACTTTCTTTCTTAGTTTCTTCTATAATCATAATCTGTTGGCGCCGGTCTTAAAACGATATTTTTTAAATGTGAAATTCTAAGTCTTAAACGCTCGTCTAGCGTTTCTTCTATGTTCGTTCATTTTGCATTAGTTCTAGATTTTTCTTTGTCGCCGAAGAGATTATACCGATTTTCCACAGTATATTATTACTGTTTTCGGTGTATCGAAACCAATGGTACGACCTTGAAATATGTATATATAGTGTCATAATAAACATTATATATATATATATATATATATATATATATATATATATATATATATATATATATATATATATATATATATATATATATATATATATATACACCCCAAAACCTAGGGCCTTGATGGAGAAGAGACTAAAACTTGCTGCTATGGTTTCAAATGATCTGAAATAACAACAAGGGGAGACTTGATTCCAAATATTTCTCATATGTAATATCTCTCCTCTTTTGGAAATAGGGTACGATTATGAATATCTCCAGTATCAAATAATCCTTATACACTCTGAAATTTACTTTATGTATGAAAACCAAAGAGGGGAAATATTTGGAATCAAACCTCGCATTGCTGTTATTTAAGATCATTTGAAACCATAGCAACAAGGTTTAATCTCCCCTCCATCAAGGCCAAAGGCTTTGGGAAAATATCAGATATTTTGTAATTTATATGCAAAATTAAGAAAACAAATAACTATGATTGAAACATTTTTTTGACTGTAAAAAAGTGCCAAAAATAGGCTCTGGATAATGGACGATCCCCTTAATGTGCGACCTTAAGGGAAAATGTCACATAGCCCACTACACAATTTAGATCATTAGCTTTCCAACGAGTCTTCATTTGTTAAATTCTGATTAATAGTCGCTGAGATTTGGAACCTATAAATTGCCATAAAGATATATACTCGTAGCCAAATTGAATATTGTAACGTTCATATTTTTTGGTTCTATGGGACGAAACTACATAAAAATTTGCAGGCTTTTTAAAGATCATAATACTATTCTATGGTTAAAATTTCATGATAATTGGTAAAAAAAGAACGTATATTTTCAAACCAATGAAATATGCCCAAATTTGTACATATAATGTCATGGCAAACCAGCTTTAGTTTTGCTGTAGAATGAATTTTGTTTAAGGTTTTTTGCTTAGCTGTCTCCTCTGTGGCCTTGCCAGGCCACTAACATATATATATATATATATATATATATATATATATATATATATATATATATATATATATATATATATATAATATAAAGCTAAACGTCTGTGTGTGTGTCTGGTCGCGACTAGGCCACCTCCGTGGCCTTTGGGCCAAGATCAAAGTGTAGTATCTGTTCTGGCAGATGCTGCACTTGAGATGATTTGTACCAGTCGATGGAGGGGAAGCCCTCTATACTGGGACAATTATTATTTTTGGTAACCAGAGTGACCCCTTTTAGGGGAGCTGGTTTTTACCTCACATTAAAAACGGCCTTGTGCCTAATTTGCTCAGTGGGGGAGCAAATAAATACCATCTGTTCTGGCAGATACTGCAAGCAAAGACCCTATGTGGGGGCGACCCCACAGATAAGACCTTGGTCAATGTAGGGGCAACCCTTCATACCAATTGTCACTATCCAGCTCCCCTACTCCCCGGGGAGTTGGTCCCCATTTCCTCTTCGCTCCTCACATTAAAACTCGGCCTTGTGCCTAATTTGCTCGGTGGGGAAGCAAATAAATACCTGGTCACGAATAGGCTCCTATATGGTTGACTATTATAGAAAACTGATCACATATAATGATAGAAGATGTATCGAAACACAGGAATGAGTATGTTTGATCTGGCATGATGATGATTCATTAAAATTGTGAGGTCTGCATACACGCCTGGTTCACAAAGTATAGAAATAAAAAAAAATTTTAATTAAAAAAAGACGTTTACAAGTGTTCTTGATATAGATGTACATAAGAATACTTTGATAAGTATGTTTTAACTTAAATAAGGGGTGGCATAATAAAATTGTGGAGTTTGCGTTCGCGCCCTGCCTCCAAAGAATGGAAATAGGCACAAACTTTAATAAAGACTTTTCATATCTATCTGCGTAAGTATACTTTGATAATTATGTTTCAGTTTGAAGAAATATGGTATAATAAAATTATGGGGTGTTCGTTCGCGCCTGACCTCCATAGAATGGAAATATGTCACAAAGTTTAACAAGGTTTTTTAATATAGATCCACAGAATATTGTGATAAGTGTTTCAGTGTGAACAGATATGGTATAATAAATTATGGGGTTTATCTATTTTATTTTTACTTTCATCATATTTTGCTTTGGTTGTGATGTCCCCAAATTCAAAGTTATCTTTTTACAACCCTTCCTTTTCATAACCTATCACACTTTCATAAATCAGAGTCCATTTTCTGTAGGCTGTTTTTGAACCCAGTCAACGACGGGTACTTTTGCTAGTATATATATATATATATATATATATATATATATATATATATATATATATTACAAAAAAATTTGTACATTCTTACGGACTTTCGCGTTCACAGAAAAAGAGCTTACATTAGTATGCCAATCTTGGATCTTTATATATATATATATATATATATATATATATATATATATATATATATATATATATATATATATATATATATATATATATATATATATATATATATATATATATATATATATATATATATATATATATATATATATATATATATATATATATATATATATATATATATATATATATATATATATATATATATATATATATATATATATATATATATATATATATATATATATATATATATATATATATATATATATATATATATATATATATATATATATATATATATATATATATATATATATATATATATATATATATATATATATATATATATATATATATATATATATATATATATATATATATATATATATATATATATATATATATATATATATATATATATATATATATATATATATATATATATATATATATATATATATATATATATATATATATATATATATATATATATATATAAAGTCTGTAAGAATATACCAACTTTTTTGTTTTAAAAAGATGATCAGAAAAATGAATATAATATTGGTCATTGTAATGTAGTCTAGTATATATACGGGTGTGCCATGCACACGCGTACACATTAATATATATTATCAAAACAGAATTATTTTTATTTATTTGTTTACAGGGTGGGGGTGGGTAAACATTTTAAAAAAAAAAAAAAAAGAAAAAAGCTAAACGCGTGGCAAACCGAGCGACCAACATGAAAGAAAACGTCTCTCAGACATGATAGGACGCATCTACAATAAATGGAATCAAGTTTAACTAACGCTGAAAGAACGTGTAATTATTTCACTGCAAGGAGGGTTTTCAAGATGTTAATGGCTTTTCTATTGATAAAAAAGAAAATGGTTCAAGTGCCAAAAAAGTTTTTTTTTTTTTTTAATTTTGTCTGATAAAAAAAAACAAAAAAAAAAACGAACTTATTTTAAAATTTGTTCTTTGGATTATTCGGATTACTGTTCTCATCTTAGTTGTTATTTTTACAACATTTCAGCCGAGGAAATCTCCGACCTTCTTCGGGTATATCTTTTTGAAATTTTGAATACTTATATGAGTTTGTATTGCGGTTTCTGGCTTCGGATAGTGTAGTTTTGGTGATAGTAACGCCTTTGAAAAGTGACAAGAACAACGCTAACAATTAATATATGCGGAGTTAAATCGATGAATGAAAAATAAATATTATGAATAGGTCAAACATAAATATAAGATAAAAACATAAATATTATGAATGGGTTACTAGTTAGCAAGTGCTAACCGGACAACGGGGATTTTGGAATTAAAGCAAGAAAACATGAATTAACGAACAAGATATATTTAGATTAACAATTTTACAGAGATTTAAAATATACTTTGAAAGAGCAAGTTTATTGAGAAGTTTTAAAGTTCTTAAATAAGAAGTTGACCAAAGCGCCAGAAAGTTTGTTTCAACGTTCAATTATGTGTATGTACGTGCATTAGTTTACCTTCTAGGTGGCTTTCATCGTGGCGCATTCTAGTCTTCTAGGATGAGCATTGTTAATGTAGAGAGTTAAGGTTTATCTTGACAAACTTGGAAATATTTTTGCCAAACTCAGGAATCTGCGCAGAATTTCGAATGGGAGTATTTACTTAATCGACGGGGATAGAAGTCTTTACCTGCACTGAGAATTGAACCTTCAACCTCCAGAAGAGTGTCACTTTTTTTTACCAAGGAGTTACCACTTATCAAAGCCCAGAGACTACTTGAGGATAAGGGTTATTGCGTGTACAATAGTCAATGGGACAATATCATAATAATCGTTAGTTGTGGGAATTGAGTAAATTGGATTACTTAAGGGGATGGCTCATCAAGAACTTGTTCATATTGGACTTGAAGACAACGATACTGTAGTCAGCTGGAAAGCAGGAAAACGGAACAGACTTCTATAGGTGTGCAGTTCTAAGAAAGAAGCTTTGTTCATGGAATCTACATTTAAGTTTAGGCACAGATAGAGAGTGGGGGAAATTATTGATAGTGGTTTTAGCTAGACGAGTGTTTTTTGTGAAAGTCAGGCCAGAGGGGCCCACAGATTGGAGCTCAGACGAGCACTTGCCATGAAAATGACAATAAAGTAGAGACAGGCTTGCAACGTCTCTTCTGTGGGAAAGAGGTTCCAGGGAAGAGTAAAGGGCATTCCCCACTAGGTTACGAAGTCTATTTTGAACGCTGTCAAGGCAGGATAAACTGCTTCTAGGAGCTCCTACCCAGATGTGGCAACAGTATTCCATCCTTGGACGTACTTGGCTCTTATATAGGTAGAGAATTATATCAGCAGTGAGATATCTACTAAAATGGTAGACCGATCCCACGATTTTTCCAGCAGCCTTGGCAACGGATTTGATATACATGCTCGATCTCAAATCAGGAGTAAAGGTCAGACCTAGAAGCTTATCAAAACATAGAGTCTCCCCAAGACGATAGTCATTCATTTCAATTGATGCCAGACGGGGATCAGAGCTTGACTAGTTGGTGACGAACGTACTCTCCGGTTGTCCGTCTCTGACTGACTTCGTCAACCAGTCCTCGTTGGAAGTAACGTCATGGATAGAAGTGATGTCATGGAATATTTCATTATTCCAGGCAGAAGGGGTGCATCCCCAACACCCGCCTCCCAGGCTTTTTGTCCATAAAAGCTATTACTTCTTTCATTTAGGATCGATCATTAGTGGATTGGTGACCTTTCTTTTCCAAATTAACTGTCATTGTTCAGGTGTTGTTTGGGGATGTTGGAGATCAAATGTCTCGAAAATAGTGTTGATCGGTTCTTCCTCCAACAATGGTGTATTGCTGGTGTTATCTGCGTGACATCCTTATTGGTTTTGGTGACGTTTATGGGTATATTTCGGTCCTTGGACGATATATACTATATCACAGACTCTCTTACTGATCGTACCCACATCCTAGAATGAGGTGCTATTTTTGTAACTTTTGAAGAAAACTCTTTCTCCTGGCATGAAACGTTTACTAAGTATGCAAGTGGTCACTTGTGGTCTTGACTATTTTGGTAAGAGTTTGTCAAAAACAGATCTCACTTTTCCGTACAAACATAGTTTCTGCCAATGAAGCCACTGTTAAGATTAGGTGTAATCCTATACACGGGTAGGAAGTGTTGAAGGGCTTCATCTGTTGGGGTACCTTGAGCCTTCTTCAGTGTTCTTTTGAGAGTGTCCATAAAGCATTCCATTTGCCAATTCGATCCAGGGTGATATTGGGAGGGGGGGTGATGTTTTTAATTTGAAACATGTCGCAAACACTTTTTAAACTCTGCAGACGTGAACTGAGTTCCATTGTCGCTCACGATGCAGTCTATTACACTGAAAAGAGCAGACAGTTCATGTAGGAAATTCGTCAGTCTTTTGCATCTTAATACCTGAGACCACTTGGTGTAGCTATCGACTACGATTAAGTAATAGAGGTCATTGAGTGGACCTGCAAAGTCAATATGAATTCTAGACCACAGCTGGTCAGTCTTCGGCCAGGGTTTAAATGTAATGGGTGGTGCTTTTCAGCAAGGGCGCAACCTGTGCAAGAGTCTATCATCTCCATGGTGTCTTTGTCCATGTTAGACCAGTAGATGTAGCTTCTCATCAAGCCCTTCACTTGTTTTCTTCCAGGGTGTCCCAGGGAAAAAAGTAGAATTTATTTCTGGAGACTTTTTGGAATCACCACTCTTTTGCCATATAGTAAGACTACGTCACAAAGCAAGAACACTTCAGGAACCTTGTCGTCCTTCATGGCGATCTTGTTTTTGATGTTGCAAATGAAGTCATCCTTATCTCTTTTAATTTCAGGTAAGGATACCTGAAGCTCTCTAAATGTGTTGCCTATGATTGTTTTTATTTCACAGTCAGTACGAAGAGCAGCAATGATGGAATCCTCAAAAGGTTCTCTTTCCATAGGTATCAGTCTATATAGACTATCAGCATAGCTAATTTGTTTTGATGACAAGTACTCCAGTCTAAAATTATATTCCAGTAAGATTGTACACCATCCCAGCAGTCTATTGGCAGTATAGGTCGATAAGCCTTTTTGGATCCGAATATCGTAAGCAACGGCTTATGGTCAGTTTGCAATATAAAATTTCTGCCATGTAAGTCTTTATGAAATTTTGTTATTGTGAATATGATACTTAGCACCTCCTTTTCGACCTACGAGTACTGTCTCTTGGCTGGTAATAGCGTTCTGGATGCATGGGTGATCGTTACTATTATTTTCAGCTTTAAATCATAGTGTATAAGAAAAAGATCCTATGTTAAAGTATCCTTGACTTTTTCATATGCCGCTTGACATTCAGGCATCCAATCTTTTCTTTCTTAAATAATTCATTTAGTGGGGCACACAAGTCGTGCATGTTCTTTATGAAGATTTGGTAGTAGTTAGCCAGTCCCAGAAAGATTTGGAGTGCTTGCACATTATCGGTAGTAGGCATATTCTTTATAGCTTCTCAACGTCAAGGTGTCTACCATTTTTATCAATTATGTGACCTAGGTATTTTATCTCGTTCATTAGGAAGTCACACTTAGCTTCTTTCACTTCAAAATCGAAGCTTTGAATTCTTTTAAAAACCTCACGTATGTGTTTGCAATGCTCGCCTGTGGATTTACTGGCAATGACAATGTCTTCCAAGTAGGTGTAAGTGAAGTCAAGAACGTCGATCATAGTGTCCATGACCTGCTGGAAGATCGCAGAAGATACTACCTTGACTCCGAAAGCTAACCTCTCAAACTTGTGGAGTACTCTGTGCATATTGATGTAGAGAAGTTTATAACATTCCTCCTCAATGGGGATCTATAAATATGCATCACTTAAATTCACTTTAGAAAATATTTTACCACCCTTTAGTTTGTTGAATACCTCCTCTGGTGTGGAGAGAAGATAGTGGTAATCTTTTAGAGCTGCATTCAGGCCCGTGGAGAAATCTACACGTACATGAATCTGATTGGTCTTTTTGGTCACATATACAGTAGGGGCTACCCAATCACTGGTGCTCACTTTCGATAGTATTCTTGCCTTTTGTAGTCGATCCAGTTCCTTATCGATTTTCTCAGTTGCCGCATACGGGACGCTTCATTTCTTCTTGAAAATGGGTAGAGCGTTTTCCTTCAGTTCAAAGCTAGCTGTAGCCTTGGTGCATCTTCCGAGACCCGCAAAGAAAAATTCTAGAAATTTTTCCTTTAACTCGTCCTTCAATCATTGTGCCTCCATAGACGAGTCCTCTACCTTATGGCAGAATTTGTTCATAGATTGGTCCCACAATTCAAATCGCTCCATCCAATCTGTTCCAAGGAGGTTTTCGGATGTCTTATGTAAATAAACTTTCACTTTTTTGGTAGTGCCATTTAACGTCACAAGAAGTGTCAGCTCTCCCTCAAATTTTACTTAATCGCCTATCACTGCTGAAGCTAACTTATTTGTCTCACTCATAGTTGGTTTCTTCAATCTTTTCTGTGTAGGTTGATAATGGACAGGTCTGAGCTGGAGTCCAACTGTAACTCCACTATCTTATTGAGGATGGTGACAGTGACGTATTTCCACCAGTTCTTCTCCGCTTCCCTTTCAGATCTTGTTCGTCAGACCCTGCTGTTTTTGTTCTTTTTGCCGCACTCATTGCATGTTTTGTTTTTTTTTAAAAACATCTAACGGACCAATTTTGTCCGCCACAACAATTGCATGGCCTTGTGAGCAAATCAGGTTTGAAGATGGAATGCCCGCTCTTTAGTTGTGCCTAGTTTTTCTTCTTGTTTGTTTTTTTCCCCATGAGAGTAATCCTTTGGTCTGAAACTAGTCCTTCACATGTATGACATGCCTGATTCCTTGATGTTTCGTGAGTCATTCTTTACACTAACTACATGTTAGTAATCCTCAGCCAACTTCTGGAGAGTAAGCCCTTGTTCACTTTCTAGTCTAGATAGGACTCATCATCTTATCTCTGCGTTATTTGCCGAGATGAGACCCCGGGTCAAAAATCAAATATTTGAAATCATTCGCTGATAATTCAGCTAGCTGAAAGACATCACTGTGTTTGTTAACAATAGATGTGAAGGTGAGATAGTCTTCATCTTCATGTTTTACTAGGTTGAAGCACTTCCATCTTTTGTGAAAAAGTGTTGTATTAAGACTGAATGGTTCAGATAAGAGCTTGACCACTTCAGAGAATTCCAGCTCGCTCGTCTTCTTGGGTAGAATATAGTCAATGAACTTACTGTGTTCTGTGGCCCCTAGCTTCAATAGAAGTAGGCTGACCTTTTTGGCATTGCTCCAGTCTTGGTAGTCATCAGTGTATAAGTCTTTGTAGCTCCTATAAAAAGCATTAAATGTTATATCCTGCTTGGGCACGTAATTAAGCGTATCAATGGAATTCCATATGATGTTTTGGAAAAATGTGGTGCTGTCATGACTGTGTCTTTGTGTTTCTTCTGTTGAAGTAGAAATTTCTCGTCTTGTTCCTTCTGTTGGAGAAACAATTTCTTCAACATATGTTGCTGCTGTGCTTTTTGTTGCATTGGTTTTTAAAACTTTCCTCCATCTTTTGCTGGTGATCCATTTCAGCCCTTAGAAATTGCATAATTATGGCCTTGAAATCTTCCATACTGGATATCCTTTCCAGGCGAACGTCAAAAAAATTATTTTTCCGTTTTTTGAAACAGCGAAACAAAAATCTCGAAGGGGCAAAAAAAAAAAAAAGAAAATGTCCTTTCTTTATTTTGTATGGATGTAAAGGCTGTCAGGTCTCACTTGGTATTTCTGTATACAAAACTTTAAAGGCAAACTAAAGTGGGGAAAAAAATTTTTATTTTTCCAAAACATTTAGTGCAACAAAAATGGCTTCTAAGCCCTTTAACAAGGAAGAGGAAAAAGAATATTTGCAAGTCGTCAAAAAAAAAAAAAAAAAAAGGAAAAAAAACTGTTCATTTTGAAAACGGGCCGTCAACTAGCAATAAGAAGGCATTTCACAAAATTCAAACGATAGAAAGTTGCATTTGAAATGAGTTAAAAACTTATTTAATCTGAAAAGGAAACACTAGATAAATGGATAGTCCTTAATTAAGGACTATCCATTTATCTAGTGTTTCCTTTTCAGATTAAATAAGTTTTTAACTCATTTCAAAGTGTTTTTAACATATTTTATTAACTGTTTGCTCATATTATAAGCTCTATTTCCTATTTGGTTTTATCAAACTTTTATATCTGGCTGAGATAATTTTATAAATATTAATTCTTTAATATTTATAATTTACTTTAATTTTACCATCTTGGATCATTTTGGTAAATTCAATTGTAATTTTCATTTTATATATATATATATATATATATATATATATATATATATATATATATATATATATATATATATATATATATATATATATATATTGTTTGATAAGATCGCTCCATGATAACATGACAGCCGCGGTCTTCTTCGAGGGTGACATGTCTGACAACTTCCCCGTATGCAGTGGAGTCAAGCAAGGTTGTGTGTTGGCTCCCACAGTTTGGCATCTTCTTCTCAGTTCTTCTGCACCACGCTTTTGGAAATCACAAGGACGAAGACAGTGTGTTCCTTCATACTCGCTCTGATGGAGAACTTTTTAACTTGGCTCGCCTACGCGCCAAAACCAAGATTCGAAAAGTCCTAATACTTGAGCTGCTGTTTGCTGACGATGCTGCATTGGTCTTGCACTCTGCAAGTGGACTCCAGCGGCTGCTTGACAAATTGAGCGCTGCTTGTGCGGAGTTCGCACTGGTAATCAGTGTGAAGAAGACAGTTGTGATGCACCAGGGTGACGCATCACCAATCACCATCAATGGCCACGAACCAGAGACTGTTGAGAACTTTGCGTATCTTGGATCCAACATCAACAAGGGAGTATCCATTGAAAAGGAGCTACAAACACGCATAGGTAGAGTAGCGTCTACTTTCAACCGACTACGTGAAAGAGCATGGTTCAATAAATACCTCACTTCTCGCACAAAATACCGCATCTACGAATGCTGTGTTCTGAGTACCCTACTGTATGGAGCAGAGACTTGGACCATGTATGCTCGTCATGAAAAAAGACTGAACGTCTACCATCTCCGATGCTTGCGACATATCATGGGCATCAATAGGTGGGATAGAATCACCAACGAAGAGGTGCTAAGACGTGCCGGCAGCCGCTCCTTGTTCCAGACACTCAAGATACGACGATCACGCTGGCTTGGACACCTGCGTAGAATGCCCGATGGCAGTCTCCCTAAGAATATCCTCTACAGCGAACTGACAAATGGATCAAGAAGCCACGGTCGCCCAGTGCTGTGCTTTAAAGACATGGCCAAACGGGATCTGATTGTTCTTGGCATCAATGTGAATGTGTGGGAGGAGCTAACCGAAGATAGACCAGCATGGAGGAGTGCCTTGAGTAAGGGTGGCGAAGGATTTGAGAACCTTTGGTTCGAGAGGCTGGCGTAGAGAAGACAAAACTAATGACTATGTTTACTGTTGCTTGCATTAATCTTTCGTAGATTGCTTGCCATTATATATATATATATATATATATATATATATATATATATATATATTAGCAGACCGCCCGGTGTTGTCAGATTGTAAAATATGCTTTAATATTTAATATGATATAATAATTTATGCAGATTTCGTATTCATAATTATAGAGCAAATTCTCTATTGATTATTTATATTGTATCTAATATGTGTAGTAGTGGAAAAGGCATGCTCAAAGTTTCGGACCTGTATCGGGGCAGTGATTGAGGCCACATTGAATAGATATCAGCTCTTCCCCCCCCCCCCACACTTTAACACGTAAAATGACAGTATTTACAGATTTTTGAGTTCATTGAAAACGTATATTACATTCAAATAGTTTTCTGGATATTAAGACATTTTTTCCAGTGCTTTAAAAATGTCAATGGCGTTCGCCACATGGGGAGGAGGGATGTTTTGTATCACGTTCGCCACATGTGGCGGAGGAGGGGGGTTGTAACACGTTCGCCACATGCGGAGGAGGGGGTGTTTTATAACATGCATGCGCATTAGTACTTTTCAGTTGGGAAAAATATGGCCTCCAGTAAAAACATAATGGATTACAATCGATAATAAAGGTCTTAATATCCAGAAAAGTTTTCTGAGAAAACTATTTGTCTGCCCCAAATATGAATGTCATATCCGTTTTCAGCAGACCCGAAAACCTTTGTATGTCTTCAGTTTAACAGCAAATCTTGAGGTGGAAAGAAAGCACTAGTATTTATTTATATATTTTCGATAAACGTACCTTAAGCATAATCGCGTTCATACGTCGGTTCTCATTGCATCGTCGAAGTTAAGCGACGTTTAATACTGGCCGGTACGAGACGACGGGTCATGTCTGTTATTTAAAATAACTTATTTTCCAATGATCGGGATAGGAGACCGCTTCTTGTGAATTTGATATACCCTGTAAATTTCCTCCTTTAGAGCAAAGGCAGCCTAATCCGATCAGGCCTAAAAAATATCACGCTAGTTTTTATCGGTCCGTTAAAACATGATAAAATCGCGCCCGCCCCCTGAAATAATGACTTATCAAGTTTATCGTCGAAAAATACGGTGTCATTATGTTTTAATATTATTCGTACTAATAGTTTTTTTTTTTTTTTTAAGTTAAATGTATGAATAGAAAATTAAAAAAAAAACAAAAAAAAACCTCAAACAAAACACAAAATAAAACTGTAAAAGTTGTAAGCGTAAAGCAATCCGCAGTTGTACAGTTACTACTACCGAGTCAATGACTCGTCGAGTCTCGGTATAGTATGATGAGTTTTCGGTAAAACTTGCGGAGAATGCTCTGTTTTACTGTTGTTGTAAAAATGGAACTGAAATTTAAATTTCATTCCGTCTTAATCTTTTTTTTATTGTACTCCCCCCCCCAAAAAAAACGAAAGTAATCGAAAGAATAACATTTAACAATCGTACTTTTTATTTATATAAAAAAGAAGAAAAAATAAAAATAAAATTTTATTAGCAAAACCGAAATAATTTAATTTTTAACTGAAAAAAGTCAATTTGATACACCTTTTTGGTATTTTTTTTTAATTTTATTTTATTTTATTTTATTTTATTTTTTATTTTTTTTTTTTGACATAAATCCAACTCACCGTTATTGGAAATGTCGACTTCTATAGGTTTTCGGGTATGCTTACAATGAATAAACACCCCAACCTCCCCATATTAAAAACGGCCTTCAGAATAGACACCCCCTAGCTCCCCATGTTAAGAACGGCTTTCGGAATACACCCCAACCTTGTCAGCATAACCGAAAACCTGAAAAGTTGACATGTCGAACGTGAACGATGAGTTGGACGTAATGTAAAACTGTACAGAATTTTAAACGGAACGAACTTTAAATTTCCGTTCCATTTTTACAACAACCGTAAAACAGCGCATTCTCCGCAAGTTTTACCGTTTTGTTTTGTTTTTCTTTTTCTTTTTTTTAACTTGGCATCAAAATCAAAACCAACAGGAACAATCTCTGTAATAACCTGTTTGTTCCATGTTGATTGCGCCGTGTAATGCTGATTCCGTGCAGTTAGGTCCAGGTCCACCCTTCTAGGCTTTGCCTTCTCTCTTTAAGAAACAGGTTAGCTTATTGCTAATCGCCTGAGGCGCCTCCGCCGGGGAATGCTAACGGGGCTGCAGGCTGCACATGCACCTTTTGCAGGGTCAAAGTGCTTCTGAGCTTCTCCTCTGGAGCGGAGGAGCGGAGCGGAGGAGCGGAGCGGAGGAGCGGAGCGGAGCGCGGAGCGGAGCGGAGCGGAGCGGAGCGGCGAGCGCTAACTTTCCAATCCTACTTTCCGACCTTGGTGTCACCTTTCTCGTTGTGGGAAAGAAATAGATACGACAGTACGAAATATTAAGTTTCAAACGATTGGGAAATCAATTCAACTTATTTTTCTAATTTTTGAAAAAAAAATTATTTTTTGTTGTTTTTTTTTTTTTAAACGTTTCACGTTTTTAAAAATAGTGTTAAATATGGTTTACAAAATACGCGCATTTTAAATTCGCGTTAAATTTTGTTTACAAACTGCGTGCATTTTTAAAAGAAAGTTTAGAAAGTGATTGCGTTTAAACCGAGGGTTAATTTTTGGGTAAATTTTTAGTTTACCGACACCTCGCCATTCACCTTTAATTTGTCGACTTTTAAATGTTTTCGGGTACGCTGAGAACGAATATCGCATTTATTTTTTGCGCAGATAAGTGGTTATCAATATTTGAAGACATTCAGTATCCAACGTAATCACTATTGTTTTTACTGGCGGCCATCTTGTTTCTCATTTAGGAAAAAACTCAAAAAAGAGCAAAACAGGGCCAAAACATGGGCCCTAAAACATTTTTCGGCTTCAAGGCCGAAATGACCTCCCCACCCCTTCCGGATATTTTCCCGCTTCCCGATATTGAAACGGACACTCTTTTTTTCACTTTCTTAATTACATTCATTTTCTTCACTTTCTTAATTATATTCATTTTTTTTTCACTTTCTTACTAAAATGCGCACACGCGCATAGTCACTTGACGTTTCACAAAGTGCATGAATACATGGCGGACATTTTAAATGACAAGAAATATTTTTCATAAAATAGTTTTCACTTCAGTAAAAATAGTAAAAATATTGCTGTCAGTAAGTTTTCACGAGCGGTTTATGTTTTTCGTGTTTTTTTTTTGGGGGGGGGTATTCAATTATAGAACTTGTGTATTTTAACAGGTGATTCTGTTTCCATAAGTAACGTGTCGACATTTACCGAGTAGAATACCGTTTAACATTTCACAAAAATTCTGCCCTCCACCGCCTCCTCCAAATGTAAACTAAAAAATACCAATTTTTTTTTTTAGAAAATGCATGCATTAAAAAAAAAAAGGTTTCGTTTCTGCGTACATTTTAAAAGAGGAATTGCATGCATTTAAAACAAACTTTAAATGTTGTTCTAATGCCACGTTTGTTAACAATTATTCAATTCAAGTTCCAAGTTCTTATTTTTCTTATTATCTTGATTTTAATTTTCAATCTTCAAGATGACAAAATCAAGCATTAACAAAATTTTAAATAAAATAAAATTAAAATTATATATATATAAATATTTTTACTTACATTTAAAGAGTTTGGATTTTTCGACATTGCGGAAAATGAACAGGTCAGAAAATCAACGAAGAAACTTTTTTTTTCTCTCAAAAAAAAAAAAACGTTATTCAGATTATTGTCAGACTTATTATATCGTCTTTAATGTCTTGTCATGTCAACTTCAAACGATAACAAGAGTTTTTTTTTTCTTTCTTTCTTTCTTCTTTCTTTCTTTCTTTTCCTTTCCTTTCCTTTTTTTTTTAAATTTTTTTTATTATTTTTTTAAGATTTATTAATTTATTCAATCACTGGTAATGTTATCCCTCAGGTGGAACACGACCAAATAGGTTTTAATGCTACGACTACAACACAAATCAGCTGGTTAGATTAAAGGCCAAAATTTCAACGCCACGTTTATTTATTTCTCTCTCTCTCTCTCTCTCTCTCTCTCTCTCTCTCTCTCTCTCTCTCTCTCTCTCTCTCTCTCTCTCCTTGTATTCAACATTACCCACTCCCTCTGCCTTCTACGGTAGTTAATAACACTTTAATCATTTTATGACAAGTTTTAGCTTGAAACGAGAAAATTAATCATGTGTATTTATTTTCGACCCAACCCCCTCCTTCCAGACTCATATGAGAGTGAATAGTTCTGTTCGATTTCAGGAAGTCACCCCCCCCCTCTCTCTAAGAAAGAGGGGTCAGTTTATTGCTGGTTATCTGGGATGCCCCACCGGGGAACGGTTATGGCCTCGATCAAGGCACATTTTGCATTTATCAATCATCCATTTGGAAGAAAGATGGAGGGGGGGGGGGAGCTCTACGTTCACTTTTTGGATGAAGAAGAAATACAATAAATAGTCCCATATCCCTCGTGTGGTTGATCTCCACGAGGGAATATTTAGATACGAGATCAGTTTTTAATGTATGTAAAATCTAATTTTCGAAAAAAAAAAAAAAAAGAAAAGCAGTATAACATTAATGTGGGACTGCCGCAGGGGTCGATCCTTGGGCCACTATTGTTCCTGATATTCATTAATGACCTCCCTGATAAGATTGTGTCCGAGATGAGTATTTGTGCTGATGATACCACACTCTATAACATGCATGAGGGAAAAATGGATGTCCACAAATCTAAGACAATGGCTAAATCCTTAGAAAATGACCTCTGGACCGTAGTAGAATGGGGCCGTAAATGGATGGTAACATTTAATGCTAATAAGACTAAGCTGCTCTCCTTTAACAATTACAAGAAGCGTCTCCAACCATCGTTATCCATGACAAATAACTCCGTACCTGAGAATTCTTCCTTCAAACTTCTTGGTTTATAATTTATAGGAAATATGAATTGGAACAAATACATTGAAGTCATTGCAAAGGCTGCTGCAAGGAAGGTGGTGCTAGAAAACTACTCACATCTGAGAGGATCCTGTACCTTTACAAAGCTACCATTTGCCCATGCATGGACTATTGTTGCCGTGTTTGGGCTGGTGCATCTACTACTAGTCTTTCCTTCTTGGATAGGGCCAAAAAAGGGTCTCCAATCTAATAAGTCCCACTTTGTCAACTAGGCTCCAACCTCTGTCCCATCGCCCCAATGTTGAATCCCTGTGCTTGCTTTACAAGTATTTTAATGGAATGTGCTCTGATGAATTCATTGCACTTGTGTCTTCTCGGCGTACATATCCCCGACAAACCCGCTTAGCAGCAAAATCACATCCTTCACTGTTGAGGTCCCTAAATGCCAGAAAGCTTTCTATTCTAATAGTTTCTTCCCTAGAACAGCTAGACTTTGGAATTCGCTTCTTGCTACCTGCTTTTCTAATGTCTTAATCTTTTTTTAGGCATGGTCCGAATTAGAAGCCCCTTACGTCCAAGTGGCAATATGCCTTGTTTTGGGGTGAAATGAGTAAAAAACAAAACAAAAGAAAACAAAGAGAACTCTGGATTGGGACAAAAGTAAGAATTGCCTCAGTCTACAAAACTTTTTCCTCCTCTGGTTGAATACAGAGTAGGTACTACACTTTGATCCTCACAAAAAAGAATAAATTCGACAACCAAGAGACTGTCGTGACAGCACTAGACACTCCCTTGTGAGAATTAGATATGGTCCAGCTCAAATGTAGGAGGTGCACTCTTTCAGGTGTTACCTCATCTTTTTTTGCCGATGGCCCGAGATGGGGATGTAGGTGAATCCATTCATGGCTATTTTTGTACTCAGTAAAAGTGATACCCTTTCCTCAGCAAAAGCTGACTTTTGCACCTTACGGCCTTGTGTCAAACCTTGCCACAGTGCGAAGTAAGTAAAAGCTACAAAGTACCATATTTGTATATTGTAACTGTTGATGTGCTTTGTTGTTTTTTTAAGATTGGAGATTAAAGAAAAATCAAGAATACAAGATTAGTTTGCGTCTTTGTAATGATTAATGAACTGTGCTTTAAGGTGGAATATATAATTCACTAGACTACCTGTGACCTGTTGGTCAATATTTGATATATCTTTTGTAGGAGCCAATCACCTGGGAAGTTTGGGCCGACAGTTAGGCACTGCTACTCCAACCGTTGGCGTGATTGGTGTTACAACTAAGATAGATGACACAGACAAGAAGTAACAACAATGGCCAAGAAGAGAGGACGAACGCAGATGAACAATTGAACTAATAGTTGCCGCATTTATTTGCACCATAGGTACAAAAGGAAATAAGAGAAAAAACAGGAGAAAGAAGATTAGTGATGTCTTTAGAAGTAGGAAGAGCAGGAATGATGTCCCTGGAACCTGGATAACAGAAAAGACTGGGTCGACAGGAAGTACTATTTTTGAACCTGAACAGCAGGAGCTACTAGAAGGCGCTGGAGCAGATGCTGCAGGAAGGTGTTGGAGCAGGAATCACTAGAAAAGGCTAGAGCAGGAGATGCTAGGAAGAGCAGAAAGCAGCTAGAGTTGCTGGAAGGAGCCTGAACATATGCTGCAGGAACCAGATAGATAAAACAGGAGTTTGAGCAGGCACTGATGAGGAGCTGGAATGGACACTGCAGGAGCCGGAGTATGAAGGCAGGCTGGAAAGAGGTAGACATCTCAGGATACAAACAACCGCAAAGTGTAGAGGTTTGGTCACATTTTAGTTTAGTGGAAAAGTTTCCTCTTGTTGTTATCCTAAGAAGGGCAGTTTCGTTGGTTGCTGCTGTTGGATTGTAGTTGTTATAGTGAAAAAAAGGTTGAAATAATATTTGGCACAGATTCGTAGAGGCTATGAGGCAGAGGCCCTGAATAAGGCCCAGAGTGAAGAAGACACACTTCTTTTATAGTGTATTGATGATTGCTGTTGATACAACGTTTTGATAAGATCTGATTGATTAGGTTGAATGACGATATGCTCAGAAAAAAAAGAAACTCTACTGATTTCACGGGTTAAGGCATTCAAGGATTAAATATCCAGGTTATCTTGGGAGCGTGAAATCATAAAGAGAGTCTTTGGAAGCGAAAAAGGCTGATGATTAAACAAGGGTTTTGTTAGGTACTCCGAGTCATAAAATGGGTGTCAGCATGACATATCTACATACTGTTAAAATGTACTAAATGACTTTCTTTTATACACCTTTCCTTTCACCATCTAAAACATTCATGTAC